>NC_090376.1:150096688-150410368 GCF_036365525.1 Heterodontus francisci | reverse complement strand
ACTGTTCCCACTCGTGAAAGGATCGAGAACAAGAGGGCACAGATTTAAAGTATTTGGTGAGAGAAGCAAAAGTGACATGAGGAAAAATGTCTTCACGCAGCGAGTGGTTAAGGTCTGGAATGCACTGCCTGAAAATGTGGTGGAGGCAGGTTCAATTGATGCATTCAAAAGGGAATTAGACTGTTATATGAAAAGGAAGAATGTGTCGGGTTACGGGGATAAGGCGGGGGAATGGAAGTGAGTGAACTGCTCTTTTGGAGAGCCAGTGCAGACACGATGGCCCGAATGGTCTCCTTTTGCACTGTAACAATTCTGTGATTCTGTGATTAATCAAAGACAGCAAGGGTTTGTTAAGGGAAGGTCATGTCTGACTAACATGATAGAGTTTTTTGAGGAGGTAACAAGGAGGGTCGATAAGGGTAGTGCATTTGATGTGGTTGATATGATTTGTTACAACCAGATAAGAATGGTGTCTAGGGGTCCCTCTCAGCCTTCACCTGGTGCTACTGTAACAGGGTTTGATTTTAAACACACCATGCTTTGAGCTCCCCCTTGGTGAATCCTTGTTCACCGCTTTCCAATTATAACGTAAAAAAAACGAGCACAAACAGGCTTCCTTAGGTTTAAAGAAGAAAGGTGAAATTTTATAAAACTTAAACTCTAATTTGGTTGACGCCTACGGAGACACGATGTGCCCACACTAGCAGGCATATGCGATACGCACCTGCAAACAGAGTCAGAAAAATGCAGAGGAAAGATAAAGTGGCAAGGTTTGAGGCAATATCTGAAGAGTTTGTTAAGGTTCTTCAAGCTCACTATAGAGTCCTTTAGTAGGTTGATCTTGCTTCTCGTTGGGGTTCAGTATTCTTCTTAAACCTTGTTCACTGTAGGAGACTTTTCTCTCTTGGGGTTCATGTGTCTTCAATGGGTTTCAGTTCTGTGAGAAAGAGATGGGAGCAGGTAGGCAGGCAGGAGGTCTTCTCCAGACCAGGGGCAAAGTGCTTTCCTGCCCAAACTGTTTATACAAAATCAAAAAACTCAGGTTGCCCAGCAGGTTAGTCATGTGACTGGCTGGTTTGACGATGTTCGTTTGTGTATTCGGCCATCTTAGAGTCAACCTAGAATGCGAACTCCCCACCTTCAACGTCTGGTTATCAAAAGTCCACTGTGGGTTGAATGTCAGGGAATGGCTGCTTTGTCCTTCCAAACACCATCTGCCAATATGAAAATGTCCCTTCCAGCCACGGCCAATCTGTTCAACAAGTCCTCCTCTCACTCCAGTAACAGTTTAAAATCAAAGTTCATGACTAAATTAATGTGCCTCATTCTTGGCAGGTGGGGGCCTAGCATGACAGGATGTTAGCAAGGCTTTTGACAAGGTCCCACATGGCAGACTGGCCAGGAAAGTAAAATCCCATGGGATCCAAGGCAAAGTGGCAAATTGGCAAAGTGGGGTTCATGGGGTTCAGTACTAGGTTCTTTGCTTTTTGTGGTATATATCAATGATTTGGACTTGAATGTAGAGGGTATGCTTAAGAAGTTTGCAGCCGATACAAAAATTGGTCATCTGGTTGATAATGAAGGAAGAAAGCTGTGGACTGCAAGAAGACATCAATTTACTAGTCAGGTGGACGGAATGGTGACAAATGGAGTTCAATCCAGAGAAGTGTGAGATAATGCATTTCGCTAAGGCTAACAAGGCAAGGGAATACACAATAAATGGCAGGATACTGAGAGGTATAGAGGAACAGAGGGGCCTGGGAGTACATGTCCACAGATCCCTGAAGGTGGCTGGACAGGTGGACAATGTGGTCAAGAACGCATACGGGATACTTACCTTTATTAGCCAAGGCACAGAATATAAGAGCTGGGAGCGTATGCTGGAACTGTATAAAACACTGGTTAGGCCACAGCTGGAATACTGCATGCAGTTCTGGTCACCATACTATAGGAAAGATGTGATTGCACAAGAGAGGCTACAGAGGAGATTTATGAGAATGTTGCCTGGACTGGAGAATTCTAGTTATGAGGTATGATTGGATAGGCTAGGATTGCTTTCTTTGGAACAGTGAAGGCTGAGGGGATACCTAATTAAACTATATAAAATTATGAGGGGTCTAGATAGAGTGGATAGGAAGGCCATATTCCTCTTGGTTCAGGGGTCCATAACCATGGATTATAGTTTTAAGGTAAGAGATAGGAGGTTTAGAGGGGATTCAAGGGGAATTGTTTCACCCAGAGGGTGTGGGGATCTGGAACTCAATGCCTGAAAGGGTAATAGAGACAGAAACCCTCATAACATTTAAAAAGTACTTGGATATGCACTTGAAGTGCTGTAACCTACAAGACTATGGACCAAGAGCTGGAAAGAGAGATTAGGTTGGATGGCGACATATCAGCTGGCGCAAACACAATGGGCTAAATGGCTTCGTTCCATGCTGTAAATTTCTATAAATCTATGAATGGCGGTGGACAATTAAGCAACGAAGCAAAGGAGCAGGCTGCGCAAACATCCCCATCCTCAATGATGGCAGAGCCCAGTTCTTTAGTGCAAAAGACAAGGCTGAAGCATTTGCAACCATCTTCAGTCGTAAGTGCTGAGTGAATGATCCGCCTTGGTCTTCTCCTGAGGTCCCCAGCATCACAGATGCCAGTCTTCTGTCAATTCAATTCACCCCGCATGCTATCAAGAAATGGCTGAAGGTACTAGATACAGCAAAGGTTATTGACCCTGACAACATCAGGGCTGTAGTACTGAAGACTTGGGCTCCAGAAATAGCCTTGCCTCTAACCATCTCCCCTTGATATACAACAGCAATACCATTGCTGATTTCCCCACCATCAACATCCCGGGGTTACCATTGACCAGAAACTTAACTGGTCCAGCCAGTTGTGGCTACAACAACAAGTCAGAGGCTGGGAATTCTTCAGTGAGTAACAAACCTCCTGACTCCCCAATGCCTTTCCAACATCTACAAGGCACAAGGCCGTCCAGTGCTAACTTTAAATGGTTGTTAAATATGAGGCACAGACTCATTACAATATTTAAATTGCAAACCTGCCTCTTGGGAGCAGTTTGGCTGCCCAACCCCTGTCCCACCTCCATTAAAACTGGAAATGGGTGGTTTGGAGGGGAGTCAGGATCCAGATTTTTAATATTTTAACATTCCACGCATCCCAATCTGCCCATTTTTGGAAATTGAAGTACCTCCCGCTCTACGTTTTTCAACAATTTTACTTTGCACTTTGATAGATAATTTTCAATGGATCCAAAGCATAACCTACTTACAAAATGTCTTTGTGATGGTTGAAAGCTAAAATGTTCAAACTTGATGCCAAAAAATATCTGACTTTACGAATTCACATTAATAACCATAATATATTATATACATAGATATATAATATCTGGACAACGTATGTCAGCCAAGAGCGACGTCTCAATTCATTCCATCTTCGCTGCCTCCAGAGAATACTTGGCATCAGGTGGCAGGACCGTATCTCCAACACAGAAGTCCTCGAGGTGGCCAACATCCCCAGCTTATACACACTACTGAGTCAGCGGCGCTTGAGGTGGCTTGGCCATGTGAGCTGCATGGAAGATGGCAGGATCCCCAAAGACACATTGTACAGCGAGCTCGCCACTGGTATCAGACCCACCGGCCGTCCATGTCTCCGCTTTAAAGACGTCTGCAAACGCGACATGAAATTCTGTGACATTGATCACAAGTCGTGGGAGTCAGTTGCCAGCGTTCGCCAGAGCTGGCGGGCAGCCATAAAGCCGGGGCTAAAGTGTGGCGAGTCGAAGAGCCTTAGTAGTTGGCAGGAAAAAAGACAGAGGCGCAAGGGGAGAGCCAACTGTGTAACAGCCCCGACAAACAAATTTCTCTGCAGCGCCTGTGGAAGAGCTAGAATTGGCCTTTATAGCCACTCCAGGCGCTGCTTCACAAACCACTGACCACCTCCAGGCGCTTATCCATTGTCTCTCGAGATAAGGAGGCCAAAGAAGATATACCTACACACACATTTATTTATTTAGACATTTAGGCTTAGTTAAATTAGCAAACTTTGTGGACTAAGTAAATGTTTATTTTAAATACCTAATGAAATAAATATTTGTACCGTGGCATTGATTGTCAATGTCAATGAAAGTCAACAAGTTATTTGCATTTAAAGACTAACAGCTCCACACAGTGGATATAGCTGGTACTGACCTGTAAGAATGCAGAATTCCTCTGTTCAATCTTTCCATACGGATGCTTAACGTCTTCACATCAAAATACTATGCTATTTTAAAAAGGGGCACCCACTCATTAAAATAAATGGTTTAATGTCCCTATTAAAATAGCAGAGAGGAATATGGTATAAACACAATTCAGGCAGTTTTCAGGACTATGTAGCTTATTGACACCAAAGTTGATCTCATAAAAAAAAGATCATTTATAACACTTCTTCAAGCTACAAAAACATCCAGATAATAACAATGGTTGTACTATTGTAGACACACGAATATAGATAATATCAGAAATCATTGCTACACAACATATTGCTCGGTACTTGCAATAAGTTGTGGCTCAGTTAGTAGCACTCTTGTCTCTAAATTGTCAAAGGTCTGGGTTCAAGTCCCACTGCAAGGCTTGAGCACAAAAATAAAATCAAGGCTAATACTCCAGTGGAGTTCTGCACGGTAGAAGTGCTATCTGTTGCATGCGATGTTAAACTGAGGATCCATTTGTCTGCTCTGGTGGATGTAAAAGATCCTGTGGTGCTATTTTAAAGAAGAGCAGGGGAATTATTCTCAGTGTCCGAGCCAATATTTATCCCTCAATCAACATAACAAAACATTTATACGGTCATTATCACTTTGCAGTTTGTGGGAGTTTGCTGTGCACATACTGGCTGTCGTGTATCCTGCATTACAAGTGTGACTACATTTCAAAAAGCACTTCATTGGCTGTCAAGCTCTTTGATATATCTGGTAGTCCTGAAAGGTACTATATAAATGCAAGTCTTTCGTTCTTTCATGACTTATTGTAAAAATGTATGTGAATAGTTTCTGTGAGGCTCCTGATTATATGCCTAAATATTTCAAAGTTAATGCACACCAAGTATGATGTATTGTTTCTGTGTGTTCTATTTTTTGGGATTAAATTGTCAGTTCCTTGGGATTTATGAATTTTTGAATTTGCTGCCCTTGACCTGCTCAAAATAGAATATGAACAGATCCAATAATCTAAGTAAATGGAATCTACTTCTAATAATTCAAGGTTGTTTCATCCAATAATTCAAGTTACACAATCGAAATAATAAAGAAAAATGGAAATTTATTGCTAAAAAAACTAATTTGTCAGATAATTAGAATGAAATAATTATAAATTCAGAAGAGGAGACTGTAATTATCTTCAACCTTAACTCAAATGTATGGACTGAAAATGCAATTTTGATGGTTCTTAATTGTTTCTAGCTCATTAGTAGCATTAACACTAAATAATTAGGGTTAATAAAATAAGAACTATAATTAGAAGTAATAAAATAATAAACTATAAATAAGAACTATAAATAGCACTACCTAACTAGAAGTTAAAGGTATTCTGAAGATCATCCCTCTATATCTAGCCATGGCTCACTGGGTAGCACTCTTGCCTGAGTCAGAAGATTGTGGAATCAATTTTCACTTCAGACTTGAGCACCAAATCCAGGCTGACTCTGCAGTGCAGTACTGAGGGAGTGCTGCACTGGCAGAAGTGCCATATTTCAGATGAAACGTTAAACTGAGGACCCATATGCCCTCTCAGGTGGACATAAAAGATCCCATGGCACGATTTTGAACATGAACAGGGGACTCTGCCAATATTTCTCCCTCAATTAACGTCACTAAAAACTGATTATCTGGTCATTATGAGTTTCTATCCACGGGACATCGCTGTGCACAATTTGGCTGATGTGTTTCATATAACAATGACTATGTTTCAAAAATACTTGGCTGTGAAGTGTTTTTGGATGCCCTGAGGGGGAAAAGGCGCTACATGAATGCAAGTCTTCCTTTCTTCATTCACATTCTATTTCATTTACTTCTACTTCGGGGCTATCTTATTCATTTTTTGACTTTTTAATGTCCTTTCATAGTCTCATGAGAATGATTTTTGACTTTTTTTGTTCAGTTCAGCTGCTATTATATGGTGTTTGCAGTAACACACAGCAGGGCCTTCAAAGGGTTCAGTAGATTTCCAAGTATACAGTGCACTTTTACCTCTTTCCACCAATTTAAATATATATTTACAGGTTATTAATCTCATGAGCTACATCTGTAATAATATTTAGCAAATCTGACTCTCAGTGTTTCTCTTATGTCTCCCATCTTTGTTTTGGTCATTCCTACAAAAGGGGCTCATCTTCCTTTTGTCAGCTCTATTCTATCTTCCCAATGGTATTTTACTGCTCGTTAAGATACTGATTCAGATGTTGTGCATTTCCAAAATTTTCTGCTTAATGGAAACATAGAAAACTTATGGCACAGAAGGAGGCCATTTAGCCCACTGTGTTTCTGCCAGCTAAAAAACACCTCTCCAGCCTAATCAAACTTTCCAGTTCTTGGTCCGTAACCATGTAGTGACAGCACTTCAAGTGCACATCCAAGAATTTTTTAAATGCGATGAGGTTTTCTGCTTATAGCACCCTTTCAGGAAGTGTGTTCCAGATGCCTGTTGCTCTCTGGGTGAAAAAAATTTTCCTCAACTCTGATCCTCTATCAGCTTTAAAAGTATGCCCCCTGGCTATTGACCTCTCTGCTCAGGGAAATATGTCCTTTCTATCCACTCTATCCAGACCCCTCATAATTTTATCCACATCAATTAAATCTCTCAGCCTCCTCTGTTCGAATGAAAATACCCTTGCCTATCCAATCTTTCTTCATAGCTAAAATTCTCCATTCCTGGCAACACCCTTGTAAATTTCCTCTGTACCCTTTCTAGTGCAATCACATCCTTCCTCTAATGCGGTGACCAGAACTGTACACAGTATTTCCGCTGTGGCCTAACTAGTGTTTCATACAGTTCTAGCATACCCTCCCTGCTCTTATATTCTATGCCTCAGCTAATAAAGGGAAGTATCCTGTGTGCCTTCTGAACCATCTTATCTATCTGTCCTGCTACCTTCAGGGATCTGTGGACAGATGGTTGGGTTCCACCAGGGCCACACAGCTCCTGATCTCATTACAGCCTTGGTCCAAATATGGACAAAAGAGCTGAACTCCAGAGATGAAGTGAGAATGACTGTCCTTGACATCAAGGCAGCATTTGACCAAGTCTGGCATCAAGGAGCCCTAGCAAAATTGGAGTCAATGGGAATCAGGGGGAAAACTCTTCATTGGTTGGAGTCATACCTAGCACAAAGGAAGATAGTTGTGGTTGTTGGAGGTCAATCATCTCAGTCCTGGGACACCACTGCAGGAGTTCTTCAGGGTAGTGCCCTAGGCCCAACCATCTTCAGATGCTTCATCAATGACCTTCCCTCCATCATAAGGTCAGAAGTGGGGATGCTCACTGATGATTGCACAATATTCAGCACCAATTGAGATTCCTCAGATACTGAAGCAGCACACGCCCATATGCAGCAAGAACTGGACAACATCCAGGCTTGGGCTGAGAAGTGGCAAGTAACATTCGCGCCACACAAGTGCAAGGCAATGACCATCTCAAACAACATAGAATCTAACCATCTCCCTTTGATGTTCACTGGCATTACCATCACTGAACACCCCACTATCAACATCCTGGGGTCACCATTGACCAGAAACTGAACTGGACCAGCCACATAATTGCTGTGGCTCCAAGAGCAGGTCACAGGCTGGGAATTCTGCAGCAAGTAACTCACCTCCTGTCTCCCCAAAGCCTGTCCACCACCTACAAGGCACAAGTCAGGAGTGTGATGGAATACTCTCCACTTGCCTGGATGGGTGCAGCTCCACACCATCCAGGACAAAGCAGCCCATTTGACTGGCACCCCATCCACAACCTTCAACATTCACTCCCTCCACAACTGACACATGGGTACCATATACAAGATGCACTACAGCAACTCACCAAGGCTCCTTTGACAGCACCTTCCAAACCCGTGACCTCTACCACCTAGAAGGACAAGGCAGCAGATGCATGGGAACACCACCACCTGCAACGTTCCCTCCAAGCCACACACCATCCTGATTTTGAACTATATCACCGTTCCTTCACTGTTGCTGGGTCAAAATCCTGGAACTCCTTTCCTAACAGCACTGTTGGTGTACCTACACCCCCAAGGACTGCAGCGGTTCAAGAAGGCAGCTCACCACCACCTTCTCAAGGGCAATTAGGGATGGGCAATTAATGCAGGCCTAGCCAGCGATGCCCATATCCTCCAAATGAATTTAAAAAAATGCACTCCAAGATCCCTCTGTTCTTCTACAATTCACAGCGTCCTGCCATTTATTGTGTATTTCCTTTTCTTCTTTACCTTCCCTGAATTAATTACTTCACACTTCTCTGGACTGAACTCCATTTGCCACTTTTCTGCCAACCTTCCATTGATAGCTTCTTTCAGTTCACAGCTTAGTTCCTCATTACCAACCACACAACCAATTTTTGTATCATCTGCAAACTTCTTAATCATACCCCCTACATTTATGTCCAAATTATTGATACATACCACAAAATGCAAGGGACACAATACTGAATCTTGAACTCCACTGCAAACAGCCTTTCAGTCACAAAAGTGCTGATTAACCATTACTCTTTGCTTCTTACCACTGAGCTAATTTTGGATCCAACATGCCACTTGCCCTTGTATGCCATGTGCAAGTACTGGTGTAACAGAATAAATGTGAAATCATTGAAGCATTGAGTGCAGTAAAGGTATGAACTAAGTACCGGTAGGAAATATAAAGATAGAAATGACTACTGGCAATGTTAAAACACAAATGATTAATGTGCTTGTGTCAAATATTTCTTTCTGCTATTTCATTGGAAATGTCCATTAAAATACTGGAGCAAGGAAACAGAAATATAGAGCATTTGTATGATAATGATGACAGTAATTTCTCTCCTAAAAAATACTGGATGCACTTATGAATACAATCAAAGAATGAAGATAAATTAAAATATATTTACTTTGTTCTGCTGCAGATTGCAACATAAAACTGTCAAGAGGGTGCATCTTGATAAGGAAGGGAGGCAATGACATCACTTTACTTAAAACAATAAAAATTTCCAGATCCCATCAGGCACTTTCTATGCAATGGCCTCTATGATTTTATGTATAAGGCTATTAGGAGATAGTTATCAGACTTTCATTTCTGGAGCAATACTGCTCAATTTGCAAAATATTTGTGGTCAAGCCATGCCACTAACGGTTACCCAAAGCACAATCAGGCAAGGGGATCTCCAGGCATCCAGAAACAGGGTAAGCAGTATTCTTACAGACAGTAAACAAGGAAAATCACTGATCTCCTTCAATTTTCATTTGTAAATTTTACAGATAGTGAAATAAATGAATAGGACATACAGATGGGAATTAAGTCGAAAGCAAAGTATCGTGAACATAAAAAAATTTAAAAATATGTGGAAATTATCGTAACAGGGAAATTTGACATTGAACAAATATAACATTACTCTTTCAAGTTCAGTCAAGCTGTTTAGCAGTAATTATGAACAGTAGGCTGTTAAGAACCCAGTTACACCTCATTCAACAAGGTGTAATGTTTTCAAGAGTTTTTACAGTGAGACTAAGAGCATAAGAGTGGAAGTTCTTGTCAATTCAATAATTTCCAATCGATTGCAGTCTGGAGAGGGGGGGAGGAGTGCGCAACAGTAGACCCTCTGTAGTAAAGCCTGGCTACCCGGCCCGAACCCAACTAGACCCGACTATGTGTCGGGTTTGGGTCGAAATTCCGAGTCCACCATTTGGGCTCGGGTCAGGTCGGGCTGGACACTGCTTCCGGGAAGTCATGGGATCAGGCTTACCCATGATTCCCTACAACTCCAGCTGCAGGAATAGCCTGCTACCTGAACAGATGAAGGATATTCCTGTTGGGTCGGGCTGGGCGTGACAAAAATTAAAGGGCTTCGGCTCGGGTCGGGTCCGGGTTGGCTGTGGTCGGGTGTGGCCCAGGCCGGGTTTTAATTTTATACCCGAGCCAGGCTTTACTCTGCAGAAGTGTAAAATCACCAACAACAACTTCTGGATTTCCGTGTTTATGTGCGCAGACTCCAGAAGCTGATGTTGGTTTCAGAAGAGTAATGACAGCGAACACTGACAGATTTGCCGTTATTGCTACTGCAGAGTCCAGGCCATAAGATATCATAAATAAAAACAGGAAATGCTGGAAATACTCAGCAGATCTGACAGCATCTGTGGAGAGAGAAACAGAGTTAATGTTTCAGGTCTATGACCTTTTATCAGAATATCAGAACGTGATATAGCTGCTAAGTGCATTCAGCACAGCTTTATGAGTTTGTGAACAACTTGACCTGCAGCTTCCATTATTCTGCACACAGAAACATTTACTGTCTTCAAAAATTTGTAGTTTCACTGTATGACATTCACATAAACTTGCAAAAAAACTCCACAAATTTCTACAGATTTCTTAAAATGTTCACATTAAAGCATTTTGAGCAGTTATCTGGTAAGAAGAAACTCAAAATGGTTAACTTTGGGGCTGACTAATGTATGCATACAAATCATTTCACAATGTTAGCATCTGCAACTGAACTGGTCAGTTTTATCGAAAGAGAACTTGGAAAGCTGCTGAATAATTTAATTTGGTCCATTAATTTCTTGTATTATCTAATCTTAGCTTAATAGTTTATCTTACAACAATAAATATCCATCTTTTTTAACAAACTCTATATAGAAATATAATTAAGCTGTATCATGATTATAACTCAATTGAGTATTTTTAACATCTAGTTGGCATGATACTTTTGTTTAATTCATTCCGCAGTAATCTCAAACACGCACAGCTGGACATGCGTTCAGCAGCCTCACCTATCCTATTTAAAGCAACTACTTTAAATCAACTACTTTCAGGTTCGTCGCTGATTGATCTCTACTGGCTCTTCCTGCAATTGTGGAAGGGTTTGGTTCTTTCCAGAGTTGTTTAAAGTTGCTGAAGTCTACAGGGAGTAGTGTGGCATGTCCTGTAGGTCTTTGTGCTGACTTCAAAAATTCTGTACAACCACTTGCTCCCAGACATGAGCGCGGTAAATAGGCATTCCCCTTGGACTGCAGCATGACAGGGAGAATGAGGAGAGGCAACAAGCTGCTGTAAGAGGGAGGAGGAGAAGGGCTCTCAGCAGGAAGCCATATCAACGCAGGGTGTTCAGGGAGCAATTCTCCTAACTGAACATCAGCACAGCCAATGTTTGAGACATCTGCACTTCACTAAGGAGGTTGTCACTGAAATATACCATCTACTCCAGCCACAACTGCAGCCTTAGAGCCGAGCAAGAAGGGCATTGCCAGTGGCTGGTGCAAGTGACCACGGCCATGAACTTTTATGCGTCTGGTTCCTTCCAGACTGGAGCAGGCGATATTTGAAATATCTCCCAGTTTTCATCCATCATTGAGTAAGGGAGGTCACTGAGGCTCTGTATTCCAAGAGACCTGAATACATTTCATTCTTGCTTGCCAGAGAGGAGCAGGCATCACAAGCTCATGACTTTGTGAGGATTGCAGGCTTCCCCATGGTGCTGCGTCTCAATGACTGGAAGCTCATCGTTTTGTGAGCACTGCATGCCAACTCTAAGATGTATCACAACCGAAAGGGATTCCAATCCCTTAACTGGTGTGTGACCATAGACAGCACACCATGAAGGTCAACGCTCAGTATCCTGTCAGCAATCATCATGCCTTCATTCTGCAGCATACTTCTGTCCCATCTGCATTTGAGCCACCAGAACAAACCATTGCTTCAATGCTAACCACAAAATCTGAGCCAATGTATGTTGCAGGGTTTTTAAAATTTCTAATTTGAGGCTAGCAATGGCCTTTTATTCTTGGAGCATGATACTATTTTTGGACATTATATTGATGGTACTCGTAGAGTCATAGAGTTATACAGCACAGAAACAGGCCCTTCGGCCCACCATGTCTGCGCCAGCCATCAAGCACCTATCTATTCTAATCCCATTTTCCAGCACTTGGCCTGACGCCTTGGATGCTACGGTGTTTCAAGTGCTCATCTAAATATTTCTTAAATGTTGTGAGGGTTCCTGCTTCTACCTCCCCCTCAGGCAGTGTGTTCCAGATTCCAACCACCCTCTGGGTGAAAATCTTTTTCCTCAAATCCCTCTGAACCTCCTTCCCCTTACCTTAAATCTATGCCCCCTGTACTGACTGGTCTGTGATGTAAAACTGGCAGAGTTTACTGGCGGTACATTGTTGTTCTGCACAAGGAAAACAGAATTCTGCACCCAAATGCCAGTTACCTTTTTACAAACCAACAGTAAAGGAAGATTCAAAATGATTCATCTTAAAAGGGGAAAGCAGGTTCATGCTCATGGTGCCACTGCCATTTCCCCAGGACAGTGCCTCAGCTGTCCTACCAATGTGTTGGAAGGCAGATTGCTGGACTGCTGTGATATTCTTTGAACACTGGTATCTGCAGCTATGATGGCAGCACTTGAGCTTATATGGCAGCACACAGATGTTGGGTGATTTCTGCATGTGCTGCAATGGAAACTGTCACATTGTCCATCAGACCCTGCATCAAGATGCTAATTAAAGGGCTGGTCCACAAGTTGAAGGTGAGATGGTTTTCAGTTATTTCTGGAAATGTTTTTTGCCAGTTAAGGAATACAGCCAAGGAGGAGAGATGACTACTTAACCTATGTATAAGGGCAGTTCTTTCATTGCATCCTGGTCTTCAGCATAACCAGGAAATGGAAAGAAGAAGGCAGAGAGGGCAAGTTCTGTGAGGACAAAGGGAAAATGAGGAAGATGCGGAGGAGATACAGGAGGCGGTATGGAGGAGGCATCCTGGACTCAGTTTATCTGAATGGAATTTCAGATGGTCAATTGTAGAGCTTCACTTCCACTTCAAACAACGCCCGCATCTCAACCTGGACCTACAGGTCATCACCCTCACATCCATCTCACACACCCCGTCACAATGTCCTTTTGCACAACATCCAGCAATAAGGTCACCAACAAGAATCTGCACAAAACATTTTATGCAACTACACACACCCAATTATACAAATAACAATAACAAAAATCACCCTTGTGCAATCACATTGTACCTGAATTGTGGGTTCCTTGCCTGCCCTAGTGCTCCTTATATACTGCTATCCAAGTGGCTGCAGCATGGCTGATGGGACGCTCCTCACTTTCAATACAGGAGATTGTCGACAGCTTTGTAGGACACCCTCAAGCAACTCTGGGTCTTGAAGGCTCAGCATGGATGGCAACAATTTGCGTTGGTTGACAAAGAGGCAACAGTAAGGACACTGGCAGAGTGGAAGTGGCAGGACTGCCCTGAGAGCCTGAATGCCCGTTTGAGAATTGAAATCCACATCCATGGTCACAGAAGTCTGAGCCTGCATGGCAACAACCACGGATTTCATGGTCTCCATCTGAGCCTTTACTGCAGCACTGAGACGCCTTGTTTTACTGAGCGACTGCCCCGTGTGTCGGAGGACTCTGGTTTAATTGCAGCGGTGGCGGGAAGAGGCCCTTATTTAGCCACTAATTGGCCACTTAAGGGCCTCAATTAACTTCTGGGCAGGAAGGCCATCTTCTGCCTTTTCCACCCCCGACTAATTGCAGGGCAACAGGAAGGCAAAGGGCACTCCACCCCCAACTTCTGTCACTATTTTATGGGCCCCAACCCCCCCCCCCCCCCCCCCCCCACCGTCTCCCATCCCATCTCCCGGGGGCCCATAAAATTCTGCCCATTATGTGGGATCTGATCAATTTCCCAGACTTCTTTACTTATTGTGCACTGGATGGGGGGAGGGGAAATGGAGGGCAGTATTTGTGTTGCTTCATACATAAGGATAAATTGCGTTGCATCATAAGTTTGACCTGGGAGTCCTACGAAGTCCTTACAAGACATTATTGTCCTGATTAGAGGTTAAAAAGCAAAGGATAGAGTAGGCAGTCCTGTCACCTTCTACATAAAGTTCTATTTTGTGCATGATGTACCGCTTTGCAACATTCAAAATGTTTACCCTTTTTGTACAACATCCACTAAGCTAATTAGATAGAATTTTACAGCACAGAAACAGGCCATTCAGCCCAACAGGTTTATTCTCCACACTAGCTTCCTCCCAACACACTGCAACTCACCCTATGTGCTGTCATGCAGAACCCCCACCTGCCAAGAATGAGGCATATTAATTTTGTCATATGAACATTAATTTTAAACTGTTGCTGGAGCGAGGAAATGACTTATTAAATAGATCAGCTGTGGCCGAAAAAAAAACTGCATACTAACAGACACTGCTTGGAGGGACAAAGGGGCTATTCCCTGCTCCAATTTAATCCATAATAGACTTTCAGCACCAGGTATCATGTGTAAAAAGAGACATTCCAGGGTCAGCTAAGACAAGAGAATCCACAAACAGATGTGGTCAGACGAGCTAGTCACCTGCTTGGCAACCTAGGTTTTTCTGAATTGTACAAAGAGTTTGAACTGAGAAAGGCTGCTCCTGGAGTGAGAAGACCTCTTCTATCTGCTCCCATCTCTTTCTCACAAGCCTCTGGACACACTGAAGACACATGAACTTCAAGACAGAAAAGTCTCCTACATTGAACAAGGTTTAAGAAGAATACTGGGCCCAAACGAAAAGCAATCAAGGACGTTACAGCGAGCTCGAAGAACAGCAACCAAAGCCATCTTCAGATATTGCCTCAAAATTTTCCACTCTATTTCTACTGCTCTTTTCTGTCCCTATCTGCATGCGTGTATCGCGTATGCATATTATCGTGGGCGTGTCACGTATCCGCAGGCATTAACTGAATTAGATTTTAAGTTTAATAAAGTTCAACCGTTTTTCTTTAAACTTAAGAAAACCTGTTTGGCTAGTTTCTTTGCATTATAATTGGAAGTTAATGAACAAAGATTCACTAAGGGGGAGGTAAAAAAAATGGTGGGTTTAAAAACCCTGTTACGGTAAGACCAGGTGAAGGCTGAAAGGGAACCCTAGACCCCTTTCTCACCTGGTTGTAACAGTGCTTATTCATCTATTCCTTTCCCCCGATATACTTATCTCATTTCCTCTTAAATGCATCTATGCCATTCACCTAAACCACTCCATATGGTAGCAATTTCCACATTTTGAGCACTCTCTTGAGTAAAGGAGTTTTTTCTATTAGTAATTAACTTATATTTATGATCCCTAGATTTGGACTCCCTTATAAATTGAAATATCTTCTCTGCGTTAGCCCTATTGAACCCTTTCATAATTTTAAAGATCACTATCATATCATCTATCAGTTTTCTCTTTTCCAGAGACAGGTGCCCCCATCTGTCCAGTCTTTCCTGATAGTTATACCCTCTCACAGTTGGTTGGCATCCTTCCATTTACAAAAAATGATGAACACGCAGCAAATAATCCATTTAGGTGGGGTATCTTCTCTTGATGCAATTTTGCTGATGGCTATGAAGGCTAATACTCGAGAAGCAGGTTCTGCTACAAGTGCTGCACATGATGCTGCCAAGTGATGCTGTGAGTTGTTGTTTTTGGCATTGGTGCCTGTTGCTAAGCTGTTGTAGCAACTGGTCATCATGGTAGTGCACAGAAGTCCACAGGATGTGTCGCCATTCCTTCTTTCACCAGCTAGTGACTCCCAGGTGCAATAGTCGACATTTAGGGCCTTCATATCAAGCATCCTTGAAGTAGAGCTTTGAGCGCTCCACTGGTCATCTGGCACCGGCTAGCTCACCATACAGAAGGTCCTCGGGGATGCGATCGTCTTCCATCTTGCGAACATGGCCGATCCACCGAAGCAGCCTCTGTTTGATTGGTGCCAATACATGTGGGAGCTTTGCCTTTGAGAGGACTGCCACATTTGTGATTTTTGTCCTGCCAAGATATATCCATAATGCTCTGCAGACAGCGAAGATGGAAATTATTGAGCTTCTTTTCCTGGTAGCTGTACGTTGCCTATGTTTCACAGCCATACAACAAAGTGCTGAGAATACAGGCCTTATAAACCATCAGCTTGGTCCTAAGGATCAACTTGGTGTTATCACATTGTTACGACTGCGGAGGGAGCAATGCACTGTCAATTCAGTCCCGTCACTCCAAAGGTTGCAGCATATTATTTAATGTTTTCCCACCCAACCGGAAAACAGCCAAATTAAACACTCTAGTAACCCCAGAATAAAACAGACCAAACCAGGTATCTTCAGACAACAACACATTAACTATTTATTAAAACTAAATCTCAAACACTATTAAGGTAAACCTATATCCACATACCTTACAACTTTTATTTTAACCAAACTTCCCCATTCACACACATACACTCAAAAATTAACAATTAACAGGTTATAAAAGTGGTGCTTTTAAAATTTAGCTGTTTCATAAGAATAAATAAATAAGTCTTTGCAGGTTACATTCCTGATGGGTGAGAGTATTCTAATGTAGAAATAATCAAATGCTTCTCGAAGTCTTCACACAGATTTGATGAAACAGTCTGTTTTTGATAGGCATTCAAACTCTTCGGCTGCAGCAAGCATCAAACACAGCGAATTCCGGAAAATACAATCAGTCAAGAGAGATTCAATCTTGAAGCAAATACTTACTGGCTTGGAATTAAAGAAAAGGATTTTACAACCTTCAGCAATACAAACGGTCTCTTGAAAAGAAAAAGCTTTTTCTTTCCTTAGGCAATTAACTTGGCCTGTAGCTCCTTGTAGAATTTCTGCTGAGAGAGAATAAACAGTTCCTTTCTCCAGTAGCACACCTTGCTGGTTGCTGGTTCAGAATGGTTTTTGCCAGTTTTATACACAGTTAAATCGAAACTTTATACCATGTGACCTCTTTCTCTCCTGCTGTGGTCTAGGGACAGGTGCAGCAGGCACCCTGTGCTCAGTCTTAAAGGCACACTGTTTTCAAACAGAGTCTTAAAGGCACACACCGTTTTGAATCTGAGGAGAAAAATAATTACAGTTCCGTGACAGCAAGTGCATTTTGCAAGTGGGCCAAAGGTGGTAGCTGCTTTCCCTAAGCCTGTATCGAGTTCTGCATCGGAACTGACAAATATTAGAAATGTCACAGGTTATAAGCAAGTGAAGTGGGGGTGGGGCAAGAGATAACAAAGGAGAAGGTGCAGATTGGACAAGGCCACATAGCTGACCAAAAGGTCATGGAGTAAAAGCAAACAATATGTTAATGGTGTGTTGAAAGACAAAGCATTAGTACAGAAAAGGTGTTAATGGACTGAATATTGAACAGCAGCAAGTGCAAACATGAAAAAAAAACAGTGGGTAAGCAAACTGAACAAACTAAGATGAAATGAAATAAATGCAAAAAAAAGATAGTAAAAAATTTAAAAAAGCAAAAAAGAAAAAAATAACTAAAAATGAAAGTAAAATGGGGGGCTGTCATGCTCTGAAATTATTGAACTCAATGTTCAGTCCGGCAGGCTGTAGTGTGCCTAATCGGTAGAGGAGATGCTGTTCCTCGAGCTTGCGTTGAAGTTCAGTTGAATTGATTGACTAAATCTAGGACCACTTCTGGAATATATGGTTCACTTACAGGGGCATTGACATCAACAACTTCCAGCAAAGCCAACCCACCCTCTTATAAATCAAGAGATAACCTCTTAAAAGTTAAGAGATTGGTATATAAATCATGAATTGCTATTTTTTTGCAAACATAAACGAACACAGTTTGAGAGCTGGTTCATAAACCTCATCAGTTGCTTAATTCATTTCTAACAGGTCAGTGTTATTTACAAAAACTATTACTGCATCTGAAAGTGCCTTACAAAAACTTTTTAAAAATCCTACCTGTAATCTGCACCCACCCCACCCCCCTCCACTGCCTCCGCACCGCACCCTCCCCCCCCCACCACAGCAGAATGATATGGCACAGAAGGAAGCCATTTGGCGCATTGTGGCAGACCTATCCAATTAGCTGCACTACTCTGCCTTTTCCCCACGGCCCTTTAAGTTTTTTCCTTCAAGTATTTAACCCATTACCTTTTTACCACCCCCCACCCTTCCAATTTTATACACCACCTCTTGCTGGGGTAACAGTCCAACTGGTATCTCATTCAAGTAGTCCTTCAGTCATCTATTCAACAATGAAGGGCATCACAAATGAGCACAATCTTGTGTTCACCCAAAACACACATGTGCACACACATAAACCCATACCTGTATGCACTTCCTAGGAGAGATCACTAGACTGCAATTGTGGAGCAGAAACTGTTTGACATTTCCCCTTCCATAGTTCATTAGACAACAATTGGGGTCTGCTGGACTGTCCAGCTAGTCCCTGCAAAGTGATCATAGACACAGGAGCAGAGTCCAGGACTTTCCTGCAGTTGCATGATCCAGTAACAGCCTGTTTCTTCAGACCAAGACACAGACACCAGCGAGATCGTAAGAGAGGTATAATTTTACTGAGAAATTGTCTCAATCAATTGAGGGTTGGCATATCTGAACTTCCGTCCAAAAGCATCTCATCTAGCACCAAAGTGATTGCTCTGGCTGGCAGTTTTATACTAATCTTATTGCATGATCAAAATATACATTAGGGTAAGAACTGCATAGCCATCTACAATGGTTAAAAAATGATTTTAGAGTGATAATAGATCTTATTTTTATAACTGCTTAGGTTCTCTATGTCCCCAAGTTTTTTTTCAGAAATAATGGGACATAGAAAGATTTGTATACATCCGAAGTTGGCAGGAACCAGGAAATCTGATGTGAAGTTTGGAGATAGAGGAGAGAGGCTTGTGTGGCAGTGACAGTTGTAGCTCATGTGGAAATATGCACTGTTGATAAAGTCAATGAAGGCAAAGATAACAGATTACAAGAGCCAACGAATAAGGTCAGACTGTGCAGAGACAGGGGACAAATAGAAGAATATATAGCAAGCCTGCTGCAAGCAGGGTGTGAGGATAAAGGGTAGCAATACAGAGTGGCAAAACGTGGAAAGTGGGTCTCACAAGGATCAGTCCTGGGACCACTGTTGTTGACAATTTATAGTAATGATTTAGACCTTGGAATTGAAACATAATTTCTAAATTTGTGGATGACAGTACTGAAGGGGACTGCAGCAAATTACAAGGAGACATTAATAAGTCTGTGGAATAATTGGCAAATGAATTTCAATATCGATACATGTGAGGTATTACATTTTTGTAAGAAAAATTAGGAGGTCACATTTTACTTGGAAAATAAGAAGCTAAATGAGATCGCGAAGCAAAGGGATCTAGGAGTATAAATATAAATATCACTAAAAGTAGTGACGCAGGTTAATAAGGTAATTTAAAAAAACAAGCACTAGGGTTAATTTCCAGAGGGATAGAATTGAAAAGTACAGAAGTTATGATAAACTTGTATCAAACCTTCGTTAGTACGCACTTGAAGGTCCATCTATGGTTCTGGTCGACATGTTATAAAAAGAATATAGAAGCACTGGAGACGGTACAAAAAAGATTTACAAGGATGCTACCAGAAATGCGAGGTTATATCTATTGGGAGAGGATGAACACAGTCAGTCTCTTTTCTCCAAAAAAGAAAAGGTTGAGAGTTGACCTAAAGTTATGAAAGGTTTGGATAGAAGAGACACAAAGAAGGTGTTCCCACAAAGAGCAAAACTAAAGTCCATCAATATAAGATAGTCACCAAGAAATCAAATTGGTAATTTAGAAGAAACTTATTTACTCAGAGTGGTGAGAATACAGATCTCGCTGCCAAGGGAGTGATTGAGGCGAATTGTATAAATGCATTTAAGGGAAGGCTGGATACGCATATGAGGGAGAAGGGAATAGAGGGCTAAATTGACAGAGTTAAATAAGGAAGGATGGGAAAAGGCTTCAGTGGAGTATAAATGTCAGCATGGATTGCTTGGGCTGAATGGCCTGTTTATAGCTGGAGAAAGAGCAAAACATAAAAGACCAAAGAGTAAAGATACTATAAGATGGAAACAGCTACTTTTTGAAAACATATCAGTATCATTTCTGCTTGGAAGTACTTGGCTCTTTAGTTAATAACACAAGAAAGAGGAGCAAGAAAAGGCCATACAGCTCCTTGAGCCTGCTCCACCATTCAGTAAGAACTAGGCTGATCTTCTACATCAACTCCAGTTTCCTACCCTCTCCGCATATCTTTGCCTTCCCTTGGTGCCCAAAAATATATCAATCCTATTCTGAAATGTAGTCAAGGACTGGGCAGCCACAACCTTCTGGGCTTCAGAATTCCAAAGGTTCACAATCCTCTGAGTGAAGGAATTTTTCCTAATTTTAGTCCTAAATGGCTGATCCCTTATTTCGAGATTATGGCTGGAATCTTATGTTGGGCGAGAGGCCACACCCACCGGCCAAAAAGTCGGGGCGAACCCGCTTCCGCCGAGCCTGGGAGCCAGACCAGTATTTCAGATGCCCCAGGCCTTTCATTGGCCGTGGGCAGGACTTCTGTCCTTCAGAGGCAAGAAGATCTGCCTCCAAGAGCTGCTGGCCAATCATCGGGCCAGCAACTCTCAGTCCTAGCAGTGTCACCGGGAGCGGTGGCTACTGCTGGGACTACACCCAGCCTCAGCAGCAAGGGGAATGCCGGCCCTGGGAAAAAGGTAAGTTTGTAGGGCCTCGCCAGGGACAATGAGCCGGGTCCCGGCGAGGCAAGGGGGGATTGGTTGGGAAAAGGGGTGGGGGGTGAGTTTTGTGCAGTGGGTGGTTGGGCCATTGGGGAAGGGGGGCCCTCCATGGGTACAGGGTGCCCGATCACTAGGCGCCCCCCCCCCCCACCACCCCGCAAGGAAGCCACCAGGTTTTTTTTGGCAGCCTGCTCAGGAACCTCAGCCACCCGCCGGCCGCTGGTAAAATAACAGCGGTGGAGGGAGGAGGCCTTTAAGTGGCAGCTAATTGGCCACTTAACGGCCTTGATTGGCCTGGGACAGGCGGGCCATTTGTTGTTGCTGCTGCTGCCCCTCGTAAATATGCAGTTGGGACAGGAAAGCATTGGGAACGCCACCTCCCCTGCCTCTCATTCAATTTTACGACCACCCTCCCAGCTCCCCGCTTCCAGCCCACAGTCTGTGAGACCTGAAAAGTTAACTCTGCTTCTCTCCCCTCAGATGCTGCTTGACCTGCTGAGCATTTCCAGCACTATTTTTCTTTTATTCCAGAGATTATAAGCCCTTTCTACTCAACTGCTCCTCATAGGACAACCATTTTATCCTGGAATCAATGTAGTGAAGGTAAGTATATCCTTCGTTAGGTATAGAGACCAGGGTGTTTTTTTTTAATCGTTTATGGGAGCACCGCTGGCCAGGTCAGCATTTGTTGCCCATCTCTAACTGTCCTTGAGCAAGTCAGTGGTGAGCTGCCTTCTTGAACTGCTGCAGTCCATGTGATGTAGGTAGACCCACAATGCTGTTAGGGAGGGAGTTCCAGGTTATTGACCCAGATACAGTGAAGGAACAGCGATATAGTTCCAAGTCAGGATGGCTTGGAGGAAACATTGCAGGTCGTGATGTTCCCTTGCATCTGCTGCTCTTGTCTTTTCAGGTGGTCGAGATTGCGGGTTTGGAAGGCGCTGTCGAAGGAGACTTGGTGTGTTGCTGCAGTGCATCTTGTATACTGTATACACTGCTGCGACTGTACGCTGGTGGTGCAGGGAGTGAATATTTAAGGTTGTGGATCATGGTTGCCCAACATACAGTCTGCGGACCAGAATCTGGCCCGCCAAAGGTTTGAATCCGGCCTGCCAACCCTATGTTACGACCAGACGAGAAAGGTGTCTAGGGGTCCCTCTCAGCCTTCACCCGGTCTTGCTGTAACAGGGTTTTATTTTAAACGCACCGTGTTTTAGCTCCCCCTTGGTGAATCCTTGTTCACTGCTTTCCAATTATAAAGCAAAGAAATGAGCACAAACAGGCTTTCTTAGGTTTAAAGAAGAAAGATTGAAATTGATTAAAACTTAAACTCAAATTTGGCTGACGCCTATGGATACACACCGCACCCCAGGCTAGTATGCATACACGATATACACATGCAAATAGAGAGAAAAAAGCTGAAGAAAAATAAAGTGGAAAGGTTTGAGGCAATCTCTGAAGACGGCTTTTTTGTTCCTGTGCTTCGCGCTTGCTGTCCTTGCTTGTAAGTCGATCTTGCTTTTTGTTGAGGCCCAGTATTCCTCTTAAACCTTGTTCACTGAAGGAGACTTTTTTCTCTTGGGATTCATGTGATTTCAATGGATTCCGAAACTGGTGAAAAACAGATGGGAGCCAACAGGACAGAGCTGTTCTCAGTCCAGGAGCAAAACTGCCTTCTTCTAGTTCAAAACTCTGTGGCAAGTTCAAATTCAAAAAAAACTTTGGTGGCCCAGCAGGTTAGTCATGTGACTAGCTGGTGCAACCACGTCCGTTTGTGTATTCATCCATCTTAGCAGCCAACCTGGAATGCTAGCTCCTCCACCTTCAATGTCTGGTAATCAAAATCCATTGTGGATTGAATGTGTCAGGGAATGGTCTTTGGTCCCTTTTAAGCACTGCCTTACAAACTGCTGAGGAAGGTGATAAATTTAACCTGAGTGTGAGGACAGCTGCTGCGTAGCCAGTTGCTCTTATAGCGGGAATGAGTACATACCTCAGTGGGGATATAATATCTTATTTTTGTTCCCTTGTGGTTATTTGCTTTCTAGTGAAGGGCTATGACTCGCCACAGTTTCTGAGCTTGAATTGAGAACTGACACTGTAGGAATAAGGAGCCCACAGGCAAGACCCCCGATCGAGGGCCTGGTTGGACAGGAGACTCAACAGAAACCTAAGCAGTGATGATGTTCATCAGTTCTCTCTTCTGATCAGAAATGTCACAGCACCTGCCTGAAGCCTCTTCATTGTTCCTAACTGGGATGTTATTACCTCTAAAAACCCACGACACTTCCCTTGTGAAATATTTACAGCACTGATGTATCTTTCACTGCATTGCTGTGCAGGTGTCACTGTATAACATTGAGATTGAGTAGTGGTGGGGACAGGTCTGTCACTGTATAATACTGGAGTACAGTATTGGTGGCGATAGCTCTGTCACTAAATAACAGTTGGGTACAGTACTGTTTATACTGTCGAGTATAGTACTGTCTTCACTGTCTCCAGGTCTGTCACTGTATAACATTGGGGTACAGTACTGGTGGGGACAGGTCTGTCACTGTATAACACTAAGGTACAGTACTGGTGGGGATAAGGGGAGATAGAGAGAGAGCGGAGGGACACAGACCGGGGAGAGACACTGATCGGGGGAGGAGATGGGGGAGACATAGAGCGAGGGGGAGACATAGAGAGAGGGGGAGACTCAGAGAGGGAGGGAGACACAGAGAAAGGGGGGGGTGACACGGAGAGGGTGAGACACAGAGGGGGAGAGGCACAGAAAGGGGGAGACACAGAGAGGGGGAGGAGTCATAGAGTCTCAGAGTTATACAGCACAGAAACAGGCCCTTCGGCCCATCATGTCTGTACCGGCCATCAAGTACCTAACTATTCTAGTCCCATTTTCCAGCATTTGGCCCGTAGCCTTGTATGCTATGGTGTTTCAAGTGCTCATCTAAATACTTCTTAAATGTTGTGAGGGTTCCTGCCTCTACCACCTCTTCAGGCAGTGTTCCAGATTCCAACCACCCTCTGGGTGAAAATATTTTTCCTCAAATCCCCTCTAAACCTCCTGCCCCTTATCTTAAATCTATGCCCCCTGGTTATTGACCCCTCTGCTAAGGGAAAAAGTCTGCTCCTATCTACCCTATCAATGCCCCTCATAATTTTGTATACCTCAATCAGGTCCCCTCTCAGCCTTCTCTGCTCTAAGGAAAACAACCCTAGCCTTTTCAGTCTCTCTTCATAGCTGAAATGCTCCAGCCCAGGCAACATCCTGGTGAATCTCCTCTGCACCCTCTCCAGTGCAATCACATCCTTCCTATAGTGTGGTGACCAGAACTGTACACAGTACTCCAGCTGTGGCCTAACTAGCATTTTATACAGCTCCATCATAACCTCCCTGCTCTTATATTCTATGCCTCAGCTAATAAAGGCAAGTATCCCATATGCCTTCCTAACCACCTTATCTACCTGTGATGCTGCCTTCAGTAATCTATGGACAAGTACACCAAGGTCCCTCTGACCTTCTGTACTTCCTGGGGTCCTACTATCCATTGTATATTCCCTTGACTTGTTAGTCTTCCCAAAATGCATCACCTCACACTTCTCAGAATTAAATTCCATTTGCCACAGCTCCGCCCATCTTACCAGCCCATCTATATCATCCTGTAATCTAAGGCTTTCCTCCTCACTATTTACGACACCACCAATTTTCATGTCATCTGCGAACTTACTTATCACTCCTCCTATATTCACATCTAAATCATTAATGTACACTACAAACAGCAAGGGTCCCAGCACTGATCCCTGCGGTACACCACTGGTCACAGGCTTCCACTCGCAAAAACAACCCTCGACCATTACCCTCTGTTTCCTGCCACTAAGCCAATTTTGGATCCAATTTTCCAAATTGCCCTGGATCCCATGGGCTCTTACCTTCTTAACCAATCTCCCATGCGGGACCTTATCAAAAGCCTTTCTGAAGTCAATGTCGACTACATCAACCGCTTTACCCTCATCTACACATCTAGTCACCTCCTCGACAAAGAATGGAGAGCAGGGAGACATGGTGAGGGGATGAGGCCATAGACAGATTTGAAAACAAGGATGAGAATTTTAAGATATTGCTTTAAAAGGAGCCAATTTTGTTCAGCGAGCACTGGGGGTGATGGATGAACAGGACTTGCTGCAAGGAAGGAGATGACCTCGAGTTTACTGAGTAGAATGTGAAAGGTTGGCCAGGAGTGTGTTGGAATAGTCAAATCTATAGGTAACAAAGGCATGGTTGAGGATTTTAGCACCAGATGAGCTAAGTCAAGGGCAGAATCAAGCCATGTTTTTATAAGATTCCATAGGATAATACGGCACAGAAACAGGCCATTCAGCCCAACCAGTCCGTGCTGGCGTTAATGCTCCACTCGAGCCTCTTCCAGTCTAGCCTCATCTAAATCTATCACTGTAACCCTCTGTTTTGTTCTTCCTCATATGCTTGTTCTAGCTTCCCGTTAAATGCATCTATACTTTTTGCTTCAACCACTCCCTGTGGTAGCGAGTTCCACATTCTCACCACTCTTTGGGTAAAAAAGTTTCTTCTAAAGTCCCTCTTGGATTCCTTGGTGACTATCTTAGATTGATAGCCTCTAGTTATGCTCTTCCTCACAAGTGGAAACAGTCTCTCTGTATCCACTCTATCAAAACCGTTCATAATTTTAAAGACCTCACCCCTCAGTTTTCTTTTTCAAGAGAAAAGAGACCCAGCCTGTTTATCCTTTCCTGATATGTATACCCACACATTTCTGTTATCATCCTTGTAAATCTTCTCTGCACCCTCTCCAGTGCCTTTGGCATGCACGGCAAAGACATATCATATTCTTAAGTTTTAAGATACAAACTTGATTCAATGTGGACTTTTTGAAATTGACTTTTCCTTTAAAAAAAGTGGATGATGTGCTGCAAAGATGACTGTCGAAGGTCAGATTACCTGGCCTGTATATTCAGAAACTGCCTCACTGTCTCGAAAAGGCAAAAGGATACATTCCAGACTAACAGGTGTCAACTACACCCATCCTGAAACCATCCTGAATTGAATAGTTTTCTTCTGAGACAAAGAAGGTGTGAAGTAGCCACATAATAGCAGAACAGTACCCATCCAGACATCCATAGATGCCATAGAGTCCTCATCCTGGTCCACTGTGTGGTCATGCCAGGGGAGAAGGCCATGTGTCAAATAACAGAAATTTTAATGTGATGACTTTTTACCTTAAAAAGCAACCGTCTGGATAGAGAGGAAAAGATCACAGCAACATCATAAAAAGCAGTCCAGCCAATGGCTGTGGAAAAAAGTCCAACCAGGCAAGGAATGAATCCTGCTACTAATGCTACACTTCAACTTGCTGCAGCAGAGAACGGAAAGTGACCACCTCCTCCAGTCTAAAGTCTTACCCACCAGAAATCTACAACACCTCAACAAGTTCAAGACTACAAACAACCAGGCCTGCACCCTTAAAAGAGACTGACCTGCTTAGAAGATTCAGCAGGTTTACTGTAAACCATGAACACCTAACACACATCGAGCTCTTACCCTTCACCTTCTTTCCATCTTCTCGAGAGTGCATGTGAGAGGGAATGCATGCGTGAGTGGTGTTGCAAACATTTCAGGGGATGAATATTGTTCAATAAATGGTTAATCTATTTTTAAACCTACAAGAAAACAGGTCATTTGCCTGTTTATTTGACCCGAAAAAAGCACTCAGGGACTAACTCATCATTTTAAAAACACAATTGTGGCCCTTGGGAGGTGAACAGTGGGAACCACCAACGCCCTTAACACCTGCCTGTAACACCTTTTTATAATATGGTGATCAGAACTGCATGCAGTACTCCACGTGTGGTCTAACCAGTGCTTGACACATGTTTAGCATAACTTCCCTACTTTCCAAATCTACCCCTCTAGAAATAAAGCCTAGTGCTTCGTTTGCTTTTTTTAAATGGCCTTGCTAACCAGTTGTGCGGCTTTTAGTGATTGGTGTACTTGTACTCTGAGATCCCTTTGTTCCATTACCGTACCTAGACTCGCATCTTCCAACTAATACATGCCCTCCCTATTCTTCCTACCAAAATGAACTACCTCCCATTTATCTGTGTTGAACTTCATTTGCCAATTATTTGCCCATTCTCCAAGTTTATTAATGTCTGCCAGTAATTTGTTGCAGTCCGCCTCAGTATTGACTATCCCCCATACTCCTCCACAATTTGGTGTCATCTGCTTATGTTACAGAGATTGAAGTAGGCAGTCTTAGTGATGGCACAGATATATGGTCATCTCGGGATCAAATATGACACCAAAGTTCCGAACTGTCTAGTTTAGCCTCAGTTGCCAGGGAGAGGGATGGTATCGGCAGCTAGGGAACAGAGTTTGTGGTGGGGTCCAAAGACAATGGCTTTGGACTTCCCAATATTTAATTGGATAAAGTATCTGTTCATGCAGTATTGGACGTCGGACAAGAATTCTGACAATTTAGCAATAGCGGAGGAGTCTACAGAGGTGGTGGTGAGGGAGAGGTGGGTGTCACCAGTATAAATATAAAAATTGACACTGTATTTTCCGATGATGTCACCAAGGGAGAGCATGTAGATAAGAAATAGGAGGGAGCCAAGGATAGATCCCTGAGGGATACCAGAGGTAATGGTGCAGGAGCAGGAAGAGAAGCCATTGCAGATGATACTCTGGCTATGATTAGGCAGGTAAGAATGGAACCAAGCAAGTGTAGTCCCACCCAGCTAGATGATGGTGAAGAGCCGTTGGAAGAGGATGGCGTGGTCAGTTGTGTCAAAAGCTGCAGATAAGTCATGAAGGGATAGTTTACCTGTACTCTAACCTCCTTGCAATAAAGGCTAATATACTATTTGCTTTCCGAACTGCTTGCTGTACCTGCATGTTAACCACTGTGATTTGTGTACACAGACATCCAAATCCCTCTGCATACCAACATTTACTGGTCTCTCACCCTTTAAATTATTTTGTGTAGATGTGAAACCTGGCCCAAGGTCACCAGAAATTTGTAGAAAATGTACACAGTATTATGAATTCCACACAGCACGACGTCCACAATCATGTAAATAAGAACCCTTTCAATCAAAATACACATAATCTTCTCTGATTTGTGTAGTTTGTGTGCACTTCATACTGAGAACAAAAGACAATATGCTCATCCTTATTGAGATTCAAAGAGGAAATCAAATCCTCAATAGGATAAGCATTTCTGGTGCCTGGTGATTTTTACTGACTGCAGACACGGGCAAGATTTTCTCCATGGGCTGCAGAACCCATGCTGCAGTAAAATGCTGCAGAGAGAAGCCCACCTCGACCAGCGACATCGATAAGGGCCTCTGCAAATTACCGCCGGTGTGGGGGCCTTGGTGCGACCCCTTCGCCGCACAATGGTGGCACCACAATTAGCATATGGTAAATGGTACTTACCTTTTCTGATTATGCAGCCCGCCGCCTCTCCATTGACACTTCTTGATTTTTCGATGAACAGGCGGCCGCCGTGTCCCATCCCGTTCACAATTGGAAAAGCCGTGCATCTACAGGCCCCACATGACAGGCCATCAGATATCAGAGCACCAGTGTCAGAGGCGATTGTGCATGTAGAGAGAGCGGTGACACATCTCTGTGCCCTGCTCAAGGATGACCTGCAGCCCATGGGCTTCGGTGGACATCCCATGCCTTTGTTCCTCATAGTGGCAGCGGTTCTCAAGCCTGATGCCTCTGCAGCCTTTCAGGGGCCCACCAGAGACCTTTGTGGGGTCACACATTCAGCAGTGCACTCCTGCATCTTTCTCCACAGATGCTGCCTGACCTGCTGGATTGCTGCAGCACTTTCTGCTTTGCTGCCAGATTGACAGCAGCCCCACTCTTCAGCAGTCAGGTAAGTATTCTTTGACAGCTGTCAGGAAGCAGTTGCTGGGGCGCTGCAAATACAGCCCCAGCACCTGCTGCACAATTGTCAAAAACTCTCCCACTGCACCGAATGTCCCGCCTCTCCCCACATAATATGGAGAGGGTGGCTGGCTGCCGTGATTCTGATGAGCCCCTGCGCTTAATATCTCGGGGGCTCTGCTGCGGCCGCTAAATGTGGACACCCTGCTGAGTTGAAAGGGTGCCGCCACACAGCACGGTACCTGAATAAAATTCAGCCCTGTTTGTGGAATAGTCACCCAGCTGTGATTTTCCCAAATTGGCCAGAGAGGGCGCCCCAGGATGGAGGAACCCTCTCTCCAACTTTTTTAACTTTAAATTTAAAAATTGCCTCAGCAGCCAGGCCACCATTGCGGAGCGGGTGCCCCTCCAAAGGGCAGCCTGCTGCTGCAGCTGAAACCAAGCAGGTCACATCGAACCAGCTGGCCTAGTCCCTGACGACTCTGGTGACCTGGAGGCAGACTGGAAAATTCCAGTCGGCCTCCAGCAAAAGGCCTTCAACAAGGTCAAGTGGTTACCATTCCACTTGTGTGCAGGTTGCCCTGCTGCCCCCACCCCCACACCCCTCCCCAATCCCCCTACAGGAAAATGGCCTGGGGGCAGCATGGAGCTGAGAACTGCCATGTCAGCCAGGCATGAAATTCCGCAGCCATCTGCCTCCATGCTCGCCTCCATCGGGGCCTAAAATTTAAGCTTGGCGAGTTGTAAACACCCCTGCCCTCCCCATCCCCACCCCCAAGTGGAAACCAAATAAGGCAGCATAAAAATGAAGTGGCAGACTTACCCAATCCACTCCTGCCCCAGTTTGACCATACAATTTTAAATGGCCAACAGCAAGGGAACCCACCTCTTCCTCTTTAAATATGCAGACTCGACTCTGATGATATCATCATGGCCTGAACTGCTATTTAAATCTGAGACCTGACTGAAGGAGTAGTGATGGTTTCCCTACCAGGTCAAACCTGCAACCAACTGGAGCAAAGGTCAGAAGTGACTCAGTAAGGTACGTTTTTTAGATTTTTTTTCAGAGTTCTTGCAGGCCAGAAGAAGCAAGGGACCATTCCCACGGGACCTTGTCGGTGGCCTCCAGCCTTTTAGCATAGAAATAGGCAAGTAGCATGCTAATGAGGTCCAGCCATTACAATCAACTGAGCCTCCTGGCTGCCGTTCCACGAAGGACCGGCCACTCATTCCTACCTGTGAGATAAAATAAACCCTACTTAATATACTCTAATCTTCAGTGATCATCATAAGCTGCCAACCAACTGAAATTATGCACTTCAATGTCATTATTTCCTCTCTCAAACCTCTATGTTTCCCATCAACAGTCCTAAGGTCAGTGGCATGCTGGGGCAAACTTTCACAGGCCCTTCCAGTCTTCTAAAGTCTGTGTAATTGGGGATTCTTCTCTCGTAAGCCAAAACACTGTGCCTTGACACTATATCACAATGAGGAACTTCTCTTCCAAATTCGTCTTCATCTCTGGGTCAAAATCCTCAAACGCCCTCCCTAACAGCACTGTGGATATACCTATGCCACATGGACTGCAGCGGGTCGAGAAGGTGCCTCACCACCACCTTCTCAAAGGCAATTAGGGATGGGCAATAAATGCTGGCTATGTCATCATGCTCATATCCTGTGAACGAATTTTTAAAAACTCGACTCTATTAAGTTACTGGACAACAACCAAGTGTGACAATGTGACAAATGTTTCTACTTTTTTTTTCCAAAAGATGCTAAGACCAATTGCAATGTACTTATCATCCCACATCAGCTGAGATCAGCCAGCTCAGCAGCAACCTGAGAAACAAAGATAGGAATTTCTAAACTTTGCAGCACAGAAGGCTGTGCTAGCTCTGTGAAAAAGTCATCCAGTAAGTTCTATTCCTCTGCCTTTACCCATACGATCTTAACTTTTGCTTTCTCAAATGTTTATCCAGTTCCCTTCTAAAAAACCACTGTGCACTCTGCTTTCATCAATGGTTCTGATAAAGCATTCCAAGGCCAAACAGCTCTCTGTTTAAAAAAAAATCACCTTTTGCTTCTCTGATCATCTTATATTTGTGCCCTCTAATTACTGAATCAATAATCAATGGAAATAGACTTACACCACTCTTGATTTCAACACTTCTACTGGATTTCTACTTAACTTTTCTTGTTCTAAAGAGTCCTGGTTACTCTCTTCTCCCCTCATAACAAAAGCCTCTTATGCTTCAAATTACCTTCATTATTCTCTTCTGCATCCTCTTCATGGACTTGATATACTTCGTTAAGTATGATGCCCAACTACTATAACTACAGCTTAACTAATGATTACTAAAGATTTACCACTAGCTCTTTGTTTTTGCACTTTTTGTTGGCATTTCTAAAACATAGCTTATGTTTATTTTTGTACACATAGCTTTATCAACTTGCCTCCCACTTTTAAAGATTTGAGTATGTGAACTCAAGGGAGTAATTTTAAAATATAATTACATGGGTTTGAGTCAGGTGAGAGGTTAAAAGTCTAAGAATTTCAAACCCAACTCAAAATCACACCCACTTTTTTAACGGAGGTGGGACGGGCAACCAATCTGCTCTCATGTGGTGGGTCAATCATTAAATCTTTTAAGGAGGCTGCATATCTTCACTTTCATGTTTTGTAAAAATTTTTAACTAATGCCAGCTGGGTTTCCCATGGCTCGGGAATCCCGGAAGGTAAAAAAAGGCGAGAAGTGCCAGATTCATAAGATTGATAGATTTACACTACTGCTTTTGGGCCAGAAGGAGCAGGAGTGTTTCTCATGATCTCTGACCCCTAACCCCCCACTCCCCCACAATCTTGGACCCCAACCCTCACCCATGATCTCTGACTCCGTACACATACCTGGAACCCGCTCCTCGGCTGCCTTCCAGATGGGAAACCTTTACTTCCGGATTCCTGTCTAGGAATCATACTCACACCACCACTGCTCTCTTCACAGCCCTGAGTGCATATCATAGCCCAAGTCTCTCTCCGACATGTTTTAGTGTTTTAAAATTTAGTGCAGATTTCTTCTATTTTCCTCCCAAGGTGAAACATCCCCCATTTTTTCATATTAAATTTCACCTGACAATTATTTGATGAATCTATGTCTTCCACAATTACATACAATTCTAGTTTTAGAGATACAGCACTGAAACAGGCCCTTCGGCCCACCGGGTCTGTGCCGACCATCAACCACCCATTTATAGTAATCCTACACTAATCCCCTATTCCTATCACATCCGCACCTGTCCCTATATATTTCCCTACCACCTACCTATACTAGGGGCAATTTATAATGGCCAATTAACCTATCAACCTGCAAGTCTTTGGCTTGTGGGAGGAAACCGGAGCACCCGGATGAAACCCACGCAGACACAGGGAGAACTTGCAAACTCCGCACAGGCAGTACCCAGAATCGAACCCGGGTCCCTGGAGCTGTGAGGCTGCGGTGCTAACCACTGCGCCACTGTGCCGCCCCGGTAATTCTCTTCACAGTCCTCTATTTTATACCATTTGCAAGTGTTGATATTTTACTTCTTATACTCAGGTCCATATCATTTATATCTATAATGAGAAAAACAATGGGCTGGATTTTATGGGCCCCCAGAGACAAGATTGGAGGTGGGGGCCCATAGAATCGTGATGGACAGCAGGGGGCTGACGGACTGTCGCTGCCCTACTGCTAATTGATTTTGCCGGGGTCGGGATGGGTCAATGACAGCCTTCCCGCCCAGAAGACAATTGAGGCCCTTAAATGGCCTATTAACAACCACTTAAGGGCCTTTTCCCACCGTCGCTGGGATCTAACCAGCAGCAGGGGGTGGCTCCGCCACACACAGAGGGCACCTTGTAAAATTAGGCACACCCCCTACGGGCTTGCGGGGAGCGGGTTCTTCCTCCATGGGCAATCTGTGGCCTAAGGAGGACCACTAGCAGCAAAACCTATAACTTCATGGACCTCCCTCTTTCTGGGCTTCACTTCCACTCTCCCATCCGCCCAGGCCTTCCTGACAGGCCCATGGTGACCCCACCTCACTTACCTGAGGTTTGGAGTTCCAGCGCTGGGCCTGGGTCCAAGGCCTCTGCTGTACCGGCAGTGCTGATACTGCTGAGCAGCTGGCCCTGTGATTGCCCGGCAGCTTTTTCGAGGCGGGATCCCCGTCTTTAAAGGGACAGAAATCCTGGTGCGTGAAAACACCAGAGGAGCGCTCCAGGGGGGCACGAAAAGGCCTAAGCGGGGATCCCTTCACCTTTACGGCCCTTCGCCGGGAGCCCTGCCTCCTCCACAATATCCAGCCCAATGATTCTAGCACTAATCCCTGGGGGTGCCATTGTTTACATCAGTTCGCTCCAAAAGACATCCATCAACCACTATTTGTTTGATTTTTTTTAGGGATTTTTCTGCTCAGCCACAGTAACTTTTTGAAGATATCAAATTGTCTTGCCTTCTATTGTTTTAGCTCGTGTTTTTTTGCAGGATGATTCAAATTTCCATTGTGTGTATTGCTTGGTTGAGAAATTAATCTGACTAGCAATGTGGTATCAACAGCAAGAACAATCAGCAGAAATGTCACAATTCAGCCTTCAAATTTTGAATTCTGCAGATCTATGTTTTGAGTTCTGGTTGGGCATCTATTCCAGAGACATTTACCTATCTTTTGTCGTTACAGATGCAGACAAACGTGCTATGGATTTTCTGTCCTTACTGCCAACATTTTCAATTTTGTTTTCCTTTTATTTATCCATTTTCAGTGATAATGGCAGCCGATGTGTTCAAGTTATTGTTTAAACAAGGACCTTTGAGTCAAATTGCACCCCTTGTTCAGACTCAGTTGGAAGCAGAGTGAGAATTCAGATCTCCGAAGTTAAAATCAGGATAAAGATCCACATTTTGCTCGACAAATTGACAGCCAATTTTTATTCATTTCCAATTTCAAAGTGATCAAATTACTCCAAATTTGACTGTCTAACCAATTAATCCTAACAGTTTCATATCAAGTCACCAGGTTCTGCTCAATTATGATACTGGCACTGAAGTCAATGCTTTGTTTTTGTTCTGACACTGGTTACTTTATAAGATGTGCAATTTGTTGAAGAATATCTGTTTCTTTTCTTTTTAAGAAAGCACACTTTGGAGTATAGTATAAGAGAAATAGTGTATTAACAATGGGATTAACACATTTCTTATTAAGCCCCAGTGATATCATGGGTCTATTGTGGCCACTATAAAAATGTTAATATTGAATTACTGGAGACAATTGACCCAAAACAAAGGAATAACCATTTGGGTGTGTAAAGATCTTACAGAATTTGGACATTAACTAGTAACATGCCTGCAATGAAACAACTGAAAATTCAACCAGTCAAGTCACATATAACAGGAGCCTCAGATTAATATAAACAAATCACATAAGTGAGAGTAAATCAATTTTCAACTGCCACTGTAAGAAACAAAGTTGCTAACTTTTTGGGAGCTAGGATTTGCTTTCAGCTTTTCCTAATTAATTTAACAGCTGGAAATGCCAATACATTAATAAATCAACTTCTCCCAGATGACTAATGATTTTGCATGTGCATGGATGGCCATGAGGAGAAAATTAAGCTGTTAATGTTTTTTTTGTAGACTTCCATTATCACCATTTAATAGCTGTCAGCACTGCTAAGTCTTGGCAAACAGCAGGTAGATGATAACTACTTTCCTCCATGCATGATGTATATGACAGGAAAACCGATGACTCGTGAGCCTACATTAACTGAACATTAATTGCCCTTTCTTTCTCTAAAATGATCATTAATTATAGCTAATGATTCTGCAACATGCAATAAGCTAAATCAGAAGCCACTCTCGTCATAAGCTCATTTCTAAAGAATAGTTTAGAAATAATTGCTATACTTCCAGTAACAGCACTTTACAAAGCAGCAATTCAATTGGTCGGAAAGTTTCATCGACTTTCTATTCATTTCTTTTAACATATTCATAACGGCTTCAATGAGGAAACAAATACATGTGCTGGGAAAGCTATTTCTGTCAACCAGCATCAAGTTATAAAGCACTCAGAGGGCAACTATGGCACAGAGTAGATGAAGTCTCTGGAGCATATTCACATGGTGCACTAGGTTTGGTGTATTAGTGTGCACTGATGCTACGGAAGTTTACTGCATGTGGTGGTTGCAACTCAACCGCTCCAGTACTTTTTTCCCCCAGTATTTTCATGCCTAAGGCCACTGTCAACAAAACACTGATTCTCAAACTTGTAATGTTACCCTTGTCATGAAGACACCACCTGCCAAGAATGAGGCATATTCATTTAATCATATTAACATTAATTTTACACTGTTGGTGAAGTGAAGAAATTACTTGTTTAAAGAGATCGCCAGACAATTGGCTGGAGGAAATTTGCATACTAAGAGGCAGTGCTTGGAGAGACAAAGCAACTACTCCCTGGTACAATTAGCCCAAATGGATTTTGATCACCAGACACTGAAGGTGTAAGAAAGCTCGCATTCCAGTGTCTGCTAAGATGGAGAATCCACAAACGCAGGAGTGGTTAAACCAGTTGGTCACATGACTAACCTGCTGGCCCAGACTTTTTTTGAACTACACACAGGACAGTTTGAAGACAGACTACAGATTGCAACTGGACGTGGAACAAGGGAGCCTCTCTCCTAGCTGGCTCTCTCTCGCTTTCTCACAAGCCTCCAGACCCACCGCATAAACCTCAAGAGAGGAAAGACTCCTACATCGAAACAAATTAAAGAGTGCACTGGGCCCCAAAGAACAGCAAGACTTACCAGCAACCTAAGACTCCACATCGAACTCAAAGGCCTGTAATTACAACCCAGCTATTGTCGCAAACCTTTCTCCTTTATTCTTTCTACTTTTCTCTGTCTCTATCTGCATGTGTGTTTATTGCATTTGCATGCTGGCATGGTTGTGTCACGTACTCATAGTCGTTAACCGGATTAGAGTTTCAGGTTACTAAACTTCCACCTTTCTTGTTTAAATCTAAGAAAACCTGTCTGATTTCTTTGCCTTACAATTGGAAAGCAGTGAAAAAGGATTCACTGAGAGGGAGCTAAAAACACGGTGTTTTTAAAATTAAACCAGGGAAAGGCTGAGAGGGATCCCTAGATCCCTCTTTCACCTGGTCGTAACAGAAATTTGGGGGCTAGCATCCTGTAGTTGACCCACAGATAAATGAGAAATTGGAAGTGGAAGCCAAATTGATCCCAATTAAAACGGAGAAAAGATTTTAATACAGGTTTTCTTGTGGTTGTGTGTGATTGAATACTAACATGTCTGTGACTGAAGCTAGTAGCTCCCCAAGCCAGGGTTAAGTAACTTGGGATAAGTTAAACGCACTGTCTATGGAGGAGTTGAGGAAAATTGCTGAGCAGTGCTGAACACTGTATGTGGCAAGGCTAATGGCCAACCATTTTTCCCTTGAATCTGAAGAAGCAGAAACAGGGTTAAAAGTAGACCACAACAGGGTATTGCTAGCAAAGATACAATTGGAACAGAGGAAATTTGAATTGGAAGACAGGGAAAGAGAAAGAGATAGAGAGAGGAGAAAGAAAAAGAGAGACAGGAGAGTGAGAAAGAAAGAGCCTTCCAGAGGAAAGTGAAGAAAGAGAAACAGTGAGACAGGAGTGAGAGAAAGAAAGAACCTTCCAGAAGGAACGTGAAGAAAAAGAGAGAGAGGAGAGAGAAGGAGAAAAACAGGAGAGAGAAGGAGAAAGAACTTTCCAGAAGAAATGCAAAGAGAGATAGCTGAGGCGACTTAAGTTAACTAGGGGGCGACAGAGTAACCCCAGCGAAAGCATGGCCAATATGGAGAAGCGTAATTCAGGGCTGGGTACAGAATTGTTAAAACATTTCCAACTGATCCTAAATATCAATATTTTGTGTCTTTTGAAAAACTGGCAAGGCAGTTAAAGTGGCCAGCTGAGGCTTGGACTCTGCTGAAACAAAGCAAGTTAACAGGAAAAGCCCATGAGGTTTATTCCACGTTGCCATATAAGAGTTCATCAGATTATAAGCCGACAAAAAATGCTGTCCTCAGGGCATATGAGTTAGTATCAGAAGCCTATCGTCAAAAGTTTAGAACCCTCAAGAAGCAAGCTGATCAAACTTAGCTGGAGTTTAAGAGAAGTAATCAGCTAGCTTTCGACCAGTGGCTGAGGGCTCTTAAAGTGCAGCTCAGCTATGAAAATCTCAGAGAGGTAATTTTGCTAGAGGAATTCAAAAGCTCTCTCCCGCTCTCCATAAAGACATGTAGAGGAACAGAAGATTTATAGAGCCCGGCAGACAGCAGTTCTGGTCGATGAGTTTGCTCTCATTTATAAGTCGATTTCCCAGGGGAAAACCTTTACCAAACAGCCTCACAAATCTCAAAAGGACAAAGGGTGAGAAGGTAATAGGAGCCCAAGCAGTCCTGGGAGGGCAAGAAAAGCAGGAGACACAGGGGGCCCTCCTGCAACCAAAAAGGAAGGTGCTGTAAGCAGAGTGAGACCCGGAGACCTGTGTGCTTCCATTGTAATAAAGCAGCGCATTGAAGAGCTGACTGCTAGAAACTAAAGAGAAAACCTGTAGGGTAATCAGGGCACATCCACTCAGTGAAGGAGAAGGGACCCTGATGGAAAGCACGACAGAACAAGCTGTGACTTTAACTGCATTAAGAGTGAGACCCAGGAAGTCTACCGCTGAAAGGGCAGGAAAATCCAATAGGATTCCTGAGGGTTATCAGGGTTTTGTGTTCGAAGGGAGAGTAACTCCATACCCCTTGAGTGGGGCAAGCAAGTCCATAGTAATTCTCAGGGACACAGGGCCACTAGATCCCTTTTACTGGGAAAAGGCCTGACCTTTCCCCCAGAGAGTGCAGTGAACACCAAAATTGTTGGGAATGGTATTGGAGGGCAGTGTATGCCTGTACCTTTACACCGGGTGCACTTGGAGTGCGAGCAAGTTTCGAGACAGGTGACCGTAGGGATTGTCCCTAGCTTGCCTATGGTGGGGTTGACCTGCTCCTAGGTAATGATCTGGCGGGGATGATGGTGGTAGCTTACCCAGTAGTGAAAGAGAGACTGCAGGAGGTTAGAGAGACAGGGCAGTGGTGGGAGACGGTCCCCTGCAGTTTCCATGAATGTGTAATGAATGCCAGGATCAAACCAGCTCCCCCACAGGAGACTGAATTGGCACTGCAGGCAGATGACCTTGAGGTCTGTCTGTTGGAGATGTTCTTTGGAAAGTTAGAAGACCCAGGGAATGAATTAAATGAATCTTCCCCAGCTGAGGCTCAGCGAGCTGACCCAGTACTGAGAGAGTTAGCACAGGCTGTCCAGTCTGAAAATGAAACACAGGGAGTCCCTGATTGCTACTATTTAAAGAATGAGGCACTGATGAGGAAGTGGAGTTCTCCTCACAGGCTTGAGAACAAGGAGTGGGCAGTGGTTCACCAGGTAGTGGAGCTGCAGAGGTACCCGAGAGAAATATTAAGAATGGCCCATGAGATTACAGTGGCTGTACATGTCGGTATACAAAAAACCAAAGCCCACATAAGACAGCAGTTTGACTGGCCAAAACGCCACAAAGATGTGGTGGAGTACTGCAGGTGCTGCCAGGTGTGCCAGGTTGAGGGGAAACCCCAATCTACAGAGACATCTGCACCCCTAAGTCCTGTATCGGTGTTTGGAGGGCCCACGAGCAGAGGGCTGGTGAACTGTAAGGGACTACTGCCAAGAACAAAAGGGGACTGGCAGGCACAAGGCTGGCAAAAGGTTAGAAAGGAAAGGGACCAAGAGGACAGGTTAAAGGAAGTCCAGGAGGAATCCCAAATGGAAACCCCTACTGTCCGGTCAGCCAACCCCAAAATATTTGAAATATTAGACCACACATCCTCCTATGTAAATGCAGACACTAGAAGCACCCCACCAGAGTTGCTAACAGCATTTATAGGAACCTGCAGAATAAAGAAAGTCCTCAAGAGGGTAGAGAAACCGTGAGGGTGATGCCTCACCTAGTCAAAGTGCCGCAGGGGTGGCAGCAGAATCTAGACAAATACTTGTAAGCAGGAGTGTCCCAGAGGACCAAGGGAAGATTAGCAAGGACTCCTCCCCCACAGTCAGGAGAAAAGGGAACCAACCATCCCCTAAGGTGAAAAGCCCTTGCATGACTCAACAAAGCACCGAGAGTTCAGAGCAGAACTGCCCACTGGCGATGCCCATGAGCAGAACTCACACTGAGGGCGAATTAAACCTAACCCTCCCCTGCAGGCCTCAACAAGAACAAAGACACCTTAGGCAGTTTAAAGCGGCACTGCTACCAAGAAAAGACAGGCTGTAACAACTGCTTGGATTTCTGAATGAATGAGAGAGATGCATGTGTGTTTTCCTGTACCTGTATTCTCTCGCGTCCCTTTTAATGAAATGTTCTTTTTAAAAAAAAATCGCATTTCATTCCGCTGGGTGTGGAGGTGTCATGAAGACCCCCACCTGCCAAGAATGAAGCATATTAATTTCTTCATATGAACATTAATTTTACACTGTTGCTGGAGTGAAGAACTGACTTGTTTAAGGAGATCACCAGACATTTGGCAGGAGGACATTTGCATACTAAAAGACAGTGCTTGGAGAGACAAAGCAACTACTCCCTGGTCCATGTCATTCCTCATTGATGTGGGTGCAAAAGTATCCATATTGAGCAAAGACCTCTACCATTATTATTTTTCACAACATTCACATTCGAGCTTATTATGACTCGATCATTCCCCGGAACGACCACAGTTCCAGTGTGCTACAAAAATGTCAACCTGGACAAGTTCACGTTCTATGTGGCCAAAGGTAGACTTGTTCGCTAAGCTTGGCTTCAAACTTGCAGACGCCACGGTAGCACACATTAATGTGATTGAGGGTGCAGACTATGCACGACAGTATCATTCCTTATTCACTGGATTTGGGGAGATTATGGGGTATTGTCATGCTCCTTGCGTCGACACATTAATTCTGCCTGTTACGCTAAATTTGAGTCAGTTGCCAATCACAATCCGCGCCGAAGTGTCACAGAAGCTTAAATAACTGGAAACAGATGGTATCATTGAGCAAATCAACTCATTACCATGGACAGCAAATCTAGTCATTGTGCGACACAGAAGTGCAGAACTTAGACTATGAATTGACCTTAATTCGGCTAACAAAGCAATTATTCTGGTCAAGTATCCTCTGCCTATGATTCAAGTACTATTGGCATCATTTCATGATTCCACATGATGCTTGACATGTGATGGAGCTATCTACAGATACCACCAGCGGAGCAAAGCCAACATCTTACAGCCTTTGTTACATGTGACGGCATCTTTCAGTACCACAGAATACCCCATAACCTAAGTTCAGCACCTAGCACGTTCCACAAGATTGCCTCTTCAATCTTGTCCGGCATTGAGGGGATGCACAACGTACTCGATGACATCATTGTCCACGGTAGGGACAAAGCAGAACACGATCAGCAGTTATCTGCGGCGCTCGCTTGACTCGCTCAACACAATTTGACACTCAACAAGGACAAATGCATGTTTGTGGCATCCAAGATTGATTTTCCTGGGTACAACGTGACTGCGGATGGGGTGAAGCCTATGTACGACAATGACAAAGCCATTCATGTGCTTCCGACCCCGTCTAATGTGAAAGGTCAGCATTGTTCCTCAGCACTACCAACTTTTTTCACAAATTTGTGTCCCAGTATGCGGAGTTGCTTCGATAAAGTGTCACACAAAAGGTTAATACCCAAGATAAGGTCTCATGGAGTTGGATTGGTTAACGGACAGGAGCAGAGAGTATGGATAAATGGGGCATTTTCAAGTTGGCAGGCTGTGACCAGTAGGGATCAATGCTGGTGCCTCAGGTATTTACAATCTATATTGATTTATACGAACAGACAGAGAGTAATGTATCTCAGTTTGCTAATGATGCAAAGCTAGGTGGGAATGCAAGTAGTGAAGAGGACACAAAGAGGCTACAAAAAGATATAGACAGATTAAATGAGTGGACAACAAGATTGCAGGTGGAGTATAATGTGGGGAAGTGTGAGGCTATTCACTTTGGTAGTAAGAATAGAAAAGCAAAATATTTTTTAAATGGAGTGAAACTTGTAAATGTTGATGTTCAGAGAGACGTCTGTGTACTTGTACAAGGAACACAAAAAGTTAGCAAGCAGGTACAGCAAGCAATTAGGAAAGCAAATGGTATGTTGGCCATTATTGCAAGGGGATTGGAGCATAAGAATAAAGTCTTGCTACAATTGTCCGGTGCTTTGGTGAGACCACACCTGGAATACTGTGTGCAATTTTGGTCTCCATATTTAAGGAAGTATATACTTGCATTGGAGGCAATACAGGATAGGTTCACTACATTGGTCCCTGGGCTGAGGGTGTTGTCCAACGACAAGAGTAAATTGGGTCTATATTCTCTGGAATTTAGAAGAATGAGAGGTGATCACATTGAAACATTCAAGATTATGAAGGGGCTTGACAGGATAGATACTGAGAAGTTATTTCCCCTGGCTGGGGAATCTAGAACAAGGGGGGCACAGTTTCAGGATAAGAGGCTGATCATTTAGGACTGAGTTGAGGAGAAATTTCTTTACTTTAAAGGGTTGGAATTCTTTACACCAGAGGGCTGTGGATCTATTATCATTGAATATATTGAAGGCTTAGATAGACCGATATTTGGTCTCTTCGGGAATCAAGAGATATGGGGCTAGGACGAGAAAGTGGAGTTGAAGCCCACGATCAGCCATGATCATACTGAATGGCGGAGCATGCTCGAGGAGCCGTATGGTCTACTCCTGTTCCTATTTCTTCTGTTCTCCTCAAAAGCTACGCCACAAAGATACACAGTGGAAATGGACAATCACACAGCAAACAGCATTTGATACTTTAAAGGTAAAGATAGCATCTCCGCCAGTCCTCGTGCATTTCAACCCACATGCAGAAACATACATCACAATAGACGAACGACCGATCGCATACACGTCACACTCGTTGTAGGAAACTGAACGCAAATACTCCACTGAAGAGTGGGAAGCGTGAGTATGCATCTACACTTGTGAACATTGGCACATGTATCTGCATGGTAGGAAGTTCACCCTCTGCACCAAGCACCAAGCACAGACTACATTGTTAGCCACGTCAAGATCTGGTCATTGATCTCTATGCATCTACCAATGGGCTGATCGCCGTCATCAGTACAAATTCGAGGTAGACTATCTTGCAGGTTCGCACAACCAAGTAGCTGACATGCTTAGCCGCACTACTATCACAGACTGCGTTAGCGATAGCGAAGTGACTTGTGATATTGAAGACTACATAGTCACATTAATTTTTCACACGACCGCGAATCTTGTGATGCAAGAGGAGTTGAAGGCAGAGTTGGTGGCAGACAGTGTACTGCATAAAGGAAGCCAGCATGTAAAAAACAATTGGTCTTATGAAATAGAGGAAGAACTGATCCCATACTATAGTGTACGCAATGAGCTGCCAGTCAACCCTGAGGGGGCATGGTTCCAAAAGTGAAACTAAGACAGATCCAGACAGCCATCTGAATAAAGCCTACACACACAGCAATCGTGATTCTAGTTGCTTCATGCTTGGGGTACAAAACATCACAGACTCCATGTCCTTTCTGTCCCCCTGATGCCCGGGGTTCCGCTTTTCCTGTGGAGAGAGTTGTCCCTCATTGCCACTGGGCCCGAAATCTGACAGTCATGGCCACAATTCCAGCTGCAGGGCTCCTTTTGGACAGATGGCTGCCCTATTGTGATTGGCAGCCTTGACATGCCCTGTTCAATGCCCGAGCATGAGTACCCACTCACCCTGCCACCTGTGCAGTACCAAGGCCACCTCCTTATCAGGTGCCAAGTTCCCATTTGCCCTGTTGACCTTATTATGGGGCCAGGGTGATGTCCTGGGGCAGCCATGACTGGCTCCTCACTCTGTACCCATCTCCCTTGAACTGATCTGCACCAGACACCTGCTGACATCCATACTCCCCCTTCAAAATCCACCCTCGTCGCTCCAATAAGCTGTTAACAAGCTTTTTAAATACTTCAATTGGCCTCAACAGGGAGGAGAGCAGGATCCCTGCCCATCTGCCACCAGCCTATCCATTTCCAGTGGGGGGAATGGTATCTTGAAATTGACGTGCTGGCCTGCGCTGGCATTTTTGGGGGCTGCCCCACCTCCATTCCCAACCTCTGAATGACCCAAAAATTCAGCCTTGAAACACATAAACAATAATGTACCCTTAACAGCAAGAAACTTCTTTTGCAGCATTTGTTTCCCATGGAGTACTGTTCAAGTATTTCATTGGTATTATGGATACCTCCTCTAATTTGCACACTGGTGCATAGATTCTAACTACCTCAAGTACTTTTCTGTCAGATGATTATGCACAGTGCACAATGGGCTCAGTCGTTCATAATAGAGAAAGCTAGACCTCAATTTGTTATAGCACTATGGGTGCCAAAGATCACTGAGTCATTGCTGGTCCATTACATGAAGAGAGAAGTAGCAGAGGAGAAATGTTGATTTTAAGCCCCTGCCATTTGTACCCTCTGTTCTTTGCAAGTGGATAAGGAAGATTGGGGTTAAATCCATATTGATGTATGTTTGGGTATTAAGAATTTCAGGAAACACCCACAAAATCAAACAGTCAAGAATATTTCCTGAAGCTCTGCAATTTTGTCAGTATCTGTTCTCCAAATAGATTTTATTCCTGACAAACGATTCAATGATCAAACCTAGTGATCTAACATGAAATCTAAAATTCAGTTCCAGAGATATATGGTCAGCTGAATTACTTGGGTTGAAGTCTTTAAGGCATTGAAAGTAGACTGATATTACAGTTGAATATCTATTTTATATTGTCTGTGATGGCAAAGAGAAATCCCAATTTCACATGATAAGGTCAAATGAAATTTTCATTAGAAATGTGTCCCGGGTATAAAGCTGTTTCCTTAGCGACTCTACTTTTATGAGCTTTTTGCCCAGAGATATTCATTCCTGGTCCTGTGCAGACAATTTCCAGGCAGTTGAAACAGCATTGAGAAATCCACAAATAGAGTAAAAAGTGTTTCAACTGACTGTTTTCATTAATTTATAAGACACACCAAGATGTGTGGCAAACTGACATAAAGCCACTCTCCTGAATGGCTGCCCACTCTGGTGGAGAGAACAGAAAATCTATGAACTCTGGAAGCCTAGTACAAAATGAAATGAATGAAAACCCAGATCAATGTAAACATAATGAATCAGTTTAAAGGTGATACAATAATAATAATCATCAAATGAAATGTGATTAGCACCAGGGTGCAATGCTTTTTTCCATGGCTACCTCACTTTCAGAGAATCTGGAATGGCTGCATCAGCCCATATAATCCACTAAACTATATATACTCATAAGTTAAAAAACCAGCAACTACAGCTTGGAAAAACAACAACAAGTTGCATTTATGCAGTGCCTTTAACATAATAAAACATCCCAAGGCACTTCTCAGGAACACTATAAAGCACGATTTGACAAGCCACATAAGGAGATATTAGCACCTGAAAGGAGGAAAGAGAGTTGGAGAGGCAGAGAGGTTTAGGGAGGGAATTCCAGAGCTTACAGCCTTGACAGCTGGGCACCAATGGTGGGGTAATTAAAATCAGGGCTGCTCAAGAGGCCAGAATTAGAGGAGCACTATATCTCAGAGGGCTGTGAGCTTAGGAAGATTACAGAGATAGGGAGGGTGAGGCCATGGAGGGATTTGAAAACAGGGAAGAGAATTTTAAAATTGAGGCATTGTTTTAATCGGGAGACTAAATTTAGCTCAGCAAGCACATGGGTGATGGGTGAACGGGACTTGGCGCAAGTAAAGAGACGGCCAGCAGAGCTTTGTATAACATCAAGTTTATGGAGGGTAGGATGAGGGAGGTGGTCAAGAGTGGGTTGGAATAGTCAAGTCTAGAGGTAATAAAGGCATGGATGAGAGTTTCAGCAGCAGATGAGCTGAGGCCGGTGAGAAGTTGGGCAATGTTATGGAGGTGGAAATAGGCAGTCTAGTGACGGTACAGACAGATGGTTGTAAGCTCATCTTGGAGTCAAATATAACACCAAGGTTGTGAACAGTCTGGTTCAGCCCTGACAGTTACCCAGGAGCGAGACAGACTGCATGGTTAGGGAACAGAGTTTGTGTCAGGGACCAAAGACAGTGGCTTCTGTCTTCACAATACATATTTGGAGAACATTTCTGCTCATCCAGTACTGGACGTTGGACAAGCAATCTGAAAATTTAGTGGCAGTGCAGGGTAAAGAGAGATGGAGGTGAGGTAGAGCCAAGTGTAGTCAGCGGCTTGAGAAAACTGTCACTATGTTTTCAAATGTTGTCTCCGAGGACAACATGTCATTGAGAACTACAAGATGTGTTGATCACAGCTGGAACCAGTGCTGATGTCTTTCTTAATATGTAATACCAAACCATAAAAGTGGCCTTGACATCTTCTGCCACGTGATTGCCTAAATCCCTCAGTGTTGTAGAGATATTGTTCAATGTTTTCTTGAAAAGAGTTTGGAGGAGCACTTTCTGCATCAACAATGTGCATCTGCATTTGTGAAAACAATTTCAATGACAGTAAGAATTTGCGATGATCTCAGTGGAATAACAATTCCCACGGAGTTGATTGACAATAATATAATAGTCATTGCAATAGTGACTGCACTGACAATGGCTAGTACTGGTACAGGTCACGACAATAAGCCTTGGATGGGTAGCAACTGGTGACTATGTCAACAGACCAATTGTAATGCTCTAGCTCCTTTGCTGACTTGTTTGAGCACACGTTCAACAATCATTTGGTTTTAATTGAAGCATTATGCTTAAGAACCTGACTTTCTGTTGCAATTCAGAAAGCACTGTTCATGGACGTTGATAACTTGAAAGTCTCAATACCAAGTAATGAAGACTTTAAAATCAACTGCTGGCATTGAACAAAACTTAAAGGGGTAATTTGACCAAAGAATAAAATGAAGCAGAATTTCAACAGAAAATATAAGCCAGAAATGGAAGCTGGTATTAACTACTTTATGAAATTCAACAAAGTTTTTTAAAGAAGAACTTAAGAGTTTATAAATCATTTTGAAAGAAGAGATTATTACAGCAAAGTGAAATGTGACAGAACCCCAGTTAATTTGTGATACCTTTTTATCCCTGTGTTGTTATTTCCTATGTCAGCAGTAATTCGAATATCAAGTTTCTGCTCTGTTTCGCTATGTCTTTATGTCACTTTTCTTCAACCCCTATCTAATCTATTCTTGAATGTTGACATGGTCTTTTCTTCAATTAATAACTCTGATGGTGCATTGCACAGCCTCAAAACACTCTGTGTAAAATAGTTTCGCCTGCACTATGTCCCAAATCTTTACATTTAATCTTATATCCATATTTCCTCATTCTAGATCCTTCAGCTACTGTTAGCAGTCTATTTCAATCTACTCTGTCACATCACTCCGCAATATTAAACACCTTGATCAAATCACCCCATAATATCCTCTGTTCTAATGAAAGCAGCTCCATTTTTTCAATTATTTCTTCCTATTTGTATTTTCTTGTACCAGAGAACATGCCTACACATGTCTATGTAGCTTTAATGTCTATCCTGTACTGTAGAGACCAAAACTGCACACAGCACTCCTATTGTGGTTTCACAAAGGTTTTATACAGATTCACCATTACCTCTTGGCTTTTATATTCCATATCTCTTTCATAAATCAGGTGAGTAAGCAGTAAATCTTTTTTTTTAACAAAAATGGTTTACCTTAATTTAATCCAAGCTATCAATAAACAAATAAATAAAGCAGACAAGGGATAGCAGGGCAGGCTATTTATTTACTTATTGATACAGCACTGAAACAGGCCCTTCGGCCCACCAAGTCTGTGCTGACCATCAACCACCCATTTATACTAATCCTACACTAATCCCATATTCCTACCACATCCCCACCTGTCCCTATATTTCCCTACCACCTACCTATACTAGGGGCAATTTATAATGGTCAATTTACCTATCAACCTGCAAGTCTTTGGCTGTGGGAGGAAACCAGAGCACCCGGCGAAAACCCACGCAGACACAGGGAGAACTTGCAAACTCCACACAGGCAGTACCCAGAATTGAACCAGGGTCGCTGCAGCTGTGAGGCTGCGGTGCTAACCATTACGCCACTGTGCCGCTATGTGTCAGGACTGCTGTATGTGGGAGTTTGCGAAAAGCGAGACTGTCCCAGATTTCTGCATCTGCATAAAATGTCTCGGCCTTCAGTCACACCAGCTCAGAGTCATTGAGCTGAATTGCAAGGTAGAGACGCACTGACACATGAGGGAGGGGGAGGACTTTCTGAATAGTTATATCCAGAACACAGTCACAACCCAGAGAAAACCACAGGTTCAGGAAGAAAATGGTGCGGCTGTCAGGGAGCCAGGTAGCGTGGACTTAGGAGAGGTTGAGAAGGAGGTCCCGTAGATACTGGTCATAATGGGCTTGCTACCTGTGAGGACAAGGAGAAAGACTGTGGGGAGGACAACCACAATGCAGACCAAGGCACTGTAGCTCAGAAAGCAGTCCAAGCGAGGAGAAAGAACAGAACAGAAATGTTGCAGTGATAGGGGTTCTATAATTAGGGGGTTAGATGGATAGATGGCATCCTCTCCCACCATGAACGACAGTCCTGACGGGTGTGCTGCCTACCTGGTGCCAGGGTGAGAGATCTCTCAAGGCAGCTGGAGAAAAATCCAGTTGTTGTGGTCCATGTCAGAACAAATGACATAGGTAGGAATAGGGAGGAGGTTCTGCTGAGGGAGAATCAGGAGTTATAAGCTAAATTAAAAAGAACCTCAAGGGTAATAATCTCTGGGTTATTGCCTGAGCAGCATGCAAAATGGTATAGAACCAGACAGATCAGGAGAGTTAAATGGCTGGTGTGAGAAAGTGGGGCTCTTTTTCATGGGGCACTAGCACCAGTACTGGGACAGGAAGAGATGTACCAATGGGACCGACTCCACCAGAACCAAAATGGGACCAGTGTTCAAGTGGAAAGGGTAAATATGCAGATGGAAAAGGCTTTAAACTAGTAAGAAGCAGGGAAGGATGTACAGGAGATGAAACAAGACTAAATATAACTAAAACAGGAAAGATCATAGGACAGACAAAACTAAGGGAGGACATAAAGGCCAGGGAATAAATAGAGTTATAGAACAGGAGTGTAAAAAGATGTTTAAAAAATAAAGCAAGACCTGGTATGAAAAGTTATTTAAATTGTCTGTACAGTAATGCACACAGTGTCCGCAATAAAACAGGGGAACTTGAGGGAATAACATGTTTCGAGGAACCAGATATGGTAGTAATTACTGAGACATGGCTACAGAAAGGGATGGATAAGATAAAAATCACAGGTCTCAGGCAATTATACCATTTTGGCAGAAATATTAAGTAATTATTTTGCTTCAGAATTTATCAGGGAGATGGATCAGACGGACGTGGCTTTGGAATGTGAGATTCAAACTGATATGACCACATTTAAAATAAAAAAAGAGAAATATGAATTCAACTAATCAAACTCCAGGAGGATAAAACTCCTGGTCCAGATGGATTGTCTCAGTGCATTTTAAAATAATCATGGGAAGAGATAACAGAGGTACTATTATACATATCTAATAATTTGTTAGAAAAACACGTAGTGCCAGAAAACTGGAAAATAGCTAGCGCCATGCCTATATTTAAGAAGGTAGATCGAGCATATGCAGGGAACTATTAACCAGTCAGCTTAACAGCGGTGGTTGGTAAGAAAGATAATGGAATCCTTATTAAAGGAGAAAATAGAAATAAAAATCATCGAGAAACCAAAACTATAATAATGGATAGTCAACATAGATTTTAAAAGGGTAAGTCTTGCTTGACCAACTTCAGTGAATTCTTTAAAGAGGCAACAGAGAGAATAGACAAGGGTAATGCAGTAGATGTAATATACCTGGATTTCCAAAAGGCATTTGATAACATATCACATAATAGACGAATGAATAAAGTCAGAGCATGTAGAGTCAGAGGACAAGCAGCAGAATGGATAGGCAGCTGGCTGCAAGACAAAAAGCAGAGAGAGGGGGTAAAGAATAGCTATTCAGAGTGGCAGAATATGGGAAGTGGGGTCCCATAAAGATCAGTGCAGGGACCAATGTTATTCACAATTGATATTTAGAATTTAGAGTTTTGGATCAAAAACACAATTTCCAAATTTGAGGATGACATCAAATTTGGTGGGATGGGGGTGGGGGGTGGGGGTGCGGGAACAGTTAATACTGAGGAGGACTGCAATAGATTACTACAAGACATTAATAAACTTCCAGAACAGGCATATAATTGGCAAATTAATTTCAATATAGATAAGTGTAAGGGATAATCTAAATGGGGTAAAGGAGCAAAGGCATCTGAGGGTAGCAATCCAAAAATCATTAAATGTTACGACGCAGGGTAATAAGGTCAAAAGAAAGCCAGGCACTACAGTTTATTCCTAGAGAGATAGAATTGAAAAGTAGAGAAGTTTCGCAAACCTGTAGTGAACCTTGATCAGACCACATTTGGAGTATTGCGAACAGTTCTGGTTGCCATATTACAAAAAGAATATAGAGGCACTGGAGAGTGTACAGAAAAAATTTACAAGGGTGATGCCTGAACTGCAAGGCTATACCTATCAAGAAAGGATAAAGAGGCTGCATCTTTTTTCTCTTGAAAAAAGGCTGAGATGTGACCTAATGGAGGTTTTTTAAATTATGAAAGGTTTTGATAGAGTAGACACAGAGAGAGTGCTTCCACTTGTGGGGAAGAGCAAAATTAGAGCCATCAATAAGATACCAAGAAATCAAATAGAAAATTCGGAAGAAATTTCTTTACCCAGAGAGTGGGGAGAATGTGGAACTCGTGACCACAGGGAGTAGTTAAGGCAAATTGTTTAGATGCACTGAAGGGGAGGCTCGATGAGCATATGAATGAGAAGAGAACAGAGGGTTATGCTGATAGTCAGATGAGGAAAGACGGGAGGAGGTCCAAGAGGAGCATACACACCAGCATGGACTAGCTGGGCTGAATGGTCTGTTTCTGTGCTGTATATTCTATGTAATTTGATGTAATATTAATTGACTTCGAACACCTCAGTCCTTTAGCTCAATCTCTTCCTGCTTATAATTGGTTGATTTGATGTTCCGCTTCTATTCAATTCCTTTTGAATGCTATGTATTTTTTTAATTTGTGTATTACATCATCTATTTTAGCATATCTACTTACTCCATCTGATTCCTTTTTTTTTTGCCTTGTTCATTAATTTTTCCCAATAGTGAAATCTGCTGTCAATGACAGGAGAAAATGGACTATGCTATACTTTGATATTGAGGCATCTGCACACACGCACCTAGAATAGTGCTCTTCAATAGCTCCTGTTTGCAACAAATAAAGAAAAACTGTGATGTATAGTGAATATCTAAATCTAGCAGTGAAATTGAAAAGAACAATTAAGTAAGAGGATAAATAACAAAACATATTCCATCAAACTTAAAGTACACTCATAGAACCTTACAAATGACAAAGTAGGAATAATAGCTTTATCACTATAAAGCTGTGAACCAATAGCAGAATGTGTATTCATAGCCATGGCTTGCATTTATATTGTGCCTTTCATGCAGGAAAAACATCCCAACTGTACCTGTGAAACACAGGTAGTTGATGAGTAAATAAAACAGCATCAGAGTGATATCACAATCAACAGAGAGGTGGGGGGGCGGGTGGGGGGGGGGGGGGGGAACCAGAAAGCAGGTCAGGGTGAGTATACCGGTAAGCTTTAAATTTTAATTTAACCTAAATTAACCAACTATAAAGTAATATTTGATTGATTCAGAATTATAAAATCAACTTTAGTTTTTAGTTTTATTTGAATCATATAATTAAAATCTGCGTTCAAGTATTCAATCAGATCTAGAGGATAAAGTTAAAAATTGAGTAATAGGGGTCAGGAACACTAAAGAACTGTCTGGCGGTCATCCATTCCATCTCTGCCTGCATACCCTTAAGCTGCAGGGTGACCACATGTATAAACATGCTATACGCAAAAATCTCAGCCTCGTGGGTGCGCTGCAGTGACGCCAGTTGCTACTCAAGTTCTGAAACCTGGTGTTCAAGCTGCTGCAGCTGACGGCACCTCCCGTACGTATGGTTGTCCAGGACATGAGAAGAGTCCTGGAGTTCCCACATGGAACAGGCTATGCACTCCACGGATCCAAGCTGCCTTGTCATGCCTCTATTTATTAGACTATTAAATTTACTACCTAAATAAAGGAGGGAAAAAAGGACTCATCAGCTATTCGCCAAACAGCTGCTGTTCCTGTGCTGACCTCACTTTATTTTATAGGAAGATTATCTGAGATGATTTTACTAAACTCTTATTCCCTAAAAACATTAGCTTTTAATTTACTGAAAAAATGGTTGTGCAGGCAGATCTTAGGAAGCTCGGAAAGAAACTAGCAAGCAGGACTTCAAAGGTAGCAATCTTGGATTGGAAGAATGCATGGCTGGAGAGATGGTGCAGGAGGGAGGGCTTTAGATTCTTCAGATATTGGGACCGGTTCTGGGGTAGATGGGATTTTCGAGGCCAGACAAGTTGCACCTCAACAGAGCCAGGAACAATGTTAGCGAGGTGATTTGCTAGTGCTATTGGGGAGGGTTTAAATTAACTTGGCAGGGTGAGGGAACCAGAATCAATATTAAAGAGAAAAATACAGATGCACAGAGAATTGGAAGAGATCGATAGCACTGGAGTAGAAAAGAGTAAGGTATTCGATGAGGGCAGAGTAAGAGGGAATGTAATAAGGTCTAAATTCGGTTTTATGTGCATGTATATGAATGTGCGATGTGTGGTAAATACGTTTGTTGAGTTGCAGGCGCAGATAGCCACATGGAAATATGATGTCATGGCACTAAGGGAGACCTGGCTCAAAGAAGGACAGGCCTGGGCACAAAATATTCCTGGATACAAGATGTTCAGGAAAGATAGTGAAGAAAGGACAGGAGGACAGGTAGCATTATTGATGAAGGAGAACATTACAGTGCTGGAAAGAGATGATGTCGGAAAGGAGTCAAGGACAGAATCCACCAGGTGAGAGCTAAGAAACAAAAGAGGTACCATTACATTGCAGGGGTATTCTATAGGCCACCAATTAGTGTGAAAGATATAGAGGAACAGATTTGCAAAGAAATTACAGAGAGGCACAAGACTTATAGAGTAGTTATAATGGAGTACTTTAATTATCCTAATGTAGACTGGGATAGTAATAGTGTAAAGGGCAGAGTGGGCAAGAGTTTCTAGACTGTGTTCAGGAGAACTTTCTACATCGGTATGTTTCCAGTCCAATGAGGAAGAAGGCATTGCTGAATCTCGTTCTGGGGAATGAGATGGGTCAAGTGAATCAAGTGCCTGTAGGTGAGTATTAGGGGCCAGTGACTATTGCAACATAAAGCTTCAATTGGCTATGGAAAAGGACAAGGAGCAATCCAGAATAGGGGATGCACTGGGAAGAGACATTTGCTTGAGTGAGACATTTCCATAGTGAAGCTGGAATTTGGTTCATGTGGGAACTCAGTGCAGAAGGGGAAAGAGGGGGTCCTTTTCATATCTTTTTTAGCTTCCAGCAGCTGACTCCAAGGTAGGTGATTGGCTGGTAAGTGTTTTATCATTTATCTTTCAAAGCTCAGGTAATTTTAGAAATTGAAAGGTTTTTATTTGGTAATACTAGTTAAACTTAGTAGAATGGGAAACAGTGAGAGAGTTAATTAAGAAAGTGATTCAGTAATTAAAGTGAATGAACTAATAGCATAAGCAACAAAGGCAGGACCGGTGTTATGTTGCAGCTGTGGTATGTGGGAGCTTTTGGATGCCAAGGCGATCCAGGGCAAACACGTCTGCAGAAAGTGTCAGCAGCTAGAGGAATTCTGGATCAGGATTATTGATCTGGAAGCTGAACTGCAAACACTGCGCAACATAAGGGAGGGGGAGAAATACCTGCACATTTTGTTCCAGAAGACGGTCACACCTCTTAGAACAGAGTTATCTGTTTTGGTCAGCAGTGAGGGACAGGAGGATGTGACCATGAGTGAGGCAGGTAAAGCACAGTAGTGGAGCAGCCTCAGACTTTGCAATTGTCAAACAAGTTTTAGGTGCTCTCAACCTGCGTGGACAAAAACGAAGTCTGCAAGATGGATGAGCAGACTGGCCATGGCACTGTGGTACAGGAAGCCATTCAAGTGGGGGGAGCAAAAGGAATGTTTTGGTAGTAGTGGATAGTATAGTGAGGGGGATTGACACTGTTCTGTGCAGCCAAAGCATGGGTCCAGAAGGATGAGTTGCCTACCAGGGTTCGGGACATCTGCTCAGGGCTGGACAGGAACTTGGAGTGGGAGAGGGAGGATGCCGTTGTCGTGGTCCATGTACATACCAACGACATAGGCAGGACTAGAAAAGAGGTTCTGCTTAGACAGGAGCTAGGCACCAAATTGAAGAGCAGAACCTCAAGGGTAATAATCTCTGGATTATTACCTGAGCCACGTGCCAATTGGCAGAGGGCACATAAGATTAGTGAAATGAATGCATGGCTCAAAGACTGGTGTGGGAGGAGTGGGTTTCAGTTTGTGGGGCACTGGCACCAGTACTGGGGAAAGTGGGGGCTGTACCGTTGAGATGGTCTGCACCTGAACCATGTTGGGGCCAGTGTTCTAGCAAACCATGTAACTAGGGAAGTGGAGAGAGCTTTAAAACTAATCAAGGGGGTGAGGGATCAAGCCTGGGTAGACTTAGCAAATGAAGGGGTAGAGTCAAGGCAGGAGTGTAGAATTGAAATACGGAAAATGAAGGTCAGATAATGGCAGGAAGTGACAGAGAGAAAAAAAACCTAAGAACACACCAACAGTCAAGACTAGATGTTACAAAGATAACTAAAAGACAAAACTAAAGGCTCTGTATCTGAATGCACATAGCATTCATAACAAAGTGGACGAACTGATAGCACACATTGAAGGAAATAACTATGATCTGATAGTCATTATGGAGACGTGGCTGCAGGATGACAGGATTGAGTCCTGAATATTGAAGAATAGGAAGCTAGGTAAAGGTGGAGGGGTAGCACTCTTAATCAAGGATAGCATTGGTGCAATAGTTAGAGATGACCTTGGTTCAGGAGATCAGGATGTAGAATTGGTTTGGGTGGAGATAAGGAATGGTAGGGGAAAGAAGTCACTAGTGGGAGTCGTCTATAGGCCCCCTAACAGTAACCATAATTTAGGACCAGGCATAGTTCCGAAGAAGGGCCACTGACCCGAAACGTTAACTCTGCTTCTCTTTCCACAGATGCTGCCAGACCTGCTGAGTGATTCCAGCATTTCTAGTTTTTGTTTCAGATTTCCAGCATCCGCAGTATTTTGCTTTTATTATACAAGAAGAAATATTGGGTGCTTGTGATAAAGGGACGGCAGTAATCATGGGTGATTTTAATCTACATATAAACTGGAAAAATCAGACTGGCAATAGTAGCCTGGATGAGGAGTTCATCGAATGCTTTCGAGATAGTTTTTTAGAGCAGCACGTTCTAGAACCAACCAGAGAGCAGGTTATATTAGACTTGGTACTGTGCAATGTGACAGGATTAATTAATGACCTCAGAGTAAAGGCATCTCTAGGTAGCAGTGACCACAATATGACTGAATTTTACATCCAGTTTGAAAGAGAGAAGAGTGAGTCTAAGACTAGTATTTTAAACTTAAATAAGGGCATCTCTGTGGCCATGAAAGCTAAGCTAACTGAAGTGAACTGAGTTACTAGGCTAGGAGATAGATCAATAGAGAAGCAGTGGCAGACATTCAAGGGGATATTTCAGAATACTCAGGATAAGTATATTCCTACTATGAAGGAAAATTCTAAGGGGCGGACCCACCATCCGTGGTTAACTAAAGAAGTTAAAGAAAGCATCAAACTTAAGGAAAAGGCATATAATTGTGCAAAGATGAGTGGCAGAATATAAAGAACGGCAGAGAATTGGTCAGAATATAAAGAACGGCAGAGAATGACTAAAAGGTTAATCAGCAGAAAGACAGAGTATGAGAGGAAGCTAACTAGAAATGTAAAGACGGATAGCAAGAGTTTCTACAGGTATTTAAAAAGGAAAAGAGTAAGTAAAGTGAGTGTTGGTCCTCTAGAGAGTGAGAATGGGGAGTTAATAGTAGATAATAAGGAAATGGCGGATGAAATAAACAAATATTTTGCCTCTGTCTTCATTATAGAGGATACAAAAAGCATTCCAGTAAAAGCTGTAAATCAGGAGGTGGAAGGAAGAGAGGAACTTGGTAAAATTACAATCACCAGGGAAGCGGTACTGACCAAACTGATGGAGCTGCAGGCAGACAAGTCCCCGGGTCCTTATGGGCTTCATCCTAGGGTCTTAAAAGAGGTGGCTAATCAGGTAGTAGATGCATTGGTGTTAATTTTTCAAAATTCGCAAGATTCTGACAAGGTTCCATGAGACTGGAAAATAGCAAATATAACCCCTCTATTCAAGAAGTGGGGGGAGGCAGAAAACAGCTAACTATAGGCCAGTTAGCTTGACGTCTCTCATGGGGAAGGTGTTAGAATCAATCATTAAGCAGGCTATAGCTGGGCACTTAGAAAAGCTCAAGGTAATCGGAAATAGTCAGCATGGTGTTGTGAAAAAGAGATCATGTTAACCAATTTATTAGAGTTCTTTGAAGGAGTTACATGTGCTGCGGATAAAGGGAACCCACTGACATACTGTACTTGGATTTCCAGAAGGCATTTGACAAGGTGCCACAGAAAAAACAATTGTGCAAAGTAGAAGCTCATGGTGCAGTGGGTAACATAGTAGCATGGATAGAAGATTGGCTGGCTGGCAGAAATCAGAGAGTATGCATAAATGTGTCCTTTTCTGATTGGCAGGATGTGATGAGTGGAGCCCCGCAGGGCTCTGTGCTGGGGCCTTAACTTTTTACAATTTATATCAATGACTTAGATGAGGGGAGCGATGGCTTGGTAGCTAAATTTTCAGATGACCCAAAGATAGGTAGGAAAGTATGTTGTGAAGAGAACATAAGGAGCTTGCAGACTGATATAGATGGATTGAGTGAGTGGGCAAAAATCTGGTAGATGGAGTATAATGCGGGAAAACGTGAAGAGTGAGGGGAGACTTCATTGAAGTTTATAAGATCCTGAATGATCTTGACAAGGTGGATGTGGAGAGGATGTTTCCTCTTGAGGGTGAGTCCAGGACAAGGGGGCACGGAAAACGAGGGGTCGCCCTTTTAGGACAGAGCTGAGGAGAATTCTTTTCTCTCAGAGGATTGTGCAACTTTGGAACTGTCTGCCTCAGAATGTGGTGGAGGCAGGGTTATTGAATAATTTTAAGGCGGGGGTAGATAGATTCTTGTTAGGCAAGGGAATCAAAGGTTATCAGAGGTAGATAGGAGTGTAGAATTCGAGCCACAAACAATTCAGCCATGATCTTACTGAATGGCGGAGCAGGCTAGAGGGGCAGAATGGCCTACTTCTGCTCTTAATTCATATGTTCATATGTATGTAAAAATAATTAATTGCGGGAGGGCCAACTTCAATGGAGTGAGAATGGATCTGGCCCAAACAAATTGGAATCAAAGATTGACAGGCAAAACTGTAAATGAACAATGGGCTGACTTCAAAGAAGAGATAGTTTGGGTACAGTCAAGGTACATTCCCACAAGGGGGAAATGTAGGGCAAACAGATCCAGAGCTTCCTGGATGACCAAAGAGATGGCGAGCAAGATGAAACAGAAAAAGGATGCGTATGATAGATGGCAGGTGAATAATACAATTGAGAACCAGGCTGAATATAGAAGATTCAAAGGTGAAGTGAAAAGCATATAAGAGAAGCAAAGAGACAGTATGAGAGGAGATTAGCAGCTAACATAAAGGGGAAATTAAAAATCTACTACAGGCTTATAAAAAGCAAAAGAGTAGTAAAAGGAGGAGTGGGACTGATTAGGGACCTTAAAGTAAGGCAGGGAACATGCTGAGGTACGACATGAGTACTTTGCACCTGTCTTTACCATGGAAGAAGATGCTGCCCAAGTCACTGTGGAAGAGGAGGTAGTTGAGACACTGGATGTGCTAAAAATTGATGAAGAGGAGGTATTACATAGGCTGGCTGTACTTAAAGTTGATAAGTCACCAGGACCCGATGAGATGAATCCCCCAATGATACTGAGAGAAGGGTTGAAATTGCGGAGACACTGACCATAAACCTCCAATCCTCTGTTGATGCAGGTGTGGTGCCTGAGGACTGGACGATTGCAACTGTTACACCTTTGTTCAAAAAAGGTGTAAGGACAAGCCCAGCAACAGCAAAATTAACAGTTATTTGGACAAATGCAGATTAATTAAGGAAAGCCAGCACAGATCTCTTGAGGGTAAATCGTGTTTTACTAACTTGCTTGAATTTTTTGATGAGGTAATGGAGATGGTTGATGAGGTGTACATGGACTTCCAAAAGGCATTTAATAAATAGCAGGCTTGCCAACAAATTTGAAGCCCATGGAATAAAAGGGACAGTGGCAGCATGGATACAAAATTGGCAGAGTGACAAGAAACAGAGAGTATTGGTCAACTGTTGTTTTTCAGACTGGAGGAATGTATAAAGTGGGGTTCCACTGGTGTTTGTGCTAGGACCCCTGCTTATCATGCTATATATTAATGACCTAGACTTGGGCATGCAGAGCACAATTTCAAAATTTGTGGATGACACAAAACTTTGGAAGTATTGTGAACTGTGAGGAGGATAGAGATAAATTTCAAGAGAACATAGGCTGGTGGAATGGGCGGACAAGTGGCAGATGATATTTAATGCAGAAAAGTGTGAAGTGATTCATTTTGGTAGGAAGAACGAGGCGAAGCAATATAAATTCAAAGGTACAATTCTAGAAGGGACCTGGGGGTATATGTGCACAAATCATTGAAGGTTACAGGGCAGGTTGAGAAAGCAGTTAATAAAGCATTCGGAATCCTGGGATTTATAAATAGGGGCAAAGAGTACAAAACCAAGGAAGTTATGTTAAACCCATATAAAACACTGGTTCGACCTCAACTGAAGTATTGTGTCCAGTTCTGGACACCACACTTTAGAAAGAATGTCAAGGCGTTACGAGAGGGTGCAAAAAAGATGCACGAGAACGGTTCCAGGGATGAAGAGCTTCAGTTACGCGGTTAGGCTGGAGACGTTGGGCCTGTTCTCCTTGGAGGAGAAGGTTAAGAGGGCTTCAAAATCACAAAGGGTCTGGGCAGAGTAAATAAAGAGAAACTGTTCCCTTGTCCAAAGGATCCAGAACCAGAAGAATTATGAATTTTAACCCCTGGGTCTTGATGTTCATTCACACCGTTCAGTATCTTTCCATTAATTCCTTGCTTTTTTCTCTCCCAAAGTATTTTACCTCACACTTATCCACATTAAATTGGATCCAAATGAAAATTTGGTTGGATTCACTATCACAAGCTTTTTGACCTGTGCTAACAGTTAAAATTAGCCCCAGGAGGCCAACAGCAAGAAGACGTTAGATGAAGCGTAGCTTGAACTGCGAGGATAATTGGACCAGAGTGAAGAGTTGCAATTCAATCCCATTTTTAAATCATACATTCTATCCTTAATTTTCTATATTATTATAAATTCTTATGTCCACATTTATAGTGGAATTACCAATGTAAATTAGTCATGCTATAATTACAGACTCCCAGTAACAGTGGCACGGAAGCACATTCACACGGGAGTAACTACAACATAAAAAGCTTAGAAAGGTAGATTCCATGATAAATGAAGATACAGAAATTTATTATGAAAAAGTTGGCAGGAGGTGCATGCAGATGCAGGATTTTCAATATGTTATCGAGTTAAAATACAAAGATCATAAAATATTTCATATTACAGTCAGATATTTAGTATCTCGCAGCTTTTAAGCAGTCAATTTCTGTGATTTTGTTTTTATTCATTCACGGGATGTAGGCGTCACTGGCCAGGCCAGCAGATATTGCCCATCCCTAATTGCCCTTGAGAAGGTGGTGGTGAGTGCCTTCTTGAACTGCTGCAGTCCATTTGGGGTAGATATACCCACAGTGTTGTTAGGAAGGGAGTTCCAGGATTTTGACCCAGCGACAGTGAAGGAACGGTGATATAGTTCCAAGTCAGGATGGTGTTTGACTTGGAGGGCAACTTGCAGGTGGTGGTGTTCCCATGTATTTGCTGCCCTTGTCCTTCTAGTTGGTAGAGGTCGCGGGTTTGGAAGGTGCTGTCTAAGGAGCCTTGGTGCATTGCTGCAGTGCATCTTGTAGATGTTACACATGGCTGCCACTGTGCGCCGGTGGTGGAGGGAGTGAATGTTTGTAAATGGGGTGCCAATCAAGCGGGCTGCTTTGTCCTGGATGGTGTCGAGCTTCTTCAGTGTTGTTGGAGCTGCACCCATCCAGGCAAGTGGAGAGTATTCCATCACACTCCTGACTTGTGCCTTGTAGATGGTGGACAGACTTTGGGGAGTCAGGAGGTGAGTTACTCGCTGCAGGATTCCTAGCCTCTGACCTGCTCTTGAAGCCACGGTATTTATATGGCTACTCCAGTTCAGTTTCTGGTCAATGGTAGCCCCCAGGATGTTGACAGTGGGGGATTCAGCAATGGTAATGCCGTTGAATGTCAAGGGGAGATGGTTAGATTCTCTCTTGTTGGAGATGGTCATGGCCTGGCACTTGTGTGGCGCAAATGTTACTTGCCACTTATCAGCCCAAGCCTGGATATTGTCCAGGTCTTGCTGCATTTCTACATGGACTGCTTCAGTATCTGAGGAGTCGCGAATAGTGCTGAACATTATGCAATCAACAGTGAACATCCCCACTTCTGACCTTATGATTGAAGGAAGGTCATTGATGAAGCAGCTGAAGATGGTTGGGCAGAGGACACTACCCTGAGGAACTCCTGCAGTGATGTCCTGGAGCTCAGATGATTGACCTCCAACAACCACAACCATCTTCCTTTGCGCTAGGTGTGACTCCAGCCAGCGGAGGGTTTTCCCCATGATTCCCATTGACCTCAGTTTTGCTAGGGCTCCTTGATGCCATATTCGATCAAATGCTGCCTTGATGTCAAGGGCAGTCACTGCTACAATTTAAAATGATGCTACAATTTTAAAATATATATATATCATAGAAACTCTGCATATGTACATGTAGAGATATATTTACAGGTGTGAGAATATGGCACCAAACAGTAGTTTTCAAAATCCTTTCTGAGCTGTTTAACTGCTGCAAACAGCTCCCTCCTCAGGCAGCTAATATTACTACAGCTTTCTTTTGAGTCAGCAACATGCCCCGAATGTAAAAATACAACTTTAGTAATGACTTCTCAACCTGAACACGTTTTGCAGTGAGTGTAAGATCAACATGAATATGAACCTGACACAACATGAACAGACAAGTCATAAACACAGGCAATTACTACATATTGATCACTGGTGATGGGCCCCTTCTTTAATTTCCCAAGGGTGAACTACATCAAATAAGCAAAAAATGCTTTGAGAAATTAGCTTTCTCGATCACAACATATTTTCAACAATGATGAAAATTCACCTTTTATGACATTTAGATATTCTGGAAGATGAGTCAAGTATCACTATGTAACTTGTTACGACTGCGGTGGGAGCAACGCACTTTTCTTTTATTCATTCATGGGATGTGGGCATCGCTGGCGAGGCCAGCATTTATTGCCCATCTCTAATTGCCCTTGAGAAGGTGGTGGTGAGCCACTTTCTTGAATTGCTGCAGTCCATGTGAGGTAGGTACACCCACAGTGCTGTTAGGAAGGGATTTCCAGGATTTTGACCCAGCAACTGTGAAGGAACAGCGATATAGTTCCAAGTCAGGATGGTGTGTGACTTGGAGGGGAACCTGCAGGTGGTGGTGTTCCCATGCATTTGCTGCCCTTGTCTTACTAGTTGGTAAAGGTCACAGTTTTGGAAGGCGCTGTCGAAGGAGCCTTGGTGCATTGCTGCAGTGCATCTTGTAGATGGTACACACTGCTGCCACTGTACGTCGGTGGTGGAGGGAGTGAATGTTTGCGGATGGGGTGCCAATCAAGTGGGCTGCTTTGTCCTGGATGGTATCGAGCTTCTTGAGTGTCGTTGGAGCTGCACCCATCCAGGCAAGTGGAGAGTATTCCATCACACTCCTGACTTGTGCCTTGTAGATGGTGGACAGGCAGTGGGAGGCAGGAGGTGAGTTACTCGCCGCAGGATTATCAGCCTCTGACGGGTTCTTGTAGCCACAGTATATAGCTACTCCAGTTTAGTTTCTGGTCAAGGATGTTGATAGTGGGGGAGTCAGAAATCATAATGCCATTGAATGTCAAGGGGAGATGGTTAGATTCTCTCCTGTTCGAGATGGTCATTGCCTGGTACTTGTTTGGTACGAATGTTACTTGCCACTTATCAGCCCAAGCCTGGATATTGTCCAGGTCTTGCTGCATTTCTACACGGACTGCTTCAGTATCTGAGGAGTTGCAAATGGTGCTGAACATTGTGCAATCATCAGCGAACATCCCCACTTCTGACCTTATGATTGAAGGAAGGTCATTGATGAAGCAGCTGAAGATGGTTGGGCAGAGGACACTACCCTGAGGAACTCCTGTAGTGATGTCCTGGAGCTCAGATGATTGACCTCCAACAACCACAACCATCTTCCTTTGCGCTAGGTATGACTCCAATCAGCGGAGTTTTCACCCTAATTCCCATTGACCAGTTTTGCTAGGGCTCCTTGATGCCATATTTGGTCAAATGCTGCCTTGATGTCAAGGGCAGTGACTCTCACCTCATCTCTTGAGTTCAGCTCTTTTGTCCATGTTTGAATCAAGGCTGTGATGAGGTCAGGAGCTGAGTGGCCCTGGCGGAACCCAAATTGAGCGTCACTAAGCAGGTTAGTGCTGAGCAAGTGCTGCTTGATGGCACTGTCGAAGACACCTTCCATCACTTTACTGATGATTGAGAGTCGGCTGATGGGGCGGTAATTGGCTGGGTTGGACTTGTCCTGCTTTTTGTGTACAGGACATACCTGGGCAATATCACAGGGTAGATGCCAGTGTTGGAGCTGTACTGGAACAGCTTGGCTAGGGGCGCAGCAAGTTCTGGAGCACAGGTCTTCAATACTATTGCCGGAATATTGTCAGGGCCCATAGCCTTTGCAGTATCCAGTGCCTTCTATCATTTATTGATAGCACATGGAGTGAATCGAATTGGCTGAAGTCTGGCATCTGTGATGCTGGGGACTTCAGGAGGAGGCCGAGATGGATCATCCACTCGGCACGTTTTGCTGAAAATTGTTGCAAATGCTTCAGCCTTATCTTTTGCACTGATGTGCTGGGCTCCCCCATCATTGAGGATGGGGATATTAGTGGAGCCACCTCCTCCAGTTAGTTGTTTAATTGTCCATCACCATTCACGGCTGGATGTGGCAGGATTGCAGAGCTTAGATCTGATCCGTTAGTTATGGGATCGCATAGCTCTGTCTATCGCAGGCTACTTACGCAGTTTGGCATGCAAGTAGTCCTGTGTTGTAACTTCATCAGGTTGACACCTCATTTTGAGGTATGTCTGGTGCTGCTCCTGGCATGCCCTCCTGCACTCTTCATTGAACCAGGGTTGGTCTCTTGGCTTGATGATAACTGTAGAGTGGGGAATATGCCAAGCCATGAGGTTACAGATTGTGTTTGAGTACAATTCTGCTGCTGCTAATGGCCCACAGAACCTCATGGATGCCCAGTTTTGCATTGCTAGATTTATTTGAAATCTATCCCATTTAGCACAGTGGTAGTGCCACACACCATGATGAACGGTATCCTCAATGTGAAGGCAGGACTTTGACTCCATAAGGACTGTGCGATGGTCACTTCTACCAATAATGTCATGGACAGATGCATCTGCAGCAGGCAGATTGGTGAGGACGAGGTCAAGCATGATTTTCCCTCTTATTGGTTCCCTCACCACCTACCGCAGACCCAGTCTAGCAGCTATATCCTTTAGGACTCGGCCAGTAGTGGTGCTATTGAGCCACTCTTAGTGATGGACATTGAAGTCCCCCACCCAGCGTACATTCTGCACCCTTGCCACCCTCAGTGCTTCCTCCAAGTGGTGATCAACATGGAGGAGCACAGATTTATCAGCTGAGGGAGGGTTGTAGGTGCTAATCAATGGGAAGTTTCCTTGCCCATGTTTGACTTGATGCCATGAGACTTCATGGGGTCCAGAGTTCATGTTGAGGAATCCCATGGCAACTCCCTCCTGACTGTATACCACTGGGCCACCATCTCTGCTGTGTCTGTCCTGCCGGTGGGACAGAAATACCTGAGGATGGTGATGGCATTGACTGGGACATTGTCTGTAAGGTATGATTTCGTGAATATGACTATATCAGACTGTCGCTTGACTAGTCAGTAGGACAGCTCTCCCAACTTTGGCACAAGCCCCCAGATATTAGTAAGATGGACTTTGCAGGGTCCAGTCTGTCATTGTCATTTCCGGTGCCTCGGTCGATGCCCGGTAGTCTGTCCATTTTCATTCTGTTTTATTAACTTCATAGCGGTTATATATAACTGAATGACTTCCTGGACCATTTCAGAGGGTATTTAAGAATCAACCACATTGCTGTGTGTCTGGAGTCACATGTAGGCCAGACCAGGTAAGGACAGCAGATTTCCTTCCTTAAAGGACATTCATGAACCAGATGGATATTTCCAACAATTGACAATGTTTCATGGCCATCATTAGGCTATTGTTTAATTCCAGATTTATTAATTGAATTCAAATTCCACTTTCTGCTGTGGTGGGATTAGAACCCATGGCCCCAGAGAAATACCCTGGGTCTCTGTGTTACTACTCCAGTGACAATACCACTACACCACCGCCACCGCCTCCCCCTGTCAATTCAGTCCCGTCACTCCACAGGTTGCAGCATATTATTAAACGTTTCCCACCCAACTGGAAAACAGCCAAATTAAACACTCTAATAACCCCTGAAACAAAACAGACCAAACCAGGTATCTTTAGACAACAACAAATTAACTATTTATTGAAACTAAAACTTAAACACTACTAAGATAAACCTATGTCTAAAGACCTTGTAACTTTTTATTTTAATCTAACTCCTCCATTCATATACATTCAAAAGTCACAGTTAACCAGCTTTCTTTAAACAAAATATTTTTAAAATTAGCTGTTTCTTAAGAATAAATAAACAAGTAAGTTTTTGTGTGTTACGTTCCTGATGGATGAGGTATTCTAATGTGCAAATTATCAAATGCTACTCAAAGTCTCCACGTGAATTTGATGAAATTGTCTGTTCTTAATAGGCATTCAAAACACTTTGGCTGCAGCAGGCATCAACCACCGGCGAATTCCAGAAAATACAATCAGTCAATTGAGATTCAATCTTGAAGCAAATACTTCCTGGCTTGGAAGTAAAGTAAAGGAGCTTTCCAACCTTTAGCAATACATATGATCTCTTAAAAGAAAGTTTTTTTTTTCTTCTCAACAGGCATTTTTGCTGAGAGTAAGTAGACAGCTCTTCAGTAGCACACCTCGCTGGAGAGTCTCTCAAGACAAACTGGTTCAAAATGATTTTTGCCAGTTTTACACACAGTCAAATCGAAACATTATACCAGGTGACCGCTCTCTCCTGCTGTTGCCTAGGTAACAAAATGCAGCTGTGGCACACTGCCCCAGAAATCCAAAACTTCTCTCCCTGGCTTAAAGGTGCACTATTTTTAACAGAGTCTTAAAGTCACACTGTTTTAATCTGAAGAGAAAAAAGATACGGTTCCGAGACAAACTGAAAACGTAATTATGGCAGCAGTGCCTCCTAGCATTAAGGGAAAATTCAACTCAATGAAATACTCTTTACAAGTTCAAAACAAAAGCCATTTAAGGTACGAGTTGCAGAATCACTTGAGTGTTTGAAGGTGATTTTAAGCCTTTTTGGCAAATTAAATCAGAGATGGTATTAATGTCCTCCAAAAATACCTGTGCTAAAACTTTGCAGAAGTAACAAAAATTAAAACATATAGGTAGAATTTCATTCAAAGATGTAACACAAAAAATTTGAAGGACTGTGTACATACTTCAATCTTTGTTGTTATGATTTATGATGTTATGCAGATCCTATCAGCTTTATAATCCATACCTACTCATCACTTTTGTTAGGAGGTTGAAATCCTTTTCAATGAAACATGGGCAAATGCTTCTTTTTATCTGTAAAAACACCAGTCTACAAATGAAATGTGGCTTTAAAATATATAATTTCTGTGAATGTGATTTCATTAATTGGTCATGAATTGAGAAAATTGGTACTCTTCCAGTTTTCATCTCCTATATTTTTGTTAAACATTGTAAGACAATGTAATTTAGCCAAGCCGTGCCATTCAGCTTTAATTCTGCCATCTACATATTGAGAAATACAGTAAACTGCAGTTTGTGTCACATAATTATGTGTCTTACATAAAATACTGACTATAAAACACACAGTAATAAGAAAACTGAGTAGGCCCCACGCACACATACACACTGTTGTAATATAATTTCAGATTTTCAGGATTTCTGCTGACATAATTATTCTCTTTTTTTGTAATTATTGCATTGGTTCTATTAGTCATAGAAGAAGCAATAGCAGTTACTGGGTAGAGCTTCTGATGATGTGGGGAGTCAGAGTTCTCCTTGATTCTGATGAAGATTAAGTTTTAGTTTGAAGAAACATGAATGATGCCACTTTTCCAGGGTACTAGAGCACATCTAGCACATAAAGACTCAATACCTTCATGTGAGTAGAGGATGAAAAATTGTTAGAGATATTGATATCAATAAAAAAAATCTTTTAAATATGAAGTAAATGTTCTATCTAGTAGACTTGCCAAATATACCAACAAGTTATTCGAATTTAAGTTGTGTAAAAAAATATAAGTATAAATATATAAAAGTATAAAATATGGCCAAGTCCTGCTATATTAATAAAAAGAAATGTTATGCAGGTCTGGTTGCTCAATTAGTTTAAGAACATATCTGCCAACAAGAAGGCTCTGAGCTCGAGTTCAGTTCATCTGCCTCAGCTGGGTGTTCGGAATCATGTTTTGGCTATGGAATCAGATAAAGCCAAAGTGAAGGCAGTTTTTTAAAAAATCTGGGATGATGGAGCAGGGAAGGGAGGAGGGCAAGTTAAGAAAAACTATGAATTATTCCTCCAGTTGGCTGATCACTTGATGACAGCACTGATGAATGTCGTGCAGAAGTCTGGCTCGCCCTCCTAACTGCAGGAGGATGTGAGGTGGTGTGTAGCCTGAAAAGGGAGGGGACTCTGAGGAAAAGTCATTTCACAGAAGTAGATACGCATGCAGCCTGTCCTACTGTTACTTTTATTTTTAACATAAATACTGTAAAATCCAATGTATTGACGAAATCAATATAATTTCATTTCTGGGACTGGATGACAAATCTCAAATCATCATGGTGGCACAAACTGTGGGCCTTAGAAACAATTTATGGATCAGTATTGTTACGACCTGGTGAGCAAGGTGTCTAGGGGTCTTTTACTGTCTTCATCTGGTCTTATTGTAATAGAGTTTATGTTTTAAACACACTATATTTTGAACTCCCCCCTTTGTGAATCCTTGTTCACCACTTTCCATTTAGAAGGTAAAGAAATGAGCATAAACAGGCTTTCTTAGGTTTAAAGAAGAAAAGTGAAATTGATTAAACTTAAACTCTAATTCGCTTAACGTCTATGGATACACACTGCGCCCCACGCTAGCATGCATTCATAATATGCACATGCAAATAGGGACAGAAAAGAGAAGAAAAATAAAATGGAGAGGTTTGAGGCAATATCAGAAGAGTTTCTTGTTTACTGTGCTTCCAGCTCACTGTAGTCCTTTTGTAAGTAGTCTTGCTTTTCATTGTAGGAGACTTTTCTCTCTTGAGGTTCATGTGTCTTCAATGGTTTCCGAAGCTGGTGAGAGCAAGATGAGAGCAGACAGGAGAGAGGTGTTCTCAGTCCAAGAGAAAACAGCCTACTGATTTCAAAATCCCTGTTGGAAGTCCAAATTCAAAAACTCCAACAGTCAGTTATGTGACCCAAACCATTCCGACCACATCTGTTTGTGTATTCGGCCATCTTAACAGTTAACCTGGAATGTTAGCCTTTCCACCTTCAACATCTGGTAATCAAAAGTCCGTTGTGGATTAAATTGGAGAAGGGAGTAGCCCCCTTGTCCTTTGAAGTACTGTCTGTTGATATGCTAATGCATCTCTCCAGCCAAAGTCTCCAATTGTTTTTTGAAGCAAGTTCCTTCTTCACCAACAACAGTCCAAAATCAATGTTCATGTGGCGAAATTAATTTTTCTCATTCTTGGCAGGTGGGAAGCTTGCCTGACATATGGGGCTGAATTTTACACGGCCTCAGTGTGTCGAATGGTGGTATGGGGGCAGCATAAAATTGAGCAGGAGGCTCCGGGAGGCCTACCCACCCTGCTCCCGCCTGCCTGAGGTCAATAAAGGCCCTTAAAGCGGCCACTTAATGGCTACTGAATCACCCTGGTGAGGCAAGCCCAACTTACCTCGTCTCCAGGCTCCATGACGTCGGCTGGGCTGCAGTCCCAGCAGTGTCCACCGCTCCCGGTAGTGGCCGGCAGCTCACTGAGGTGGGACCTCCTCCCTCAAGTGGGTGGAGGTCTCTCCACAGGACAGTTAAAGCCCGGGGACCCGTAAAGTACGGGACGGATCCCCAGGCTAGGTGGAAGTGGGTTCGCCACCGACTTTTACATTGGTGGCGAATTCCCGTCCGCCTAATGTAAAATCCAGCCCATGATCAAGTTTTGACTTTCACAATGGTGTGATAGATACATTAGGGAAAATTATTGCTTAATTCTGTTTATAGCTAAAAAAAACATACTCCAATAACACAAAATCTATTGCCAGTTTATATCCAATTTCACTAAAACCGACCATTCAATTCTATTGTGAATAGACATGTCTGTGACAAGAAGGTTAGTGAGAACAAGGCTTCTACTTCTCTTGCATACAAAGTGAACTCAAGTCACCTAACGCATTTAATATTTCCATGCACTTTGCTCAGAAATAGATGTCTGTACATTAAGAAAACATCTGAAATGGTAAATTACTGTACTCCCTAATTAATGTTCAAAATTGATGAGTTGCTACAAATTCTGGACAGTGTTTTATATAAAGAGTTGTCTCTGAAGGCTCTGCACTTCATCCTACTCTACACAGAAATAAAGCTCATAATCCATAATTTATTCCTGAAATGGTGCCATCATGAATAAAAGATCACATCTAATAAAATTCTCGAATCAGGAACTAAAGAACAGCAGCTCTATCTGAATAAATATGTTGTGATAACAGCTAATGGTCTTGTCTTGTTAATTAATTTAATGCACGATGAAAAGCAAAAAAAACTGAAACACGCTTTAAAAAATGCCTCGGCATCAACAATCAATTAGTTGTACACTACTAATTACAATTTTCTGAGATTAATCTAAAGATACTGAGAGAAATCTAAGTAAAGCAAGGCTTCAGCCAGTCAATATCTTGTACTTAGCAAAAATACATTCATTTGTATTTTAGTGTTTCACTCTATGGGCTGAATTTTATCAGCCTGTCGCGGGGTCCCGGCATCAGCACTGGATATGGGTGCCATCGCCGCACGTCACGTGTGCGGCTGGGTCGGCCAGTTCATTTGAATGCAGGAGGCGTGGGACCTGTCCCACTACATGATGGGGATGGGTGACAAGGCACCGTCAGCAGAGGCAGACACAGGTGCTGGCGGCATATTTAAAGCGCTGCCAACCCTGCTTGAACTGTTGCTTCACTCAGTGAGTTTGATGTTATTTTGTCTTTGTGCTGCTGTGTTGCTGACTGTAGACCTGTGCTGGTGTGCTGCTGACCCCCCTGGCAGGAGACCCTGTGCCTTTGTGCTGTTAACCCCCCAGCTGGAGACCCTGTGCTGTTGTGCTGCTGACCTCCCTGGCTGGGGACCCTGTGTTGCTAACCAAGGGCTCATAATGCCAGGAGCTGACCAGGAGCCGGAGGGAACATGTCAGACAGAGACAATGGGTGGCCCCACAGTTTAGCGATGCCTCCCTGCAGATTCTCCTCCAGGCTGTAACAGAAAGACGGGAGGTCCTCTTCCCAAGGGACAGCCGGGAGAGACCCGACCCGCCTGACCAAGGAAGCCTGGACAGAGATCGCAGAGGAGGTCAGCAGCCATGGGGGTCACCCTCTGAAACTGGGTCCTGTGCCGCAAGAGGGTCAATGACCTCCACTTTGCTCCACCACGATGTCTCCTCCATACCCAGCTCATCTTTGAGACTTGCATGTGGTCATGGGGGAAGGAGTGCAACATGATCAGGGAGTGGCTGCAAAGTGGGTGGCAAATGGGTTGTGGCAACAGATCATCTTAGATGCATGGCTGCATCTCCAAGACAGCCGGTCTTCTGCCTAGCTGTCCCTTGAGAGCAGATAATGAGGGGGAGGCACTTTGGAGCCCCCATCAGGGGCCGAAGGGCTGCCACCAGAACAAATGTCCTGTTGGTCTCCATGGGAAGACGAACAGTGTCCCCCTTTCTGCTTACAGGAGAAAACCAGCCCATAATACTAGGGACAGGGCAAAGACTGGAGGTGGGATCCCAGATATCCAAGAAATAACCCCAGCACAGGAGGAGGCCCTGGAACTAGCAGGCTCCATGTCAGCCATTCCATAGCAGATAGAGAGTCTGGAGTGTCCACCCAAGAGCGAGAAGACGTTGTGTTCATGTGCCCATCACTGCCCTTCTAGAGAACCACACCACGCATGGTTGGCATAGGTAGATTCATGCACCTAAATGTTTGTGTTTTCTCTGGCAGGTCATGGCACCTTGGCAGGAAGATTGTCTGCTGGCATTGCTGGAATCCCGTTGTCTTCTAAAGAGGAGGAGGAAGAATTCTCAGAGGGTGCACCATCACACTGTTCCCTTGTACCTTCTACTAGTGCAGATGCTCTCACCTCGGTGGGTATGCACTCAGGCTTGGATGCAGGATCACAAGCAGGTGAGAGCACCAGTGTTTGAGCAGCTGATGGAGGCCAGGACCGATGAAGGCTCTAACAGTTGGAGGACTGTGGGAGGCCTGGCCCATGCTGAGCACCTGGCTGATGATGAGCCTCTGGTGTCGGCAGCACAGAACATGCTGGAGTTGCAGAGAAAGGTAAGGAACATCTGGTGGAGCTGCCAGAGACAATACGCAGACGTTGGAGAAGTCCATCCATGCCATGAGTGCTGCCATGTGTCAGGCACGTGAACACATGGCTTCCTCAATTGAAAGGTTGGCGACCCCCCCACCCACCCCCGGAGAGCCAGATCCTAGAAATGTGTGCAAACCTGCACACCCTCGCCTTGGCCACGAGCTCAATGGAACAGTGGCAAGCTGTGAGAGGTACGAGGCACCTGGAGCCTTTTCCAGGGCCTCATCCTTCTATGGTCAGCAGCGAGGTTCATGTGAGCCTTGAAAGGGAAGTGCAGAGACAGACTGCCACATCTGGGAGCTCCCCGCAGGGTGCCGTGAGTGAGGACAGTAGTTCTTCAGCCCCTCCGCCAGTGACACCAGTTCTAGTAGCTATGATGACTGAGGAGGCTCCTGCACCCTTGCAAGAACCCTTCAGCGAGCCAGGGCCCTCCAGGCCTCAGGCAGCGACAGGATGCCTGCGAAAATCATCCCATGCCATGGGGCAGCACATTCAGCAGTCTGTCTCCACCTCAGGTGCCAGAGTAAGAGGAGAACGTTGTAAAAGCTCATGGAAGCGTGTAAAGAAAAGTACCTCGATGCATTTGGAATTTCACGGGTGTGTGCAGCTTGGTTTTGTGATTGGGTGCTGTGAACATTTAAATAAATGGAGGTCACTTTCACTGTTCAGAATCTTTCATGTTTTCCCTGTTGTCCTGTCAAATGCCACCTTCAACCTTCCTCCCTCAATGGGCTTCTAGTGCAGGGGCAGTAGGGGTTAGTATGCAAAATTAAAGCACATGGGTGGTCAACTTCCAAAATTCTATAGACTCTGGAGTAGTTCCTACAGATTGAAGGGTGGCAAATGTAACCCCACTGATTAAGAAAGGAGGGAGACAAAACGGAACTACAGACCGGTTAGCCTTACATCAGTAGTGGGGAAAATGCTAGAGTCTATTATAAAGCATGTGATAGCAGAACACCTGGAAAACATAAATGGGATTGGGTAAAGTCAGCATGGGTTTACAAAAGGGAAATCATGCTTAACAAATCTACTGGTGTTTTTTTTAGGATGTAACTAGTAGAATAGATAGGGGAGAACCAGTGGATGTGGTGTATTTGGATTTTCAGAAGGCTTTTGATAAGGTCCCACATATTCCTGGGATGGCAGGATTGACGTATGAGGAGAGATTGGGTCAACTAGGCCTATATTCACTAGAGTTGAGAAGAATGAGAGGGGATCTCATAGAACCCTAGAAAATTCTAACAGGACTGGACAGACTAGATGCAGGGAGGATGTTCCCGATGGCTGGGGAGTCCAGAACCAGGGGTCACATAAGGGGTTAGTATGCAAAATTAAAGCACATGGGATTGGGGGTAACATACTGGCATGGATTGAGAATTGGTTGACAGACAGGAAACAGGGAGTAGGAATAAAGGGGTCTTTTTCCAGTGGTAGGCAGTGACTAGTGGAGTACCGCAGGGATCAGTGCTTGGGCCCCAGCTATTCACAATGTATATTAATGATTTAGATGAGGGAACTAAATGTAACATTTCCAAGTTTTGCAGGCAACACAAAGCTGGGGGGGGGGGGAATGTGAGCTGTGAGGAGGATGCAAAGAGGCTCCAATGTGATTTGAACAAGTTGGGTGAGTGGGCAAATGCATGGCAAATGCAGTATAACGTGGAGAAATGTGAGGTTATCCACTTTGCTTGTAAAAACAGAGATTATTATCTGAATGGTGAATGGGAAAGGGGATGTGCAACGAGACCTGGGTGACCTTGTACATCAGTTGCTGAAAGTAAGCATTCAGGTGCAGCAAGCAGTTAGAAAGGCGAATGGTATGTTGGCCTTCATTGCAAGAGGATTTGAGTACAGGAGCAAGAATGTCTTACTGCAGTTATACAGTGCCTTGGTGAGACAACATCTGGAGTATTGTGTGCAGTTTTGTTCTCCTTATCTGAGGAAGGATGTTCTTGCCATGGAGGGAGTGCAAAGAAGATTTACTAGGCTGATTCCTGGGATGGCAGGATTGATGTATGAGGAGAAATTGGGCCGACTAGGCCTACTATATTCACTAGATTTAGAAGAATGAGAAAGGATTTCATCGAACCCTATAAAATTCTAACATGACTAAACAGACTAGTTACAGGGAGGATGTTCCCGATGGCTGGGGAGTCCAGAACCAGGGGTCACAGTCTCAGGATACGGGGTATGCCATTTAGAACTGAGATGAGGAGAAATTTCTTCACTCAGAGGGTGGTGAACCTGTGGAATTCTCTACCGCAGAAGGCAGTGGAGGCCAAGTCATTAAATATATTCAAGAAGGAGATAGATATATTTTTTAATGCCAAAGGGATCAAGGGATATGGGGAGAAAGCGGGAACAGGGTACTGAATTAGACGATCAGCCATGTTCTTTTTTGAATGGCGGAGCAGACCTGAAAGGCCGAATGACCTACTCCTGCTCCTATTTTCTATGTTTCTATGTATGGTCGCCTTCTCAGCTCTGTGAGCGCGCCTGGTGAGCCTAGGCACAAGGCATGGGCAGTGCAACAGGAAAGAGGCGACACGTGGAATACAGCGAGGTGAGTCTTTGATGAGTGGTGGCAGAAACCGTTTATATATGAGAGTGGGAACACACCTGCAGGAAACCAGTTGTACATTAATGGAATGAAAACCCTTCCTGTTGATGAAGGCTCCATGGGAGCCCTGATGGCCACATGTGTGCAGTCGATGACACCTTGCACATGGAGGCAACGACTCCAAAGCTGAAGGCCCTCTCCGCCTGACTGTCAGGGTTCGTTCAGTACCGCACTTAGTCGCCGGCCCTCTAAACAAGGCATTGGTCACCTCCTTGATGCAGTGGTGGACTGCTGCCTGGGAAATGCTGCACATGTCCCCAGTGGATCGCTGGAAAGCTCCAGAGGCACAAAGCCCATGAGTCACAGCTCATCTTGCAGCATGGTGCATAAGACAGTGACAGCCTCCCTGGAGAGCCACTGTCTTCACTGACACTGTTGCTCAGACACTTGGAGATAAGTGATGTGCATCTGGTACACTCTCTGCTGCAGATAGGTCCTTCTTGTTGCAGTCGGCTGCTGTCCCTCCACTAATCAATCTTCACCAGCTGTCCAGACGCCGCATGGCCCTGCCTCCCTCTGAGCCTCTACTGCGTAGCACATGGGCCTACAAAGACTGGGTGTATGAAACCCAGGCCAGCTGGTCACTCCCCATCCTACACACTGTCCCTGACGAGAGGTCCTTGCCTTTGGAACTTTTCCTTTGCCATTTCCTTCTGAACATGCGCTAATGCCTCTCAGTGCCCACTCTTGCAGAGAGCCCACCATCTGAGATGAGGTCTACCCTTGCCATGAGGACTGCAACACCTCTGAGCCCAACTGAGGGCTGCAATGCTGTTGGGCAATGGTCACCGCTCCCCCCCATTCCTCTTCCTGCATCCATCTAATGCTCCCTGTGGCTGCTTTCCTGGGGCGGCACTGAGGGTTCGCCTCGGTACTGCTACTTTTAACCAGATGAAGATCAGAAGGCACATGATCCCCATGTGCCATTGATTAAATTCAAAACCCTTCATAAAATCGGAGCGAGGTCCATGCAAATGCACATTACGTACCTGCTCAGCAATTCAAATTACAATCCCGCCACGTCATAGCAACAACCTCGCCTTGGATCTATCTCGCCGCTGGCAAAATCTGGAACCAACGTCAGAACGTTGGGTTTCCAGGCAAGCATGTCCCCTCCCAATTTTTCATCCTCCTACATTTATCAACATGTTTAGACATTTTAAATCTGCACAAACCATTGAGGTTTCCTGTTATGGTTAATAAGCATTATGATTAAACAACAACCTTTCCTAAAAATGCAATATAATTTCTCAACCACATCAAGAACTGTACTTCATTTTGAAAAAAAATATTGCTATTCCTGGTGAAAAACAAAATCATGAGTATATTTTCTTTCAAATTATGATGAGATATGAAACTGCATCATGACAGCCCACTCTGCAATAAGCATCTGCTGCAACTTAAATTTTCCCGAACAGCCAATATGGCATCTCTGCATTGTCATGAACTGAGCATGCCAGACAACTTCCCAACAATGCAGATGCTCCAGTTTCATCAGTTTCTTCCAGCATGATCATACCAAAAGGACACACAATTGATTATATTTTTACAGATATATATTATATATACAGACAGATCATACATATTATTCTGCACTTGAATGAAAACCTTCATGTGGTCAATTCTAGGTTCTTATTGAGACTGAATTTAGCTAGTATATATGATCCAAAATAGCAAAACAGAATGTGGTACATGGTTCTTGTTTCATTAAAGTGGAATATATACTGCATTTCTCATAGGTAAGATAACAACCCAACCAGCAATACTTTCCCCTAAGTCAAAGTAAGTAAGAGAAAATCACACAAGCAGGAGTACTTGTTCCAATCTTCCACAATCTTAATATCACTATAATGGTATCTTGTGTGGCATTTTTTCCAACATTGTTTCATTGTGGTTATATAATGCATCTCACAGTAATGAGATGCATATATATGATTATTGTTTTTTATAATTTTTCTTGGAAGCATGCTTTTTTGGTGCCAATTTCTTTGCAGTTTTATAACATCTGAGCCAGACAGATTCTTCGAGCTTATTAGTTTTCATAGCATGATGAAATGCCAACAAACTGTATTTTGGCTTAATTTACCAGCACAAGTTTAAAACAAATAGGAATGTATGAACACAGTCCAGTTTCATACTAATTTGATTAGGTGTTTATGATGCTTATGCTGGGATTACTGAATTTGAGCATTCTTTAAGAAAAATTTTAATCAAAAACATGTTTGTTCACAAAATAATTAGTGTATTAAAAATTGACAACTTGACTCATAATCCTTTTAAATCAACTCTGCCCAATAACAGTGTCATATTAGTCAATGATTAATCCTTTTTCAAAGAAGTTCTTTTGCAGATATTTTAATAAAAGACATTTCTTCTTCTTCTTTGGCCTCCTTATCTCGAGAGACAATGGATAAACGCCTGGAGGTGGTCAGTGGATTGTGAAGCAGCGCCTGGAGTGGCTATAAAGGCCAATTCTAGAGTGACAGGCTCTTCCACAGGTGCTGCAGAGAAATTTGTTTGTCGGGGCTGTTACACAGTTGGCTCTCCCCTTGCGCCTCTGTCTTTTTTCCTGCCAACTACTAAGACATTATTATTCGCTAAAAAGGAGGCTTCTGTTAACAACAAAGTTCCTAAATTTACAGTTTTAACCATTCACCACTAGGTGGCAGAATGGCCACAATTACAGTTTTCCCAAGAAAGAAAACAGCAAAGACGATGGCCAGAATTTTACGCACCCTCCCCCCCACCCCCAAAGAGTGGGGTGGGGATGGCGGGGGGCGTAAAATAGATTGGGAGGCTCGGGGAGCCCTTCACGACCCGCTCCCATCTCCTTTTTACATGGGGCGTCGGTGGTGAAAACTGGCCCGCCCACTTCAGGGCAATCAAGGCCCTTAAGTGGCCAGTTAACAGCCACTTAAGGGCCTCCGCCCGCCTCCATGGGATTTTGCCCTTAGCCGGTCAGGCGGCCCAGTCCTAAGTAAAGCCGCCTGACAAAAGTGGGGGCTTTCTGACAGCCTGGGGTGAGGCGCCCTCATAATCAGGCACCCTGTGCCTGACTGAGGGCCGCCCCGATGCCCCAACTACCCGCTACACCCAACACGACCCCCCCACCGACCCTCCAATCGACCACACATGCCCCGCCAGGGCCCGACCGATCACCCCTGGCAAGGCCCCAAAAATATACCTTCTCCCAGGGCCATCTTTGCTCTTCAGTCTTCAGCTGGGTTGCAGTCCCAGCAGTGGCCACTGTTCCCAGTGGCACTGCTGGGACAAAGAGCTGCCAACCCATTGATTGGCCGGCAGCTCCATTAGACCACTTGTCCGGCTTCATTCCCTAGGATTAGGTCCAGTACCGCCTCTTCTCTTGTAGGACTTTCTATGTGCTGGCTCAAAAAGCTCCCCTGTATGACCTTAAAAAATTCCGCCCCCTTTAAGCCTTTTCCACTAAGACTATCCCAGTTAATATTGGGGAAGTTGAAATCCCCTACTATTATTACCCTATTATTTTTACACCTGACTGTGATTTGCCGACATATCTGCTCCTCTATCTCTCCCTGATTATTTGGGGGCCTGTAGTACAGTCCCAACCAAGTGACGGTTGGTGAAAAGTTGCTGACTTTCACTTGGGGAGACTGCGGATAGCCTTGAAGGATGACCTCAAGTAGTTATGGCCCTAGAAGGCCCAGATGCAAACTGCATCATCTTGGCATGGGCAGTAATGTCTGGATGGGCTGGCTGGCTGACAGGCAACATCAAAGGTGGAGCGGCAGTGGTGAGAGGACGAATGCTGTCATCCAAAGAAAGGATAGCAGGCCTGTGCTCCACGATGGAACTGCTACTCCCCTGGTGTGATGCCTCATCAATTCTAACAATGTGTTGGAGGACAGATTGCTGGACTGCTGTGACACCCTACAAGTTCTTTTGAACAATGGTATCCACAGCTATGATGTCATCAATTATCTGGATGTGCAGACAGCACAAAGTTTGCATGCTGCCTGTAACAGAAGCAACAGGAGCAGGTCAATCACCTATTGTGAGCCCCAAGCTCATTTTCAGGGGTTAGCAAATTTTGCGGCCTTTATTTGAATTGCTGAAGCCCGGTACACCAGAACCAGATAGCCATGAGCCAAGCTATTTCAGTGCAGCCATGACGGCTGGAATTTTATGGGAGACGGGATGTGAGCGGGGGGGGGGGGGGGGCCCATAAAATAGCGATGGCGAGTGGATCACTGTTGCTTTTCCATCGCCATGTGATTTTGTCAGGCCAAGTGAACCCTTATAAGTGGTCAATAGCTGCATATAAGGGCCTCTTCCCACCACCGCTGGTATTTTACCAGTGGCAGGGATGTGCCTCCGCCACGTGGGCTGGTCACCCAGTAAAACAAGGCAGCCTCCCTGCAGGCATGGGGGAGGGGAGCCTTCCTCTGTGGGCAATCTGTGGCACATGGAGGACTCCCGGCAGCAAAGGCTGCCTCTCCAGGAACACACTCCCCTGCCTTTAATGACCATCCTCCACCACTTCACTGGGGCCTAACAGACTGGCCCCCACGACCCCACTGACTTCGCCACACTTACCAAGGTCCCAGGCCTCTTGTAGTACTGGCAGTAGCCACCACTGCCTGTGGCACTGCTGATACTACTGAGCAGCCAGCCCTCTGATTGGCCAGCAGCTCTGGGAGGCCGGATCCTCAACTGCCCAGCACCATTAAATAGAGCTGGGGGAGTCTGAAAAGGTCCAAGGCAGGGCCAGCTCCATAAAATTCAGCCCGACATGTACATCTATCTGACGTGAAAGATTATTTAGGAAAACACAACTTTGCTGAGTCAGCTGCCTCTACCTTTGAGAAAGAAAGAGTGAAAACACAATGGGAACGCCATGATGAGCTAGTTCCAGTCAAATGCGGAGCCAGTCAGTGAAGGCAGCAGGGCAAGATAGGTGTGCGCCAGTCGGGGATGCGATCTCGCGGGGAGGTGGGTGGGTGGGGGGGGGGGGGGGGTGGTCAATCCCACTGTGGGAAAAAGGGATTGTTCCCAGGTGGATCCTGGTGAGGGAGGGTAGGACGGGGATTGGAGCTTTTGACAGGGAGATCGGGGGTTGGGGGGAATAGAGGGCTTGGGGGTAAATTGATAGCCTGCGGGCAGGGGAACAGAGGTCTTGGGTGAGGAGGTCAGGGATCGGTAGCCTGGGAAGTGGATCAGAGGACAGAGGACGGGTGTCAGAGGTTTGAGGTGGGGTGTTGGAAGCCTGGGGGTGGGAGAATCAGAGGCCTCGGGAGGTGCGAAATCAGAGGCCTCAGGGCAGGGGGAGTCAGAGGCTTGAGATGGGATGTCAAAGGCCTTGCTGGGGAATGGGTGGAACTGGAGGCCTCATGGGGAAGGTTGGGAGGATGTGGCCGATTGTGGGAATTGCTCAGCCAGGCAAGCTGGATCCAGGAGGTAGGTGTAAAGGCACTTCCCTCCAGACCTGCCAAATCCTCATCTGGATGTGGCCGCTGGGTATCCTGAGGCTTGGGAAACCCACCGCCCATAATTAAATTTGAAAAGCTGAATAACAAAGAGGCTCGCAGCCGTATTATCATATTTAAAGCACTAGCCCGCCTCTTTAGAGTGGGGGTTGGTTACGCACCTACCTTCTCGGCTCAGTTAAAGCAAGAAGTGGGCAGGTCAGAGGTCGGTTTGGGTTGGAAATCTGATTTTTAAGAATTTAACCCCCACCTGATCCAAACCCACCTGTTCTTTTAGGTTAAATTGCCCCCCTAAAACAAAAAAGATGAGGTACTCAAGTGTCTGGAAGTGTAATGAAATGACAGACTTCTTCCAATCAACCTTCTCATAAGGATCTGGCAGCACATGGCCACAGTAAAAGAGAAGAGTAATGGTCAGTGGTTGGGGGCCTCTGCATGAGTGCTGTTCTCCTGGAGCCCTCGCTGCAACATAAAAAAGTCGTTTGTCGGGTAATTCTTATTAGCTAACACTGAGGTTTCAATTAGTGGATGGAGAGAGACAAGTCTAACAGAGCTAGCAAACAGAAAAGATTATTATCACTGTTGATGTTTAGAAACTGTTCAAACTTCTGTTAATTTAGATTTTTTATAAGTAATATTTCAATTATTTAACTAACAATTGTTTGATCTCAGTGGAGGGGATGCAAATAAGATCCCCAGAGTCCCTTAAATGTGTCTGTATTTGAGGCCAATTATAGCTGCCCTTGGCTGTTAATGTGCATCCTAGCACACAGCCTTGACCAAAAGGATGATTAAAGTATTCTGCTGCTGTCACTCTCACCCACATTACTAAATCAAAACTATTACGGTGCACACAGTTATAATGAATGAATAGAAAGAACAAAGCTGAGGTCTTTAATTCTTTAATACTCCACTTTTTTGATCATGGAATTGCTTCTGTAACATAACATGACTCCCTTTATAAAGATCTGACTGCTTATCCTGCAGTATGGATTGACATCAATGTACCTGTGCTTGCAAATCTCGAGCATGTGCAGTCAGCTGAAAATCACATTTACAAGTTTAACAATGTGAATGGGACCTACTTTAATGTGAGAGGAAGCCTGCAAATGCCAGTAATGATGACAGCAAATTGCTGTCTTAAATGAGCAGGCTAAAGGGTAGCAATTGGAGGTAACTGAGAAACCCCCTTTAAAGAGTTTATGGGGTTTCCAATGAGACTGATGCTGGCATGTTTACTTTATAAGGCTTTCTCTTGCAACAGTCACCATTCACAAGCCACCTGTAAGGTAAACAAGACATAAGATAGTTTGCAGCATTTTATTTAATGTGATTATAACACAAAGAATATCATGAATTTATGTTCAATTTTAAACTGGCAATCTACATTTGAACAGTACAAAATTCATTTTGTTTTAATTTGAATAGTTGTGAATAAAAGTTAGTTCAGAAAATTAACCACAAAACTAATAGGCTTTATTCTATCAAAAAACACAAATGACAAAGCAACAAATTTATTTCCAGCCTCAACAATTGTATCTCAGGAAACCTATGACTATCACTTATTTTAGAATCTGACAAAAAGAATAAAATGGATATGAAGTTTTAGAAATATTAGTAGATTTTACAAAATGGTAGATTTTACACAAGTACAGGATATCCTCATCATGAAGAACTACGCAATTTGATATAATTCATTAGCCCAGAAATTTCTGGAGCAATGCCGTGAATTTGATTTTTTCCTCACTCTTCAGATTGCATTTTTCATGCACCGCAAATTAATGGAAATCTCATGAATGTCGGGTCCAGTTGCCTATCTCCCAATCAATTAAATTTAAGGATAGAGAATGAAACAGATAGAACAATGGAGAAGGAAATACTGTGAACTAATGTCAAAATCTATACAGAAAGAGAAAAAAGAGGGAACCAGAAAGAGAAATAAAGATGGAAAGTGATTGGATTAAGAGAGAGAAAAGATACAGAAAGGAAAAGTTGGAAAAAGAATTTACAATTTTTCAAAAAGCCTCTGGGAACAATTTACTACCTGCAGGAGTGAGACGCCACAGTTTCAACTATTCCCTTTCTGACCCTCAGTTTGAGTGGCATTGCAGGGCCATAAATCACAATATTAATAGGGTACATACAACATGAAACACCAGCTCTAAATGGCTGTGGCATGAATAATTCACATTTACAGTGCAAATCCAGCAATTTATGACACATCTTTCACATTTCACAAGTGATTTCACATTTTTGCGAGGTTAATGGTGAATCATCACAAATTGCATAAAAATTTGTGGTGATTCGCAACTAATGGCCTATCTCTTCCTCGCCACAAATTGCTGGTGTTTTTTACACACTATTAATGGCGTGCGTTGTGAAAATGGCATTATTTCCAACAATTTGTGGGCCAATGTGTTGCATTGTTTGTACCGTGCCACCTTGTGAACAATGATCAACTTACATTTGGTCAAAGAATTCAATTCCATCTTAGAATTCCCATAAATTATCTTTCATGCAAGACACTAATGAACAGAATAAAGGAAATGAATGTAGGTAACTGTTCTTTTTCAGACTGTTAATGGACTGCATCTGTACTTAGTATTGTGCACAGTGATTTCCTGATGACAGAAGATGATAGGGCTTGCAGCAAAACATAGGAGAAAAGTTGTTCAGAACAGTAGAGACAGGCACTCAGTCCAACTTCTACAGTACGATTACTTTCTACCAATACATTTCATAAATTGCAAATGACAGCTGATTACTGTAAACAAAAAGCTTTTCAGTCTTCAAGCTTTAACAAGATTATTTAATCTCAATTTCAAACTAGCTTTTATATACAGTTTCCATATTTCTTTTCTGAACTGCAGATTTTTAATGAAATAAATCTGTACTTAATTGACATTGCAAGATAATCCACAACTTTGTAACTATGTTGGGTCAAAGGAAAGAATCTAGGAAAAGAAAGTCTGGTACATAATCTGATGTATTTTAACATCATTGCCTTCAAAACACCATTAACATTGCACATTGTTCCTTGCAGTGTACTTTTAGGAACATTCTTTTTGATGTTCAAAATTTAAAAATGTAATGCATGCATTTTATTCAATTGGAAAGTTTAAGGAGAAAAGTAATAGATAAAAGGCTCATCTCATATGTTTTATGCTTCAGGATATTTTATTTTAAAACATTCAAATAAATAGGGCATTGTACTATGCCATGAATAGGTTGTAGGCTAGAAATGACTGGCAGCAATATTATTGGACCAACTCAAATGGGCTCATATGAAATTCTTCTCTCATCTATTTTAAAAACATGCTCCTAATGCCAGTGAAAGTTTTGAAAGATGAATAGTTAAATCCAAATTCAATCATTGGTCACCTCTGTACATTGGCCTGGATATTAAAAGGGATGGGTAACATAAGTAGGGGATGGAGTTTTGGAAGGGAAGTCCAGGTACCTCTGCATGCTGTGGAGTGGCAGGTTACCCACCTGGAAGTCAGCTTTATTGACAGGCTTGGCTTCCAGTCAGGCAGGGAAATCATAAGATCATAAGAAATAGGAGAACGAGTAGGCCATTTGGCCCCTCAAGCCTGCTCTGCCATTCAATAAGATCATGGCTGATCTGATTGTGGCCTTGACTCCACTTTCTTGTCTGCACCCATAACCCATGACTCCTTTGTAGATCAAAAATCTATCTAGCTCAGCCTTGAATATATTCAATGACTTAGCCGCCACTGCTCTCTGGGGACGAAAACTTCAAAGATTAACCACCCTATAACAGAAGAAATTCCTGCTTAACTCTGTCTTAAATGGGCGACTCCTTATCTGAAACTGTGCCTCCTCGTGCTAGATTCCTTCACAAAGGGAAACACTCTATCAGCAGCTACCCTGTCAAGTCCCTTCAGAATTTTGTATATTTCAATAAGATTACCTCTCATTCTTCTAAATTCCAATGAGTGCAGGCCCAACGTGCTCAATCTTTCATCATATAATAACCCTTTCATCCCAGGAATCAGCCAAGTGAACTTTAACTGAATGGCTTCCAATGCAAGTACATCCCTCCTTAAGTAAGGAGACCAAAACTGTATGCAGTACTCTTGGTGCAGTCTCACCAGCTCCCTCTAAAGTTGTGGCAAGACTTCCCCACTTTTAAACATCCCCTTTGCAATCCAGGTCAAAATTCCATTTGCCTTCCTAATTACTTGCTGTGCCTGCATGCCTTCTTTCTGGGATTCCTGGACAAGCACACCCAGATCTGTTTGTACCACAGTATTCTGAGGTCTCTCCCCATTTAAATAATATTCTGCGTTTCTATTCTACCTGACAAAATGGACAACCTCACATTTTCCCACATTATACTCCATCTGCTAATTTTTTGCCCATTCACCTAACCTATCCATATATCTTTGCAGACACTCTGTGTCCTCCTCACAACTTGCTTTCCTACCTATCTTTGCATCGTCAGCAAATTTGGCTACAATACACTCAGGCCCTTCATCCAAATCATTAATATAGATCGTAAATAGTTGAGGTCTCAGCAGTGATCCCTGTGACTGATCCACTAGTTACAGTTTGTCAACCTGAAAATACCCCATTTATCCTGACTCTCTGTTTCTTGTTAGTTAGTCAATCCTCTATCCATTAATATATTACCCCAACACCATGAGCTCTTCTCAGTGTCGTAACTTTTATGTGGCACCTTATCGAATGCCTTGTGGAAATCCAAATACACGACATCTACTGGTTCCCCTTTATCCACCCTGCTTGTTACATCCTCAAAGAACTCTAATAAATTTGTCAAACAAAATGTTGACTCTGCCTGATTGCATTTTGATTATCTAAATAAAAACAGTTGCCAGTTCTGATGAAGGGTTACTGACTTGGAACGTTAATTCTGCTTCTCTCTCCACAGATGCTGCCAGACATGCTGAGTAGTTCCAGCATTTCTTGTTTTTATTTCAGATTTCCAGCATCTGCAGTATTTTGCTTGTTATATGATTATCTAAATGTTGTGCTACGACTGCTTTAATAATAGATTCTAGCATTTTTCCAATGGCAGATGTTAGGCTAACTGGCCTATGATTTCCTGCATTCTGTCTCTCTCCTTTCTTGAATGGTGGTGCTACATTTTCAGTTTTCCAATGCACTGGGACTTTCCAGAATCTAGGGAATTTTGGAAGATTACAACCAATGCCTCTACTATCTCTGCAGCTACTTCTTTTAAGATCCTCAGATGTAGGCCATCAGGTCCAGGGAACTTGTTGCCTTTAGTCCCAATAGTTTTCTTAGTACTTTTTCTCTAGTGATAGTGATTGTTTTAAGTTCCTCCCTCCCTTTTGCCTCTTGATTTTCTGCTACTCTTGGGATGCTTTTAGTGTCTTCTACTATAGATACAAAATACTTGTTCAAAGTCTCTGCTATTTCCTTGTTTCCCATTATTAATTCCCCAGTCTAATCCTCTAAGGGACTGTCATGCAAGCCCCCACAGCTGCCAAGAATGAGGAAAATTAATTTCGCCACATGAACACTGATTTTAAGCTATTGTGGTAAAGAAAGAACTTGCTTTAAAAAACAATTGGAGACTTTGGCTGGAGGGAGACAATAGCATATCAACAGGCAAGTACTTAAAAGGATAAAGGAGCTATTCCCTGCTCCAACTTAATCCACAATGGACGTTTGATTACCAGACGTTGAAGCATTCCAGGTTAACTACTAAGAAGGCTGAATAAGCAAACAGACCTGGTCGGGCCAGTTTGGTCACATGACTGACTGACTGTTGGAGTTTTTTGAATTTGGACTCCAACGGGGAATTTCAAATCAGAAGGCTGTTTTCTCCAGGACTGAGAACACCTCTCTCCTGTCTGCTCTCATCAGCTTCTGAAACCATTGAAGACATATGAACAACAAGACAGAAAAGTCTCCTACAATGACCGAGGTTTAAGAATAATACTGGGCCCCAATGAAAAGTAAGAGCTGTCCACAATCAAGGTCTCTACGGCGAGCTGGAAACACAGAAACACCCTTTAGAGACTACCTCAAATCTCTCCATTTTATTTTTCTTCTGCTCTTTTCTGTCCCTATTTGCCTGTGTATCGCATGTGCATTAGAGCGTGGGAGCGTCTATATTCGTAGGCGTTAACCATATTAGAATTTAAGTTTAAGGTTTAATATATTTCACTTTTCTTCTTTAAACCTAAGTAAGCCTGTTTATGCTCATTTCTTTGCCTTATAATTGAAAAGTGGTGAACAAGGATTCACCAAAGGGGGAGCTCAAAACACAGTGTGTTTAAAATTAAACCCTGTTACAATAAGACCAGGTGAAGGTTGAAAAGACCCCGAGACACCTTTCTCACCTGGTCATAACAGGGACCAACACCTAGTTTAGCAACTCTTTGCCTTTTTATATATTTGTAGAAGCTTTTACTATCTGCTTTTATATTTCTTGCTAGTTTACTCTCATACTCTAACTTCTCCCTCTTTATTTTTTTTTTGTCATCCTCTGCTGGTTTATCAAATGATCCCAATCTTCTGGCTTACCACTAATCTTTGCAGTATTGTATGTATTTTCTTTCAATTTGATACCTTGCTTAACTTGCTTAGTTAGTCATGGATGGTGTATTCTTCTCATAGAGTCTTTGTTTCTCAATGGAATATATTTTTGTTGAGAATTATGAAATAGCTCCTTAAATGTCTGCTACTGCTTCTCTACTGTCTTACCTTTTAACCTAATTCTCAGTCCATTTTAGCCAACACTGTCTTCCTACCCTTGTAATTGCCTTTATTTAAGTTTAAGACAAAGAACAAACAAAAAACAAAGACCAGTACAGCACAGGAACAGGCCATTCGGCCCTCCAAGCCTGCGCTGATCTTGATGCCTGCCGAAACTAACACCTTCTGCACTTCCGGGGCCCATATCCCTCTATTCCCTTCCTATTCATATATTTGTCAAGATGTCTCTTAAACGTCGCTATCGTAGCTGCTTCCACCACCTCCCCTGACAGCAAGTTCCAGGCACTCACCACCCTCTGTGTAAAAAACTTGCCTCGCACATCCCCTCTAAACTTTGCCCCTCGCACCTTAAACCTATGTCCCCGAGTAACTGACTCTTCCACCCTGGGAAAAAGCTTCTGACTATCCACTCTGTCCATGCCGCTCATAACTTTGTAAACCTCTATCATGTCGCCCCTCCACCTCTGTCATTCCAGTGAAAACAATCCGAGTTTTTCCAACCTCTCCTCATAGCTAATGCCCTCCAGACCAGGCAACATCCTGGTAAACCTCCTCTGTACCCTCTCCAAAGCCTCCACGTCCTTCTGATAGTGTGGCGACCAGAATTGCACGTAATATTCTAAGTGTGGCCTAACTAAGGTTCTGTACAGCTGCAACATGACTTGCCAATTTTTATACTCTATGCCCCGACCGATGAAGGCAAGCATGCCATATGCCTTCTTGACTACCTTATCCAAATTTCTCAACCTCAAACTGTGAATGTGAAATCCTATCATGTTATGATCACTCTTGCCTAGGGGATCCTTTACTATGAAGTCATTAACTAATCCTGCCTCATTACACATTACCAGTCTAAAATAGCCTGCTCCCAGGTTCGTTCCAGATCAAATTGTTCTGTGAAACTGTCCCTAAAACACTCTATGAACTCATCCTCCAGGCCACCTTTGCCAATTTGATCAGTACAATCTAGAGGATTACAATTGCCCACGATTATTGCAGTGACTTTCCTACATGCCCCATTATTTCTTGATTCATACTCTGTCCTATAGTGTAGCTACTGTTAGGGGGGTCTATAAACTACTCCCACCAGTGACTTCTTTCCTTTGCTATTTCATATCACCACCCAAACTAATTCTACATCTTGATCTTCCAAGCCAAGATCATTTTTCACTACTGTATTGATATCATCCTTTATTAACAGAGCTACCCCACCTCCTTTTCTTTTCTTGCTATCCTTCCAAAATGTCAAATACCCTTGAATATTTAGTTCCCAAGCATTGGAAACATTGCAACCACGTCTCTGTAATGGCTATCATATCATACTCATTTATTTCTATTTGTGCTGTCAATTCATACTTCTTGTTATGAATATTGTGTGCATTCAGATAAATAGCCATTAATTCTTACCTTTTTTACCTACTCTGCCCTTATTGGCTCATTCACTCTTATGCTTGTATGCTCTGTCCCTTCCTGTCACACTCTGGTAATTATTACCTGTCTCACTCCCCTACACTATTGCCTTGTCCTTTCACATCAACTTTCTAAATTTCCCCTTACCTTAACCTTCTCCCCCCACTATTTAGTTTCAAGCCCTCTCTACAGCCCGAGTTACACGACTCGCCAGGACACTGGACCCAGCGTGATCCTGTCCCAACAGTACAGCTCCCTCTTTCCCCAGCAGCGGTACCAGTGCCCCATGAATCAAAACTCATTTCTATCACACCAATCCTTTCGCGGTGCATTCAACTCTCTGATCTTATTTACCCTATGCCAATTTGCTTGTGGCTCAGGTACTGATCCAGAGATTATTACTTTTGTGGTTCTACTTTTAAACTTAGCCCCTAGCTGCTCATACACCCTCAGCAAAACTTCTTTCTTAGTCTTACTTATGTCATCGGTACTGTCAGGCACACTGGAAGTGCAATGATGCAACAATCTTGGACTAACTCTGAAGAGTTTTGAAAAACTGACTTTGTCTTTAAAAAATGAACATTCAGTTTAAAAAGTGAACAATGGTCCAAAATAGCCACCGAAGAAAGGGGATTGGACCTTTTGTGTATTCAAACTGTCTGACAAAGACAAAGGACAAATCTTCAAAGGTGTCAACTGAACCCATCCTTCACCTATCCTAAACCTATCCTCTAACATTCCAGAATTGAATGGATTCCTCTGAAACAAAGAAGGTGTGGCATAGCCCCGTCCTGGGCCATTGTGCGATCATCATAGGGAAGAGACCAGAGTGTCTCTTAACAGGAGACGAGAGATAACAGCTTTGCCTTAAAAAAAGACAAAGCGAGAGAGAGAGCAATCTCCTAACAGCTTGTGTTCCAGCCAAGCCAAGAAGCACCTACCCTGCTGCAGAATCTGACATCTACATTATACAGCAGTGAGAGCTAGAAGTAACCCACCATCTTCAACTGAACCTTCAATCGAGAGAGAAATCTACACATCTCGGGCCAGCCATCGAGAACTTGATTTCCAGAGAATTCAACCGGTTTACCGTAACCTTCCCCCCAACTAAAAGTCACCTTCCTTTTTCCCTTCTCTGTTTCTTCTTGTCTATGTGTGTGTATGTGTGCGGGCGAATGCGTGAGTAGATGTGGTTGCGACAATTTCGGGATAAGGCATATTGATCAATAAACAATTCACTTTCATTTTTAAAACCTACAAGAAAACCTGTCTCTGCCTGTTATTTGAAAAATAAAACACCAAGGGGCTAAACTCTAATAGAAATACACCTGCTGCGGTCAGGTGGGGGGTTGAACAGCAGGACCCACCCATGTCACACCATGTGGTCCTAACAGTGTCCACATGGACCACGACAACTGGATCCTTCCCCTTCCACTACAAATTCCTCTCCAGCCTCGCGGATATATCTTTAACCCAGGCAACACAGCCTTCAGGATTCACACTCTTGGCTGCAGAGCACTGTATCAATCCCCTTAATATATTGTTCCCCGACTACAACTACATTTCTTTTTACTCCCCTACTTGAATGCCCCCCTACACCACAGTGCTCTGTTCAGTTTGCTCATCCTCCCTGCAGTCCCTGCTCTCATCCACACCAGCTGCAAGAACCTCAAACCTATTGGACAAGTGCAAGGGCTGAGGCTCCTCCATTGCTATCTTTTGGATCCCCATACCTGCCTCACTCATAGTCACATCCACCTGTCCCTGACCACAGACCAAATCTAAAGTACCTAGCCTAAGGAGTGTGAATGAATCCAGGAACAAAGTGTCCAGGTAATTTTCCCCCACCCTGATGCATTGTAATGTCCGAATCTCAGACTCCAGCTCATCAACTCTGAGCTGAAGTTCCTCAAGCCACCACCTCCCACATGATTCAGCTGCAACACATCACCTGCCTGCCATCTTTATTGTGTTTTATTTAACTAATAAGGTGTCAAGTTTAGAAATATCACTGAATGATAATTTGCAGTTATAGGTAGTTAAGCAACAAATTTAATACAATACGTATATCTCCCCAGTACCAGTTTAAACTATTGCCCCAGTTCAGAAAGAAAAAAAACCTTAGAACTCACCAACCAATCACCTACCTGCTCACCTAAGTAATACCTCTGGGCTGAGCGATCAGGTCTCACTGTCTCTGGCTCCATTTCTTGGATCATTGCTTGTTCAGTAAAAGACCAGAACAGCACCTCCTCCCTCACTGCACTGAATTTCCACACTTACCAAATTCCCGAGTTAAGCACTATCTCGTAGGACTCAGTTAAGCTGAACTTCATGCTACTCCACAGAAAGCACAGGAGCAGATATGTCTCATCCACAACCCTGGGTGCAGGTCTAATTCCCCCACCCCAATTGTCTTTGTATGGCGAGGTGAGTGGGGGGAGAACTTGGGGACCTGGAGGAAGCACTGATGCTCCTCCTGGTCTTTAAGCCATGCTGTAAAGGCACTTAGCTTCTCCCCAAAGCTGTCCTCACCTTCCTGCAGCTGCTGTGTTTCCCAAAGCTTGGGAAACTTGGGTGGCCACCATTAAAGCTGTAATGCAGGTTAAAGCAGAGGCTACTAGCCTCAATAAAATATTTGAATTGTCAACCTGCCTCCTGGGAGACACCGCTCCACATCGAAGGAAAATTGGAATATTGTGTGTGAAGCAGCCATAATTTCCACCCTTACTTCCCCTCCACAACCTAGGATGTATCTCATCTGGACCAGGTGACATTTCTACTTTGAGTGCTGCCAACCTCCTCTTCATCTGTTTTTATCCCATCCGATGTCTCTATTACGTCCTCCTTTACAATGATATCAGCAGTGTTCTTTTTTTTTTATGAAGACAGCTGCAAATTACTCATTTGGTACCTCAGCCATGCCCTCTTCATGCAGAAGATCTTTTTGACCCTTAATCAGCCCCATCCTTCCTTTGACTAATCTTTGACTGTTTATATTTTTAGAAAATACTTTCAGGTTCCCTTTTGTAGTACCAGCTAAGCTATTCTCTTACCCTCTCTTTGTCCCTCCCATTTGCATTTTCAATTCTCCCATGTACTTTTTGTATTCAGCATGAATATTTATCATAAACCGCTTTTTTCCAGTTTATTTCAATCTCTTTATCCTTAGATATCCAGAAGACTCTAGCTTTGGATTCCCTTCCTTTCCCCATCATGAGAAGGGTCTAGTCTGTACTCAAACTATCTCCTCTTAGAAGGCCTCTCATACTCAGTTTCTGTTTTTTTTTAAGAGATACAGCACTGAAACAGGCCCTTCGGCCCACCGAGTCTGTGCCGACCATCAACCACCCATTTATACTAATCCTACACTAATTCCATATTCCTACCACATCCCCACCTGTCCCTATATTTTCCCTACCACCTACCTATAAAAGGGGCAATTTATAATATCCAATTAACCTATCAACCTGCAAGTCTTTGGCATATGGGAGGAAACCGGAGCACCCGGAGGAAACCCACGCAGACACAGGGAGAACATGCAAACTCCACACAGGCAGTACCCAGAATTGAACCCGGGTCGCTGGGGCTGTGATGCTAACCACTGCGCCGCCAATCTTTGATACTAATACACCTGAGACAACTCACTGAAATTAGCCCTCCTCTGGTTGAATATTTTCAGATGGGATTTTTCCTTGTCCTTTTCCATAAACACATGAGGGAGAAAGGAATAGAAGACTATGCTGTTAGAGTTAGATGAAGAGAGGTGGTAGGAGGCCCATGTGGAGCATAAACAGCAGCATGGACTAGTTAGACCAAATGGCTTTACTCTGTTTTGTACAGTCTTTGTAATTCTATGTAAACATTTTATCCTTAAGAGTTAATTGTCATCAGGAGAGAAACAGGTGAGAAAAAAATCGGTCAAGTTGGAAGAAAATAGCTAAAGAGTGACAAACAGCAAAATGGATAAGTTTTGGATTATAAAATTAAAATAAGTAAAGATAAAAGTTAAAATAATGAAAACAGGGAAGCCACACAGGATAGGCAAAGAGAGAGAAAAAGGAGGCAATGCACAGGATTTAAAAGCTAAGATATACCAAATAAAAAGTGCGTATTTCTGTAGTATTACAGCAATAGAATTATTGACCTCTCTATAACATTGTCATTATAATATTGGGGGATCTACCATTGCTACATTTTGCTGTCCGAAACTTCAGAGGACTATATAATCGCAAGGAAATGCTACCAATTTATGGAAAAAACTCCATTAGCATTGTTTTAATGATACAGAAGGGAAAACTGTTCATAATACGATTTCATAAAACGATATTAGGCAGTACCTTTATTGGTTTGTTAGTTCTGTAATATGAAACGGAATATATATTTTAACATCAGTACTTATTATACAAGAGACAATTTGAACATTTTAATTTTGAAACCAACCAAGAATATAAAAACACATTTTATAGAGTGCTAACATATGCAACACTTCTGTGGTATGCAAAACAGGGAAAATAATACTCCCAATTAATTAGTTTTTTAAAAATTCTGAGATATTCAATATTTAGTAGTAAGGTATTTTCCACCTGTGTAATTGTAAACTCAATATGTAGTTAGGTGAGGTGAGAGTGACTGCCCTTGATATCAAGGTAGCATTTGACTAAATATGGCATCAAGGAGCACTAGCAAAACTGGAGTCAATGGAAATCACGGGGAAAACTCTCCACTGGTTGGAGTCGTACCTAGCACAAAGGAAGACAATTGTGGTTGTTGGAGGTCAATCATCTCAGCTCCAGGATATCACTGCAGGAGTTCCTCACGGTAGTGTCCAAGGCCCAACCATCTTCAGCTGCTTCATCAATGAAATTCCTCCAATCATAAGGTCAGAAGTGGGGATGTTCGCTGATGATTACACAATATTCAGCACCATTCGAACTCCTCAGATACTGAAGCAATCCGTGTAGAAATGCAGCAAGACCCGGACAATATCCAGGCTTGGGCGATAAGTGGCAAGTAACATTCGCACCGCATAAGTGCCAGGCAATGACCATCTCCAACAAGAGAGAATCTAACCATCTCCCCTTGACATTCAATGGCATTATCATCGCTGAATCCCCCACTATCAACATCCTGGAGGTTACCATTGACCAGAAACTGAACTAGAGTAACCATATACATACCGTGGCTACAAGAGCAGGTCAGAGGCTAGGAATTCTGTGGCAAGTAACTCACCACCTGACTCCTCAAAGCCTGTCCACCATCTACAAGGCACAAGTCAGGAGTGTGATGGAATACTCTCCAGTTGCCTGGATGGGTGCAGCTCCAACAACACTCAAGAAGCTCGACACCATCCAGGACAATGCAGTCTGCTTGATTGGCACCCCATCTACAAACATTCACTCCGTCCACCACTGGCGCACAGTGGCAGCAATGTGTACCATCTACAAAATGCACTGCAGCAATGCACAAATGCTCCTTAGACAGCACCTTCCAAACCCACGACCTCTAGAAGGACAAGGACAGCAGATGCATGGGAACACAACCACCTGCAAGTTCCCGTCCAAGACAGGTAGGTTTTGGTTGCCTCGCTGGGGGTAATCAGTTGGGGGGAAGGGGGGGCATGCTGGGGGTGGTTGAGGTAGTGGGGGCACCCTCCATCGGGCACCTTGTGCCCGATCAGCAGGCCCCCCACCCGTCCCCTGGAACGATCGCAGCCGTCAGGCTTTTCCCGGATCCAGGATGTCTTCTTGCCACGCGTAAAATCCACGTGGCGGCGGGAGAAGGCCCTTAAGTGACTGTTAAGTGGCCACTTAAGCGCCTTGATTGGCCTGGAGCGGGCAGGCAGCACGTAAAGTGGGGGGGCGCTGAGGCGGGAGCAGGTCAGGAAAGCCTCCCGGAGCCTCCTGCTCCACTTTACGCCACAGCTCCACCACCATCAGGCTCATTGGGGTGGTGTAAAATTCCAGCCAGAGACTTTCACTACTCTGCTGCTAAGCTCACTGACAGAAGATGAAAAGGTACATTTTGTACGATCATTTTCAAAATATTTTTGGATCTTTTGTGACCTGTGCACCATCTGAGCAGTGAGGGAAAGAGACATCGAGATAGAAGGAAAATCAATTTAGGTACCTCCAAGCAGATTGTTACAGAGAGGGATTGGCAGGTTATCAGTTTGCCAGTTCTCCATATTTATTGGGGATAGCGGGCAAGAATTTAAACAAAGTTGGATAAGTAAAATGGTGAAGAGATATATCAAATTTTAAAAAGAGGTACGTCTCTGGAACATCATGTAAACTAAGTTGCACACTTTTCTATGTATGAGGTCAATGTGGTCTCTTTTTGCAGAATTTTGGTTTAAGCAATAATATTCCTCATATACTGAACCCCACAATAAGCATAGACACCTGAGCTCAGTCTCCCACCCACTCTATGCCTTTAATTTTATTGCAAATATACATTTATCCAAAGTACATTTTTGCTTGTGTTATGTTGATGGGTTGAGAGATACTTTGCATTCCTGAAGTCCATTAAAAATTAAACAAGAAATTGCAAGTGCCATCAGAAACAATAGAAGCTTTTAAAATAAGTGATATTGGCTCATACTTTTGATGCAGCTTTGATATTTTCCTTTGGACTAATCACATGGTATATTTCCTGGTTAGCATCATAGAAATTTACAGCACAGAAGGAGGCCATTGAACCCATTGTGTCCGTGGCAGCCAACAAGTAGCCGTCCAGCCATAATCCCACTACCCCGGTCCGTAGCCTTGTAGGTTACAGTACTTCATGTGCATATCTAAGTACTTTTTAAATGTTATGAGGATTTCTGCCTCTTCCACCCTTTCCGGCAGCGAGTTCCCCACTGAATCCCCTGTAAACCTCCTACCCATTACCCTAAATCTATGCCCTTTGGTTATAGACCCCTCAACCAAGGGGAAGAGGGCCTTCCTATCCAGTCTGTTTAGATCACTCATAATTTTATACAGTTCAACTAGGTCTCCCCTCAGCCTCTTCTGTTCCAAATAAAATAATCTAGCCTATTCAATCTTTCCTCATAACGAAAATTCTCCCGTCCAGATAACATCCTTGCAAATCTCCTCTGTATTCCCTCTAGTGCAATTACATCTTTTCTATAGTGCGTGACTAGAACTGCACACAGTACTCCACCTGTGACCTAACTCATGTTTTATACAGTTCCAGCATAACCTCCCAGCCCATAGATTCTATGCCTCAGCTAATAAAGGTATCTCGTATGTCTTCTTGACTACCTTATATACCTATCTAGCCACCTTCAGGGATCGATGGACATGCACTGCAAGTCCCTCTGTTCCTCGAGACTTCTCAGCATCCTATCATTTACCGTGCATTCCCTTGCCTTGTTAGCCTTCCCCAAATGCATTACCTCACACTTATCTGGATTGAATTCCATTTGCCACTGTTCCCCCCACCTGACTAGTCCATTGATATCTTCCTGCAGTCTACAGCTTTCTTTTTCATTATCAACCACACGGCCAATTTCTGTATCGTCTACAAACTTCTTAAGCATATCCCTTACATTCAAGTCCAAATCATTGATATATACCACAAAAAACAAGGGATCTCGTACTGAGCCCTGCGGAACCCTACTGGAAAAAGCCTGCCAGTCACAAAAACACCCATCAACCATTACCCTTTGCTTCCTGCCCCTGAGCTACTTCTGGATCCAACTTGCCACTTTGCCTTGGATCCCATGGGCTTTTACTTTCACAATCCATCTATCATCTGGGAGCGTATCAAAAGCCTTACTAAAATCCAGCTAGACTACATCAAGTGCACAACCCTCATCGACCCTCCTTGTTACCTCCTCAAAAAATTCAATCATGTGGTCAGACACAACCTTCCCTGAACAAATCCGTGCTGACTGCCTTTGATTAATCCGTGTCTTTCTAACTAAAGATTTATCCTGTCTCTTTGAATTTTTTTCCAATAATTTTCCCACCACTGAGGTTAGACTGACTGGCCTGTAATTACTCGGTCTATCCCTTTCTCCCTTTTTAAACAATGGTACAATGTTAGCTGTCCTCTTGTCCTCTGCCACCATACCTTATATACCTATACAGAGAGGATTGGAAAATAATGGTCAGAGCCTCCGCCATTTCTTCTCCTGTTCCCTGAACAGCCTCGGATACATTTTGTCCAGACCCGGAATTTATGCACTTTCAAAGATGTTAAACCCCTTGATACTTCCTCTCACTATGTTAATTTCATCTAATATTTCACACTCCTCCTCATTGATTGCAATGTTTGTGTCATCCCTTTCTTTTGTGAAACAGATGCAAAGTATTCATGAATAACCATAACAACGTCCTCCACCTGCACATACAGGTTACTCATTGGTCCCTAGTCTTTCTTTATCTTGATAGTTATGTATTGATAAAAAAAGCTTTGGATTTTCCTTGATCTTACTTGCCAATATTTTTTCATGTCCTGTCTTTGCTTTCCTAATTTCCTTTTTATACTGCTCTACGTTTCCTGAAGTATTGAGAACTGGTTCAATGCTAAAACAACAGTACTGGAGCAATGAGCTTTTCACTCACCTGGAAAGGTCTAATCCCACTGGATCTTCCAGGAATATTCTTTATTTCCTAAGCAAGTTGAGTTCCCAGCCTAGTTTGAGCCTGCATGCCCGATCTCATAATAGGGTGTGGATGGAAGAACAGGAAATAAGACACATCCTTGTTCCTTAACAGGTTGAGTACCAAAATTAAACTGTTGCACAGTTAAAAGGTTAAGTGGCTCCATGTGTGGACACGTTTCTTGTCCAATTTTTCCAGACATTGTATGGGGCAAAACAAATGGCTAGTACAAGCTAATGGATGGCTAAAAAAAAGTGGAACCAGAAACAGTGTCTGGGGCGAAATGGCACTGCTTCAGAGCCCCCTGGGTGACAAGTGACATACAGGATCTACACTATGTATGCTACTGCAGGACCTGGAAACAGATATAGAAGCCTTTTTTTAATTCATCCATGGGCCGGAATTTTACCGAGAAAAATCAGGTCCCGTTGGGGTTGTGCGGAGGGTAAAATGGCGCGCGAAGACATCCAGCCAGGTCCCCGACATCATTACGCGCTGATGCAATTTAACCAGCGTGGGAAGTTGGGCGCGATCGAGTTTGCGCTTGCCGCCCGACTGACATCAATTGAGAAGTACTTCAGGATCCAATTGACAGAGATTTTACGCCACGTATCAGATTTTACGGCCATGAATCGAGTCGTGGGGGGTGTCGGGAACCAAGCAGGTTCAAAAGGGCAGCAGGCATTGAATCATGAGGGAGTTGGAGGTAAAAATGTATTTATTGAACTTTATTAAGTCAGAACTATGTGTTCTGGCCTATCGGAACACCTTACACAAATCAACGATTCTCGGAAGACCGCCATCATTAACAACGAGCTCAGTAGACTCAATGTGGACATTGCAACACTTCAGGAGACACGCCTCCCTGCAAGCGGATCTTTAAGAGAGCAAGACTACACCTTCTACTGGCAGGGTAGGGATCCTGAAGAACCAAGACAGCATGGAGTGGGCTTCGCCATCAGAAACTCTTTGCTCAGCATGATAGAGCCACCCTCAAATAGCTCGGAACGCATACTGTCCATCCGACTGTTCACCACCTCTGGTCCAGTAAACCTACTCAGCATCTATGCTCCAACACTATGCTCCCCCCCGAAGCTAAAGACCAGTTCTCCGAGGAACTCCATAATATCATTAGTAGCATCCCCAATACCGAACATCTGTTCCTGCTGGAGGACATTAATGCCAGGGTTGGGACGACCATAACTCATGGCCCTCCCGCCTTGGACGTCATGGCATTGGAAGGATGAATGAGAATGGACAGAGACTGCTTGAGTTGTGTACCTATCATAACCTCTGCATAACCAACTCATTCTTTCACAATAAACCCTGTCACCAGGTTTCTTGGAGGCACCCAAGATCACGTCGTTGGCACCAGCTGGACCTCATCGTCAGTGTTCAAACCACACGCAGCTTCCACAGTGCGGACTGCGACACCGACCACTCCCTGGTATGCAGCAAGGTCAGACTCAAACCAAAGAAGCTGCATCACTCCAAGCAGAAGGGCCACCTGCGCATCAACACTAGCAGAATTTCTTATCCACAGCTGTTACAAAAATTTCTAAATTCACTTGAAAAAGCCCTTCAGAACACTCATACAGGGGATGCAGGGACCAAGTGGGCCCACATAAGAGATGCCATCTATGACTCAGCAATGACCACCTATGGCAAACGCGTGAAGCGGAATGCAGACTGGTTTCAATCTCACTTTGAAGAGCTGGAACCTGTCATAGCCGCTAAGCGCATTGCACTGCTGAACTACAAGAAAGCCCCCAGCGAGTTAACATCCGTAGCACTTAAAACAGGCAGAAGCACTGCACAAAGAACAGCCAGGCACTGCGCAAATGACTACTGGCAACACCTGTGCAGTCATATTCAGCTGGCCTCAGATACCGGAAACACCAGAGGAATGTATGATGGCATTAAGAGAGCTTTTGGGCCAACCATCAAGAAGATCGCCCCCCTCAAATCTAAATCAGGGGACACAATCACTGACCAACGCAAACAGATGGACCGCTGGGTTGAGCACTACCTAGAACTGTACTCCAGGGAAAATGTTGTCACTGAGACCGCCCTCAATGCAGCCCAGTCTCTGCCAGTCATGGATGAGCTGGACGTACAGCCAACAAAATCAGAACTCAGTGATGCCATTGATTCTCTAGCCAATGGAAAAGCCCCTGGGAAGGACGGCATTACCCCTGAAATAATTAAGAGTGCTAAGCCTGTTATACTCTCAGCACTCCATGAACTGCTTTGCCTGTGCTGGGACAAGGGAGCAGTACCACAGGACATGCGCGATGCCAAAATCATCACCCTCTATAAGAACAAGGGTGACCGCGGTGACTGCAACAACTACCGTGGAATCTCCCTGCTCAGCATAGTGGGGAAAGTCTTTGCTCGAGTCGCTTTAAACAGACTCCAGAAGCTGGCCGAGCGCGTCTACCCTGAGGCACAGTGTGGCTTTCGAGCAGAGAGATCGACCATTGACATGCTGTTCTCCCTTTGTCAGCTACAGTAGAAATGCCGTGACCAACAGATGCCCCTCTACATTGCTTTCATTGATCTCACCAAAGCCTCTGATCTCGTTAGCAGACGTGGTCTCTTCAGACTACTAGAAAAGATCGCATGTCCACCAAAGCTATGAAGTATCATCACCTCATTCCATGACAATATGAAAGGCACAATTCAGCATAGCCACATCTGACCCCTTTCCTATCCTGAGTGGCGTGAAACAGGGCTGTATTCTCGCACCCACACTTTTTGGGATTTTCTTCTCCCTGCTGCTTTCACATGCGTTCAAGTCCTCTGAAGAAGGAATTTTCCTCCACACGAGATCAGGGGGCAAGCTGTTCAACCTTGCCCGTCTAAGAGCGAAGACCAAAGTACGGAAAGTCCTCATCAGGGAACTTCTCTTTGCTGACGATACTGCATTAACATCTCACACTGAAGAGTGTCTGCAGAGACTCAGCGACAGGATTGCGGCTGCCTGCAACGAATTTGGCCTAACCTAGCCTCAAGAAAACGAACATCATGGGACAGGACGTCAGTAATGCTCCATCCATTAATATCGGCGACCACGCTCTGGAAGTGGTTCAAGAGTTCACCTACCTAGGCTCAACTATCACCAGTAACCTGTCTCTTAATGCAGAAATCAACAAGCGCATGGGAAAGGCTTCCACTGCTATGTCCAGACTGGCCAAGAGAGTGTGGGAAAATGGCGCACTGACACGGAACACAAAAGTCCGCATGTATCAAGCCTGTGTCCTCAGTACCTTTCTCTACGGCAGCAAGGCCTGGACAACGTATGTCAGCCAAGAGCGATGTCTCAATTCATTCCATCTTCACTGCCTCCGGAGAATCCTTGGCATCAGGTGGCAGGACTGTATCTCCAACACAGAAGTCCTCGAGGCGGCCAACATCCCCAGCTTATACACCCTACTCAGTCAGCGGCGCTTGAGATGGCTTGGCCATGTGAGCCGCATGGAAGATGGCAGGATCCCCAAAGACACATTGTACAGCGAGCTCGTCACTGGTATCAGACCCACCGGCCGTCCATGTCTCCGCTTTAAAGATGTCTGCAAACACGACATGAAGTCCTGTGACACTGATCACAAGTCGTGGGAGTCAGTTGCCAGCGAGCGCCAGAGCTGGCGGGCAGCCATGAAGGCGGGGCTAAAGTGTGGCGAGTCGAAGAGACTTAGCAGTTGGCAGGAAAAAAGACAGAAGCGCAAGGGGAGAGCCAACTGCGAAACAGCCCTGACAACCAATTTTATCTGCAGCACCTGTGGAAGAGTCTGTCACTCTAGTATTTGCCTTTATCGCCACTCCAGGCACTGCTCCACAAACCACTGACCACCTCCAGGCACTTACCCATTGTCTCCCGAGACAAGGAGGCCAAAGAAGAAGAAGAAAAAAAAAGATTAATGCTGATGTTATTTGTGTGTCCTAACAAGGGGTGTAACTTGCAGGTTGTGCAGAAGGTTTAATCTGAATGTTATGCACTGCTGATCGGGACCCATCTAATATTAGTTATTGCCTGAAAGGAAGTACCTGAAGTGAGCCAGTCACAAAAGCTGGAAGCTATTACCTGTGGTCAAAGCATTTGTTTTGCTGTTCAACAATGGGAATTGTTCACTCTGGAGGTGGATCATCAGATGAGGAGGACAATGATTCATTGAGTGACAGAAGTACAAATGGTCAGGGGAATGTACAGCAAGCTGCACCAGTGCATCCTCATGTTGCTGGAGGGAGAATAGTTCTCAGAGTCGCCCAGGAGCGACCAAATGTCAGGAGACGTGCCTACCCAGTAGGAAGGGCATACCAAACGCGTCTGAACTACCTGCAGCTGTCAGAACGCCAGTGCAGAAGAAGACTGCGGCTGTCACGGGAGACTGTCACATCTCTTTGTGAGATGCTGTCATTGGATGTTGCATCAAACTGTCTTGGTGACCATCCAATACCAGTCGCTCTAAAGGTTGCAGTAGCTCTTAACTTCTATGCGTGTGGCTCCTTCCAAGCCTCAGCTGCAGACTTGTGCCGTGTCTCACCATCAGCAGCGCACCATTGCATAAAGGTTGTGACTGATGCACTGTTCTAATGTGATAACCATTTCATCACTTTCAAGACGGACAACACCAGTCAGGCTGAGAGAGACAGAGGTTTCCGCACTATATCTGGCTTCCCAATGGTACAGGGCATGATAGACTGTACTCATATGGCCCTTAGAGCATCAGCTGGACAGTTGGGGGCATTCATGAACTGCAAGGGATTCCATTCAATGAACGTTCAGCTCGTCTATGATCATCGGAAGCGAATCATGCAGCTGTGTGCACGTTACCCTGGTAGTTGTCATGATTCTTTCATTCTCCACAACTCACAGGTGCCTGCAATATTCAGTCCTCCACACAGAATGGAGGGATGGATACTTGGGCGACAGGGGTTATCCTCTGAAGACATGGCTCATGACACCAGTGAGGAACCCAAGGGGTGAGGCGGAGGAACGATACAACGGGAGCCATGCGGCCACCAGAGTGACAATCGAGCAAACAGTAGGCCTCCTAAAGATGAGATTTAGGTGTCTTGCCCACTCTGGTGGATCACTGCAGTACGCACCGTCGAGGGTTTCAAGAATCATTGTCGTCTGCTGTGCCTTGCATAACCTGGCGATTGAACATGGAGATGCCCTAGAGGAAGATCAATGTCAGATGATGACGACGTTTCTGATGAGGAAGATGGGCATTAGTCTAATGATGATCATGGAGAGGAAGCTGAATGTAACTTGGCTCTAAGTGCTAGAGAAACAAGGGAGTATCTAATAGGAATGTGTTTCAATTGAAATGATATAAATCTTCACAACTTTCAAACTGCTTTATGACATTAATCATTGTGAGGATCTGACAGTGCAAAATCTCTAACCTTTAGGGGGTGAGACAAAGCGAATAACCAATCCATCACATCATGAGGGACGCGATCCAAGTGTGTGGCCTCACATTTGAGACAACTTGAGTTGACTAACTATGTAATATCTGACTTCAGGAATGACATGTCCAATGGTAAAATCTCCAATTTAATCAAACACTATTGTTTTACAAATCAATGTATTTCAAGTCACCCAGTGCACCAGTAGTGAAATTAAAGTGTTTTCTCAATCCATTTACACGTGCTCATTCGTGTGCATGATCCCTCGCCACCAGACTTACCAGAGGCAGGTGGCTGATCGTGTTGCCCCCCTGCTTTTGATGACTTGGGCAGACGTCCTCTGCATGCTCGTGGCCGTGAGGGCCCTGGCATCTCAGGGTTCTCATGACAAATATTATGAGCACCCTCTATCACCCCGGGATTTAGCGGTTCACATGTCCCTGGCAGAGGGAGCAAGGAGCTGTAGGACGCCGTGGGAAGAGCTCCCATATGTGATCTGCTGCCCCTGTGCCCTCGTGAGGCTCGGATGGTCCTCAATGGTGGCATCAGAGCGATGAGTGGCTTCAACCTGGCGTAGTCACATCAGATTATGCTCTCTGATGCTCTGGTCCAGGGAGGCTACACTCGCTCTGAGGTCCCGAATTGCATGAAGAACTGGTCCCTCCACTGCAGCTGCCAGTCTTTCAACTGAGGAAGCCAGATGTTCAAAGGCCTGTGAGTTTGCTGAACTGATACTCTGGATGGATGGCTCCAGATTATGAGTCATAGCACGCAACGTCTCAGGTAACTCCGCCAGATTTCCATGCACCTGCAACACCGCCCGACGAAAGAATGATCTCAGAGGCTTGTCATCAGTTTGCGGCTCTGCACTGGCCTGGCATCCCTCTCTCCTCCGAGTGTGTGAGGCATTGGCCGATTCTGCTTCTGGTGTCTGGCCCGGCAACTGTGCAGTGCTCACACCAGTATGTGACATTGATTCCCCAGACACAGTCACCCCAACCGAAGTGTCAGTATCTGCTGTGGTACTTGGTGCATCACGATGATGTGATGGTGCACCCTCTGAGGCGCCCTCCTCCACCTCAGAGGTGGATGGTTGGGCAACGGAAACACTTCCTTTCACATGCTGTGTTTCACCTGTTGGGAAAAGCATTGTGATCAGTTTCATCATCAATCCAGACTTAAGCACAAGTTTGTGTCTCCAGCATGGTTACATCTGGGTGATGTTACAATTGCGGGCAACACTCAGTGCATTTAACATTCACCGAATCATTGGCAAATTAGCGCAGCCTCACCACTCCTCCCCCATAATGAAGTGTTACACCACATTCTGGATCACTCACTCTCATGGCCAGGTCCACCGGCCTCGCCATCTGCCACGGTGCGTCCTCCTTCCTCCGCTGCTATAATTAAGGCATCCTCCTCCATTCTGGTGAGGAATGCCTGGGTGACCACGCTGCCACCAGTACGTGACCTCTCCCAGGCATCGTGTGCCCTCTTTTCCTGAATAAACAAAGATACTTATTTTATACATAGTCAATAGCATATGACGCTGTTACCCAAAGGGTTGATGTTGCATTTCACTGCTGTGACAGTGCTGGGCACAACTTTAACACCACAGCATCAGCGTTCATCTCAGACTTGCCCATCATGCGTCCCATTTCAAGGCAGCAGCCAAGCATTGATCATACAGGGCTTCCACATTGCATCATGGGTACACAAAAAACCTCCCTTGGCACATAACCGATTAGATGAATGAGGAATGCCCCTTACCCGGGCAGAGTGAAGCAGGTCATTGAGGTGCTTGCGGCACTGCATCCATGTACGGCTCACTACGCCTCGGCTGCTGACCTTCTCTGCAACCTTCACTGCAGAATTCCCAGCCTTTGACTTGCTCTGGTAGCCACAGTATTAATGTAGCTGGTCCAGTTAAGTTTCAGATCAATGGTAGCCCCCAGGATGCTGATTCAGCGATGATAATGCCATTGAACATCTAGGGGAGATGGTTAGATTCTCTCTAGTTGGAGATGATCATTGCCTGGCACTTGTGAGGTGTGAATGTTACTTGCCACTTATCAGGCCAAACCTGAATGTTGTCCAAGTCTTGCTGCATGCAGGCATGGACTGCTTTAGTATTTAAGGAGTTGCGAATGGTACTGAATACTGTGCATTCAACAGCGGACATCCCCGTTTATGACTTCATGATAGAGGGAAGGTCATTGATGATACAACTGAAGATGGTTTGGTCTTGGACAGTACCCTGAGGAACTGATTGGCCTCCAACAACCACAACCATCTCCCTTTGTGCTAGGTATGACTCCAGCCAGTGGAGAGTTTTCCCCCTGATTCCCATTGACTTCAAGTTTGCTACGGCTGCTTGATTCTACGCTTGGTCAAATGTTGCTTTGATGTCAAGGGCAGTCTCTCTTGCCTCACCTCTGGAATTCAGCTCTTTTGCCAATGTTTGGACCAAGGCTGTAATGAGCTCTGGAGCTGAGTGGCTCTGGTGGAACCCAAACTGAACATCGCTGAGCAGGTTTTTGCAGAGTAAGTGCTGCTTGATAGCACTGTCGACAACACCTTCCATCACTTTGCTGATGATTGGGAGTAGACTGATGGGGCAGTAATTGGCCATATTGGATTTGTCATGCTTTTTGTGGATAGGACTTACCTGGGCAATTTTCCACATTGTTGGTTAGATGCCAGTGTTGTGACTGTACTGGAACAAAGGCACAGCTAGTTCTGCACCACAAGTCTCTGGTACTACAGCCTGTTGTTGTCAGGCCCATAGCCTTTGTTGTATCCATTGCATTCATCCATTTGTTCACATCACGTGGAGTGAACCGAATTGGCTGAAGACTGGCATCTGTGATGCTGGGGACTTCAGGAGGAGGCCGAGATGGATCATCACTCATCACTTCAGCCTGAAGATGTTTGCAAATGCTTCAGCCTTGACTGATATGCTGGGCTCCCCCATCATTAAGGATGGGGTGTTTGTGGAGCTTCCTCCTCCAGATAGTTGTTGAATTGTTCACTGCCATTCACGATTGGATGTGGCAGAATTGTAGAGCTTTGATTTGATCCATTGGTTGTGGGATCACTGTGCTCTGTCTGTCGCATTCTGCTTCCACTGTCTAGCACGCATGTAGTTCTGTGTTGTAGCTTCACTTGGCATCTCACTTTTAGGTATGTCTGGTGTGACTTCTGTCATACTCCTGTCATGCTCTTCTATACCCTACATTGAACCAGAGTTGGTCTCCTGGCTTGATGGTAACGGTAGAGTGAGAGACATGACAGGCAGTGAGATTACAGATTGCGGTTACATACAATTCTGCTGCTGCTGATAGCCCACAGCACCTCATGGAGGCCCAGCTTTGAACTGCTGGCTCTGTTCTGAATGCATTTCATTTAGCGCGGCTATAATGCCACACAACATGATGGAGGATGTCCTCAGGGTGAAGGTGAGACTTTGTCTCCAGAACAACTGTACGGTGGTTACTCCAACCAATACTGTTGTGGACAGTTACATCTGCAACAGGTAAAATGGTGAGGATGAGGTCAAGGAGGTTTTTCCCTCTTGTTGCTTCTCTCCACCTGATCCAGACACAGAGTGGCAGATATGTCCTTCAGCTGGGAATACATCTTAAAGAAGGAGCAAAGGTAAGACTACCCAGCAGAATATATAAACATAAGAAGCAGGAGCAGGAGTCGGACATACGGCCCGTCGAGCCTGCCTAACCATTTAATAAGATCATGGCCGATCATCCCCGTCAACTCGACTTTCCTGCTTATCCCATATCTCTTGATTCTCTTAGTGCCCAAATATTTATCAATCTCCGTCTTGAAAATACATATTGACTGAACATCCAGAGCCCTCTGGGTAGAGAATTCCAAAGATCCTCAACCCTCTGAGTGAAGACATTTCTCAGTCATAAATGGGTGATCCCTCAAACTATAACCCCTAGTTCTAGACCCTCCCGCTTTCAGCATCCACTGTCAAACCCTCTTAGCAGTAATTCATTATCAGGTAAATGGCCCGATCTTTCATGCCACAAAACGTTGTCTCTCATCATGGTCCAGATTTACTGCTAGACTGTGCCAAGGCTACACAAAAATTTATAGCTTTTTTATTGATACACTGTATTCCAAAATTTCAGCAGGGCAAATATTTAAGTTATGAGAGATTCCAATTGGCACCCGGTAGACAGCAAACTCAGCAGATTTCCTGGATCTACCTCTGGTGCGATGAAACTGTTCACTCTTTCATCCCCCACACCTCCACAATGTAGCCATACAGAGATTACCATATCCAAGTTTTTAATTGTAGCAATCAAAAACCTGCTATCAAAAATCCAGAAAAATAAATTAAATAGAAAAACAGTGTTCAAAAATCCAAAGTTAAAAGTTCACAACTAAAACTGTTCCGGTGAAAAATACAGCAGGTAAGTCTTTGAACTGATATTGTTGTGTGATTGCCTTTCAGAGTAATGTACCTTGAAGATCTTAGTATGCTGATGAGCCAAGTACCAGGACATTGTCATGTGGCTACATATCAGCCTCACTCTGTAACTGTAACACCAAGAGGCAAATTCTCTAATAGTTATCTCTGTACTGTATATAGTTGTTAGCTGTTTAATAAACCTGTTTTGTGATTGTCAATCAACCTGAACTCCATGCATCTTATTTATGTTGCATCAGACAACATAAAAAAAGCTTCTCATTGCATGCTGGCAGTGGTGAATAAAAAAGCTTCTTATTGCATGGTGGCAGCCGTGGTGAGAAGAAAAAAATCCAAGTTGGGAGACCACAGGAAAACAGCTTTTAAAAACTACCTCCCTACAGCTATAAGAGAGAAAGTTAAAGAAAAATACTGGCCCAAACAGGGAAAGAAGAAAACACTTACCCCGAGCTGTAGAAGACAGAATGCAGAACGACAGACTGAAAATCAATCTCTGTGATCTGGTGAATCAGTCTGCCATTGTACAGGAATCTCAGTTTTTTTTTTAAAAAAGAGAGAAGCCTTGAAATCTTTAAAAGATTGACTTCTTTTTCTCTCAAGGACTCCACAGGAGAGTAAAAAATACAAGGAAGACCCAATCCCTTTCTTAGGCTGATTAAGTTCGAGTCATTATAGGAGGCGCCCGACAGTGAAAAGCACGGGAATCCTTCATTCACGCAGCTCACAGTTGAAGCTATAAAATGAAAGTCCATTTTTAATGACTTTTGCAATATGTTCTTATCCAATGGTGGCAGGATTTATACTGGGATAGGGGACAGGGAGTTGAGTGTGAGAGTATAGCACAGGGTCTATATTGGGATAGTGGTCAGCAAGTGGGACTTAAACCCACAACCTTCTGACTAAGGCAAGAGTGTATAAGACACTTGTTTGCCTTTGCTCCATGACCTTCTGGTCAGCTATTCTGTGACCTTGTCCTATCTACACCTTCTCCTTTGTTATCGCTTGCCCCACCCCCACTTTACTTGCATATAACATTTTACATTTCTAATATTTGCCAGTTCTGAAGAAGGGTCACTGACCTGAAACATTAACTCTGCTTCTCTCTCCACAGATGCTGCCAGACCTGCTGAGTATTTCCAGCATTTCTTGTTTTTATTTCAGATTTCCAGCATCCGCAGTATTTTGCTTTTATGTTATTGTATAAGACACTAGTGCGGCTTCAGCTGGTGTATTGCGTCCAGTTCTGGGCACCGCACGTTAGGAAAGATTTGACAGCATTGGAGAAAATACAGAGAAGGTTAATGAGAATGGAACCAGGGATGAGAAATTTCAGTTATGAAGATAGATTGGAGAAGGTAGGACTGTTTTCCTTGAAGAGAAGGCTGAGAGGTGATTTAATAGAGGTATTCAAAATCATGAGGGGTCTGGACAGAGTACTTAGAGAGAAACTGTTCCCATTCGTGAAAGGTTTGCGAATGAGAGGGCACAGATTTAAAGTATTTGGTAAGAGAAGCAAAAGTGGCATGAGGAAGAACTTTTTCACGCAGCGAGTGGCTAAGGCCTGGAATGTGCGGTCTGAGAATGTGGTGGAGGCAGGTTCAATTGAAGCATTAAAAAGGAAATTAGATAGTAATATGAAAAGGAAGGATGTGCAGGGTTATGGGGAGAAAGCACGGGAATGAAACTGAGGGAATTGATCTTTTGGAGAGCTGGTGCGGACACGATGGGCCGAATGGCCTCCTTCTGCGCTACAACAATTCTGTGAAACCCATTAAAATCACTCAATCGTGAAGAGCTTTCATTCACTCAACTTGAGTTTAAAAAAATTAATAAAACCACTCAAGTGTCAAGAATTGCCTCTTGAACGGTTCTATCAACAAACCCCAGTTTAGAAAGAGCACTTGAAATACCTGTTGCAAAGCTGTGTAAACAGAACAGGCTTAGTGTAGAAAGCAAGATAAACAGACAAGCTGCTGCTATTAATCAAATCAGCCAAGAGAGTTTTTAAAGAGGAAACAGTAGAGTCACAGAACCAGCTCTTAAAGCAAGTTTTAGAGCAAAAGAACAACAGAAATATGGATTCTAAATTTCCCAACATAAACTGGAAAGCCTTGGATATCCTATCTGAGTTCTAACTGTTCAAACAGAGAATGCAGGTATGTTTCACAGACCAAATGATGGTCGAACCAGAGAAGCAAGCTCTAAAAATAATATCAATTAGAAATGAGGGATTGCACAGAATCAATACCTCTGGATTACCTGAACAGGACCAGAAAGATCTCACTAAGATATGAAAAGTGCTGGAAGATCAGATCAGATTAAGAGAGAATTTTCAAATTCACCACCTGGAATTGATGTCCGACAGGCAACAGCCACAGGAATCAATAGACCAGTTCATCAGCAGATGCTATAGTAAGGGCAATGAATGCGACTTTTCAGAAGTTGAGCTGTCAGACCGAATAATGGAGCTGATGATCGTATCAACACCCATTGAAGCACTTCAGAAAGACCTCATGGGGAAAAAGAAAGGTCATAACATTGACGCACTGTTGAAGATGGCAGAAAATACAAAGTCAGTGTAGCTGGACAACAGCACCTGCAAGCACTCATTGCAACCGACAGCATCAGTACCATAACCAGGTTGAAAAGAGTAAGCAAGCCGTGTAGTAAGTGCGGTCTGTCCCACTCATGCCGAAATTGCCCTGCATTTCAAGACTTGTGCAAGGCGAGTGGTGTAAAAGAAGACTGGGCCTGCCTATGTAGGAATTCCGATTCGAAATAAGCAGCCAGAAGCCATGGCAGGACACGAACCAACAGAAGACAGGTGCAGCAGCACTGCAACAGCAGCAAGGAAAGCACCAGAGACATGCATAATCACAAGCCGATACATGAGGTCCACAGCAAAACAGACCTCAGACAAGACCCAGAGAGAAGTAAGTCTCAGTTAGAAGATGAGCAAGCATTCCACATTGTGAACCTGACACATCATGCTGATGAAGTGCAACAACTGGAAGCTTTCACCATGATCAACATCATGTGCCCAAAGAAAGCTGGCAAACACACACTCAAGGTCAAGATTGACACCGGTGCTAGTGCAAACATCCTATCAGTCCGAATCCTCAAAGATGTGTACTGGAGTCGTTGGAAATCAATGATACAACTGACAACTGCCAAATTATCTGCATACAACGGGTCACGCATCCCTTGCAGAGGCACATTAACAATGCAATGCAGATATGGTAAGTCGGCTTGGAAACCACAAACGTTCTACCCAGTAGACAAGAGCGGACCAGCAGTGGCACGACTACCAGCATGTAAGGATCTCAGTATCGTAACTATTCACGAGAGCATTGCCAAGGGGAAATCTCCAAGAACCGAACCCGCTCGCAGACTCCGACCAGCATCAAACGGTGCAGTCTAGAAACCCAGCAACAGCACAACTATGCCGCGCCTTCACTTCTGGTATCCAGAGAACCGCCAGCATCACAATGAGCCAGAACGGACAGGTATCTCCATGAGACCAAGTATTCTTCCCCCAACAAGTCCTCAGCCTTGAGCCCAAGACCTTCAGATGCAGAGGATGAGGAGGGGCGATGGACACACAATGCCTTGAAAAGGCAGAGGAGGAATGAATTGAAACATTGTCTGTTAGCTCTTCAAGATGAGATGCCGGAACTTTCCAAGAATGACAAAACCCCATAAGCGGTCATCTTGAGAAAAGCAACAGAGTATGTTATCAGGCTGAAGGCAGAGTAACAGAAACTAATTGCAGAGAGGGAGAAACTTCTGAAAGAACAGCAACAGATGAGACACACAGTCCCCGAGCAAGATTTGTCAAACCACCAAGACGACCTATGAACTTTTGAGCCTCGATATTTGTAAAGTTCATAATCTCTATACCTATGTAAATAATTTTAATGTTACCTAATGTCATGTGCTTTTACTTTTAGCATACAAGACTTATCTTTGGAAAGAAGGGGGATTTTGTGTGATTGCCTTTAAGAGCAATGTACCTTTAAGATCTTAGTATGCTAATGAGCCAAGTACCAGGATGTAGTCATGTGACTACATGCCAGCCTCACTCTGTAACTGTAACACCAAGAGGCAATTTCTGTAATAGTTAGCTCTTCTGTATGTAGTTGTTAGCTGTTTAATAAAACTGTTTTGAGATCTTCTCTTTGAAATCAACCTGAACTCCACGCATCTTATTTATGTTGTATCAGATAACATAAAAAAGCTTCTCATTGCAGATGCTACACTTTTTTATATGGGTAAACTGAGCAAACAGTGCAATCCCCATATTTTGTGTGAAAACATTTTAGGGCAACCTAGGATGAGGACCTCATAAAAAAGGATTTCCAGTCCCTGTTTACAAGATTTGAGCAGGCAAGACCAAGCCTACTGGCCAGTAAGTTTGAATATAGGCTTTACACATTTACCAGTACAAGCACATGAAATAGTTTTACTACTAGTATGGACCATCCCCAGTCCTGGAGGAAGGTAATGTAAATGGAACATCAAACTGTGGGCAACTGACATCTGTCAGCCATTTGCCTGCAGTTTAGAGTTTGCACAATCTTGATTTCCTGCCTCTATAAGGTTTAAGAGTTGAAAGGATTTACGACAAGGATAAATTCCAAAACCTAAAGATATTAGATCATTAATCATGTCCTACAATCCAAGCTTATTGTGCAGTTCTGATATCAAAATAGCAATTGCTTTTTTCAGTTTTGTCCCTTCCCAATCCTCTCTCTTTTTATGGTCCAGCAGCATAAATTCTAAGTTTCTGAATTATTACACTGGGGCACATGTTTTAAATAATTACATGTGCATTCAATTAATTTTAAAAGAACACAGCATTAGTCAAATTAAGAGGCAAGTTTACAAGAAAGGTTTTTGGCAAGTACTTTATACGAGCAACTTCCCACATGTGCATTAAACCGCTTACAATTTGTTTCTCACTTTATTGGATGTTTTATATAAAATCGTAAGCTCATAAAAATGTCATGGCAGTTCTCAGCCTTTTGAAGAAAGAATTGGATCACAATAGTTCATTTCTGTTTTTGAAGGCAGATCTCTGATAAAGCGGCCAACAAGAAAACTTTATTGGCAAAATGTTTACTTTGTTCCACTCCCCTGCACATCCTTTTGCGCTTTGGACCTTTTAAATTTTATCTATTCTTATACAGCATTGACAAAATATGCTGGGTTCTCATTTTCAATTCAGAGCACTACTAACAAGTTAACACCAGATGATATTCTCAAAAGAATATTGGTAACAGATTCTCCCATGTGGGAACTATATAGAATGAATGCTAAAGCAATGCCGATGTTTCCCCACTCAGCAGTTAGTAAATGTAAGCAACTGAATGGCTTTAGAACAATTTTCGAGATTTATCAAATGTTAAATTTATTCGACTTTCTTCCTCAGTCAATTTTCTCCTTTTTCTGTCTGCGGGTGTTGATTCATTTCTGGCATCTGGTTTTACTCTCCCTAAATCCTGGGGTGCTGCTGCCAATTATTATGGAGTTATTATCAACTCTGCCGAAATTAGCTAACTCAGCACAGGCCAGATTGGCCTGCTACTTGCATCGATTTATATGGCTCAGGTACAAAGAATACATCAACCAGCTGAGCCGTCAGGATAGCTTTACCTCTTAAAAGTCTACCCCAGAAAGTACCACACTGACTGACTTAGAGCAAGTAGAGAGTGAAACAAAAATGGAAAGTGATTCATACTTCAAATGGCAAATGATTGCATACGGGACAGATTTGGCGCTAAATTCTGATGTGTAGCACCCATTTCTTGGGCGCTTCGAACATTTGAGAGATCCCAAATAGCGTCCCTGGCACGTGAGCACACTTTTGGTGTGAGCTGCGCTGGACGCCATATTGGTAAGGGCATTACGACACATGCCATGAGCATCTGAGAAGTATGCAGAGTAGGCAGATCATGACATCTACACGCTGATTGCATGTCAGTGTTGACATTCTGGAGCTCTACAGTGCAAATTCAGATGTGGTGCACCTGTTTTTTCAGTTTGCTACGAGTGCCCTTAGCGGTGTGCGTCATGCTGGACGCAGTGAGCGTCTGCCACATGTATGCAGAGTTGGCAGATCATGATGTCAATCAGCATGTAATGCTGATTTGATGCCTGTGCTGCCATTTTGGGGCTCATTGCTCCAGCTAAAGCCACTACTCAATCACACACGTTTGAACAGGTGTTCAGCAACAAGAAGAACCCCACAGTAGTGCTACTTATTTCTACTGTTTGTTGCTAAGATTGTACAAGTATTTGGTGCTTCCTAGAGTTATTTAAAGTTTATAAAGTCTGCACGGATGAGTGCGGCAAATGTTATAGGAGTTAGTCCTGATCAAGGCTTCTGCACAAACTCACTGCTCCCAAACATGAGTGCAATAGTAAATATTCCCCATTGCCTAGCAGTGTGTGTAAGCTGGGAGATGTCAGTTTGAGGCATGCAGCATGTGTTAAGTATGTACATGTGAGGTGAAGCTATGAATGTTAGGTACAAGGTACATAACTGCATACAGGCCCTTTTAATGCTGAGATTTATGTTCCTGCAGTGCCATTCAACCTCTCTTGCCCAGAAAGGCCACAAGTGAAACTGCAAGTTGAATTTTGTTCTGATGACAGGGGTCCCAGCAGCAGGCAGGAAGGTGGGGAAGACCCTGCCTTGGCCCTCCGACAGACCCCCATTGCAATTTCCTGGTGGGCAGCCAATTAACAGCCCGCCATTGGGGACTCAGTCCCTTTAAGCGATGAGCTCCCGCCTCCAAGAGCTGCTAGCCAATCAAGAGAACTGGCAGCTCTGCAGTACCAGCAGCGCCACTCTACAGGAGGCCCTGCAGTACCGAGGATGTTGGAGAATCCGAGAGAGGGAAGCGGTGTCAGCCGCTGGGACTGAAAAATTATGGCACAGAAGGAGGCCATTCAGCCCATCGTGTCTGCATGGGCCAAAAAAACTAGCCACCCAATCTAATCCCATCTTCCAGCACCTGGTCCGTAGCCTTGCAGGTTACAGCACTTCTGTTGCTTGTCCAAGTAACTTTTAAAACAGTTGAGGGTTTCTGCCTCCACCATCGATCCGGGCAGTGAATTCCAGACACCCACCACCCTCTGGGTGAAAAAGTTTTTCCTCATGTCCCCTCTAATCCTTCTACCAATCACTTTAAATCTGTGCCCTCTGATAATTGACCTCTCCACTAGGGGAAACAGGTTCTTCCTGTCTATCTAGGCCCCTCATAATTTTGTACACCTCAATTAAGTCACCCCTAAGCCTCCTCTGTTCTAAGGAAAACAGCCCTTCCTCATAGCTGCAACTTTCAAGCTCTGGCAACATTCTTGTAAATCTCACCTGTACTCTCTCCAGAGCAATTATGTCCGTCCTGTAAAGTGGTGACTAGAACTGTATGCAATACACCAGCTGTGGCCTAACCAGCAATTCGTACAGTTCCAGCATTACATCCCTGCTTTTGTATTCAATACCTCAGCCAATAAAGGAAAGTATTCCATATGCCTTCTTCTTCACTCTATCTACCTGTCCTGCCACCTTCAGGGACCTGTGGACAGGCACTCCAAGGTCTCTCACTTCTTCTACCCCTCTCAATATCCTCCCATTTATTGTATATTCCCTTGCTTTGTTTGCCATCCCAAAAGCATTACCTGATAATTCTCCAGATTGAATTCCATTTGCCACTTTTCCACCCAATCAACCAAACCATTGATATCATTCTGGAGTCTACAGCTATCCTCTTCACTATCAACTACATGGCCAATTTTTGTGTTATCAGCAAATTTCTCAATCATGCCTCCAACTTTTAAGTCCAAATCATTAATATATACCACAAACAGCAAGGGACCCAACACTGAACCCTGTGGAATACCACTGGAAACCGCTTTCCATTCGCAAAAACATCCATCGCCTACTACCCTTTGTTTCCAGTCACTGAGCCAATTTTGGATCCAACTTGCCACATTCCCCTATATCCCATGGGCATTCATTTTGCTAACCAGTCTGCCATGTGGGACCTTGTCAAATGCCATTACTAAAATCCATGTAGACCACATCAACTGTACTACCCTCATCAATCCTCCTTGTTACTTCCTCAAAAAGCTCAATCAAGTTAGTGAGACACGACCTTCCCTTAACAAATCCATGCTGACTCTCCCTGATTAATCCGTGCCTTTCTAAGTGGCAGTTTATCCTGTCCCTCAGAATTGATTCTAATAATTTACCCACCACTGAAGTCAGACTGACCAGCCTATAATTATTTGGCCTATCCCTCACACCCTTTTTAAACAATGGTACAACGTTCACAGACCTCCAATCCTTTGGCACTTTGCCCGTGTCCAGTGAGGGTTGAAGACGATCATCAGCGCATCAGCTATTTCGTCCCTGGCTTCTTTTAACAACCTGGGATGCAATACATCCGGCCCCGGTGATTTATCCACTTTCAAGGATGTCAAACTCTCTAGTATTTCCTCTCTCATCACGCTTATCGTATCTAATATTTCACACTCCTCCTTTTTTACTACAATGTCTGCATCATCCCTCTCCTTTGTGAAGACAGAGATAATAAAACTCATTAAGAACCCTGCCCACATCTTCTGCATCCACGCATAAGTTCCCTTGTACATCTCTGATAGGCCCTACCCTTTCCTTAGTTATCCTCTTGCTCTTAATGTGCTGATAAAAAATCCTTGCGTTTTCCTCGATTGTACCTGCCAATAATTTTTCATATCCTCTCTTTGCTTTTCTAATTTCCTTTTTAACATCACCCCTGCACTTCCGATACTCCTCTAGGCTTTCTAAAGTATTAAGATTTTTGTGACCGTCATAAGCTTTCTGTAATTCCTCTGTTTCTTTCTACTTTATTTAAGGAGATAGATTGTTGGTCCCATTGTTCACTAAAGTTCCAGATGCCCTGTTGACCTTGCTGCACTGTTATCAGCATGCAGTTCCAGCAATTTGGCGCAAAGATTTTCGGGTGAAAGATAAGGAAACAATCTAACAAACAGGGCCGTGGTCCAATAAATTCTGGGCCATTGTGTTTACTACAAGAAACTATACAGACATTCTAAAGCTGCTACAAGAGGCAACTTCATAAATAATCTTCAATAAGGCTTTTAACAAGTTTAAATTACTTTGTCCACATTTTCAGCGGCGTGTTTTACCCATTTTTTGTGTTGGCAGAGCACGAATCATCCACAAATCATTCACTACCACTTTCTCTTAACATTTGACCATTCCTTCCTTCTTTTTTTAAATAAGATTCACAAGTACAATAATGTTGGGCTTTGTGTGTTGTGGGAATTCCCCTTAATAAACCTTTGTAACCCTATATGGTCCACATTCTATTCAAGCTCATAGAACCTAAATAACATAAGGTTGCAGGAGAATTCCAAAATGCATTTCTTTTCTTTCAAGGGGAACAAATTATTTGATAAAGATTACATAAAAGGATATAACAAAGTATTACATAGTATTTATAGCACAGAGGCAGGCCATTCAGCCCAATAGATTAATGCCCGTGTTTATGCTCCATATGAGCCTTTTCCCACCTATATTCATCTAACCCCATCAAAACATCCTTATATTCCTTTCTCCCTCAATGTATTTATCTAGATTCCCCTTAAATGCATCTATGCGAGTCACCTCAACTACTGTGTGTGATAACAAATTCCATATTATGGGTAAAGAGGTTTCTCCCGAGTTCCCTGTTAAATTTATTTTTGACTATCTTATATTTATGGGCCTAGTTCTTGTTGCCCCCACAATTGGAAACATTTTCTCTACGTCAACCCTAACAAACCCTTTCAAAACCTTAAAGACCTCTATCAGGTCATCCCTCAGTCTTCTCTTTTCCAAAGAAAAGAGCCCCAAGCTTATTATTAAATGAACCAACACAACTTTTGTGTATATTATTAATATTCCATGTACCATTGCTCAACAGATACAACAAAAATCATTTTTTTTTTATTAACAATTGTCATGAAGACCCCCACCTGCCAAGAATGAGGCATATTAATTTCAGCATATGAAGATTAATTTTAAACTGTTGCTGGAGTGAAGAAATGACTTGTTTAAAAAGAGATCGCCAGACACTTGGCTGGAGGACATTTGTATACTAAGATATGGTGCTTGTGGAAACAAAGCAGCTACTCCCTGGTCCAATTAACCCAAATGGATTTTGATCACCAGATACTGAAAGTGTAAGGAAGGTCGCATTCCAGGGTCTGCTAAGATGATAGAATCCACAAACGCAGGGGTTTGTTAAAGCAGCTGGTCACGTGACTAAGCGGCTGGCCCAGGTTTTCTTTGTTTGAACTGCACACAGCACAGTTTGGTCAGACTGCAGTTTGCAACTGAACCTGGAACAAGACAGCCTCTTTCCTGGCTGGCTGTCTCTCACTTTCTCACAAGCCTCCCAACCCACTGAAGGCACATAAACCTCAAGAGAGAAAAGACTCCTGCGTCAAAACAAGTTAAAGCGCACACTGGGCCTCAACGAACAGCAAGACTTACCCGCAACCAAAGACTCAACATAAAACACAAAGGACAGTAAATAAAAACCCATCTATTGCCTCAAACTTTTCCCCTTTATTCTTTTCTACTTTTTCTGTCTCTATCTGCGTGTGTGTTTATCGCGTATGCATGGTCGCATTGCATATTCGTAGCCATTACCCGAATTAGAGTTTAAGATAAATAAACATCTACCTTTCTGGTTTAAATCTAAGAAAACCTGTCTGATTTCTTTGCCTTACAATTGGAAAGCAGTGAACAAGGATTCACTGAGGGGGAGCGAAAACACAGTGTTATTAAAATTAAACCCTGTTACGGTTAAACCAGGCAAAGGCTGAGAGGGAACCCCAAGACCCCTGTCTCACCTGGTCGTAACAGAAAGAAAACCATGGTATTGAACTGTCATTCTCTCCCAGGGATTCACTTCCCAGTTTTGAAAAAGAGAAAGCATCCATTATTCTAAAAGCTGAATTTTGACACGTTTCTATCTTAGGTTTGAATGTCTGATTTATTGATTTATCCTACAGAAGGCACAGATTTCTTTTCACTACAAACATCATTTTGGAAGCAGAAACTAAATCACAGGTTATTACCATACTGCAAAACTATATATGAAAGTTTGAAAAATACTCGATGCAGATTTATTGCACATACTCTTCAATGCAGCAACTAACACAAGAGTCAAAATCTGATATCTTTGTTGCTATGGTAAAGCAAAACAAACAAAATTATTGACTTTCATTTTCATTATTTTTGATGAGGAATGGCATCACCAGGAAGACAAAGAGTGCATATAGAAAACTCGCCTGCCAAGAAATATAAACCATAGCTCTGTGGATAACTGCTGAGGCTACAACCTCAGAAATGTTTTCTTTCTTTCCTTTGCCAAAAATGTCAACTGCTGAATGGTCTCATTTCGACTGCAACAAAATGCATTGTAATAGTACAAGTGTTCCATTTCCTACTAGGTGCCTGAAAGCACACTAAAACTGTCTAGTTGTTGGCAAATTGTTCGCCAAGTGAATTATGGAAACATTTCCATCAGTCTCAATCATCGACCAAGACTTTAAAATTTTCCACATTGCTAATATGGACAATTCTAGGAGGTAGGTTCAACTGGAGAAGGAGTCTGCCAGCTTCTCCACCCACGAATAAAGCCTACTGCAATGTATGGAATTTAAGCCTACATGAGATGAAGATATAAAATATATCAGCTGCAAGGCACCATTTAAAAAAAGTGCAATCATAATTCAATGCACTGTACTCTTTTGTTTCTCATGAATATTCATAGTTGTAGTCTAATACTTATTGTATACATTGCTGCAGGTTAAAATTTGACACATAACCCGTACCCATATTAGCATTTTGCTACATTCCATGGAAAGAGTATCTTTGCAAAATAAATTTATGATCAATTACGATGATAACAAACATTTATTTTAATTGTGAAAAGAGATAATTGAAACCAAATTAATACATAAAGGAAGACATGACTCAAATAATACAGGAGGTACACATGCAATACTTGGTTCTAGAAGCTCTTGAAAAATTATACTTCCAGTTGCATGACTGACTTAAGGCCCATGCAGTCAAGAAAAAGAGACACAGGACCAACACATAAGATTGGTGCAAAAATTATATTCCAAAATCCAAATTTTAAATTATTTATTACAAATTTGTCACTTTAAGATACATGCTAAAATCACAAGAAATAATTGATTGCAGTAGCATTAGTTTCAGAGTTCATTTTACATCTGTATAAAGCAATGGAACATCCAAGTTAATGTGCAACAACTGTGAGCTAAACAACACTGAAACCTAGAAGAGATAACTACAAGATACTATTTTTTTTGTCTATTAATAGATTTCATATGCCGCTAGCAACATAGCTGTGGAAGCAATGCTTAATAGAAATTTCTTCCATGGGATCATCTTCAGGATAGTGAGGCACTCAGTATGCAACAAATTATGTTCTAATATGCTTCTCAAGATGGTCCCACATCACATGGGCTGAAGCACTTAATACTGTGCAACATAAGTTCAAATACATGTTCTACCCTTCCTCTCACTGTAAGAAGGTCTGATCACCAATATAACAGTACAATACATGGAATACAATCATTTATGGGGACATCACAATGACAGTATTCTTCTAAGTTCAAATTTGTTCCATATCTAGGTTTCACGGTCTTCATAAACACTAGAAGTCAAGTAAAATCCTTACTGGGAGATATCATCAGTATGTAAGTAAATGCATCACCCAATTCTTAAAGGGCTCTCAGGTATTGCCGCTTTTAAACTTGTTGCCACATTAAAAATGTTGACAGCTCATTAAGGGAGATTTGTCCCAAAAATGATGATGACAATGCAGTTCCATCTTGCAACCTGTTAAATTTCTGGCCAAGTGCTTGAGGTTAAGTCAAGATATATGGAAATTCATCTGACATGACCATTCATTATGAATTTTCCAACCAGCTTATGATTATATATCTTGATATAGCATAATTTGCAACTCATAGATAATTTAGAATTTCAACCCAAACATTACCAAAAGACTGCAGGTCAAAAGCAGATCGAATATTTTGACAGGCAGTATTTTTACTCACTAATGTGAGAAGTGCAAATCTGATTGATCTTTTATGGCTATAGTATGATCTCACCAAGACCAAATCTTTTTCTGTAATGCAATGGTACTGAGGCCACTGTCATGCACCATGTGTTGTTATGCATGCAGGTTAGCATAGTAAAGGTCCATCAATGTGAGAAATAGAAATAGAAATTAATCTGTATTTTGCCTCTATATTTATGTAAACTGACAGATTTAATTGGAAACTAGAATCTTAGAGTCATAGAGTTATACGGCACAGAAACAGGCCATTTGGCCCATCGTGTCTGTGCCGACCATCCAGCACCCAACTATTCTAATCCCATATTTCTGCGCTTGGCCCGTAGCCTTTTATGCTATAGCGTTTCAAGTGCTCATCTAAATACTTCTTAAAGGTTTCTACGAGATCCCCCCTCACTCTTCTGAACTCCAGCGAATATAATCCTAACCAACTCAATCTCTCCTCATATGTCGGTCCTGCCATCCCAGGAATCAGTCTGGTAAACCTTCGCTTCACTCCCTCTATAGCAAGTACATCCTTCCTCAGATAAGGAGACCAAAACTGCACACAATATTCCAGGTGTGGCCTCACCAAGGCCCTGTATAATTGCAGCAAGATATCCCTGCTCTTGTACTCGAATCCTCTCGCTATGAAGGCCAACATACAATTTGCCTCTTTTGCCGCCTGCTGGACCAGTATGCTTACCTTCAGCGACAGGTGTACGAGAACACCCAGGTCTCGTTGCATATTCCCCTCTCTCATTTTTTAGTCATTCAGATAATAATCTGCCTTCCTGTTTTTGCTACCAAAGTGGATAACCTCACATTTATCCACATTATACTGCATCTGCCATGCATTTGTCCACTCACTCAACTTGTCCAAATCACCCTGAAGCCTCTCTGCATCCTCCTCACAACTTAACCGCCCACCCAGTTTTGTGTCATCTGCAAATTTGAGATACTACATTTAGTCCCCTCATCTAAGTCATTAATATATATTGTGAGCGGCTGGGGTCCTCCTAGCACCGATCCCTGCGGTACCCCACTAGTCACTGCCTGCCATTCGGAAAAAGACCTGTTTATTCCTACTCTTTGTTTCTTCTCTGCCAACCAATTTTCTATCCATCGCAATCCATTACCCCCAATCCCAGGCGCTTTAATTTTACACACTAATCTCTTATGTGGGACTTTGTCGAAAGCCTTCTGAAAGTCCAAATAAACTACATCCACTGGCTCCCTCTCATCAACTCTACTAGTTACATCCTCGAAGAATTCTAGTAGATTTGTCAAGCATGATTTCCCTTTCGTAAATCCATGCTGACTCTGCCCGATTCTACCACTGTTCTCCAAGTGCTCTGCTGTAAAATCTTTGATAATGGTCTCGAGGACTTTCCCCACAACAGACATTAGGCTGACTGGTCTATAATTCTCTGCTTTCTCTCTCCCTCCCTTTTTAAATAGTGGGGTTACATTAGCGACCCTCCAATCTGTAGGAACTGTTCCAGAGTCTATAGAATCTTGAAAAATGACCACCAATGCATCCACTATTTCTAGGGCCACTTCCTTAAGTACTCTGGGATGTAGATTATCAGGCCCTGGGGATTTATCGGACTTCAATCCCATCAATTTCCCCAACACCATTTCTCTACTAATACTGATTTCTTTCAGCTCCTCCCTCTCACTAAACCCTGTGTTCCCCAACATTTCTGGTATGATATTTGTGTCCTGCTTTGTGAAGACAGAACCAAAGTATGCATTTAGTTGGTCAGCCATTTCTTTATTCCCTATAATAAATTCCCCTGTTTCTGACTGTAAGGGACCTACATTTGTCTTTACCAATCTTTTTCTCTTCACATGCCTATAGAAACTTTTACAATCAGTTTTTATGTTCCCCGCAAGCTTACTCTCGTACTCTATTTTCCCCTTCTTAATCAATCCTTTGGTCCTCCGTTGCTGAATTCTAAACTGCTCCTAATCCTCAGGTCTGTTGTTTTTTCCGGTGAATTTGTATACCTCTTCCTTGGATATAATGCTATATCTAATTTCCCTCGTAAGCCATGGTTTGGCTACCTTTCCCGTTTTACTTTTGCGCCAGACAGGAATAAACAATTGTTGCACTTCATCCATGCGCTCTTTGAATGTTTGCCATTACCTAACCACCGTCATACCTTTAAGTAACGTTGCCCAATCCATCATAGCCAACTCGTGCCTCATACCTTCGTAGTTTCCTTTATTAAGATTCAGGACCCTAGTGTCAGAATCAACTACGTCACTCTCCATCTTGATGAAGAATGCTATCATATTATGGTCGCTCATCCCCAAGGGGTGTCGCACAACTATATTGTCAATTATTCCTCTCTCATTACACAATATCCTGTCCAGGATGGCCTTTTCTCTAGTTGCTTTGTTACTTAGGGTCAGAAATGGGAGCCCTCATTTGGTATGAACTTTTTCACTGAGGTGATGTTTCATGACCAAATAGTGTTGGACCAAAGAGATCTGTTGAGGTGTTATCTGCTGTGGGTAGAAGGAGGTATGGCAGAGGTGGTGCAGCAATCAGACAATGAAAATATCCTGCAGAGTCGGCCTTCTGGTGCCCCTTGCAGTGGTGGGTGAGTAGAGGGTCTGGTTTGCATCACAGACGAGCTGAACATCTGGGAACAGAACCCCTTCCTATTCACATAAAAGTAGCTGTTCATTTGGCACGATACATGCATGCCACTGTGGTACCTGGGGAATCCAACTTCCTTGTAAAAGTCCCTGGCTCTGTTCCTTTGTTGCTTAGGGCAATACTCACGAGGAGGAATTCAACTAATTTATGAAAGAGTGGATCTGTCACCTGCAGGATAAACTGAAGACTAATCTTGACAGCTAAAACACTTGCATATATATCGCGTCTGTCATGACCTCAGGAACTCCCAAAGCGTTTTACGGCCAATAAAATACATTTGAGGTGTAGTTACTGTTGTAATGTAGGAAACACAGCATCCAATTCGCACACAGTAGGCTGAATTTAGTAAGCCCGTCGTGGGTTCCGGCGGCGGGGTTGGAAACGGGCCCCTTGCTGTCTGTGACTTGTGTGGCTACCCTACTGCAATCACGTGCCAAAGGCCACTTAACATATTCGAGGCACGGGGCCCATCCAATCACACAATGAGGGCGGGCTCCGAGGCAGTGATTGTTGCATCAGTTGACTCCAGCACAGATGTTGGCGTCAAATTTAAAGCCCTGCTTGTATTGCTGCCTTTCACTGAATCACTGGTTCTGGATTGCTGTTTGACCTGGTAAAGAGGTGTTCAAAATCCTGGACTACTCCACACCGCGGAAAAGGATATACTGCCACTGGCACACAGCGGGAGCGACCTGGCACCATGTCTGTGGCAAGCCACCAGGTGGCCCCATGGTTTAGTGATGCCTCCCGGGGATTCTCCTCCAGCTGCAAGGTTCTCTTTCCAAGGGATGGCAAGAAGATGTCCTCCCGCCTGACCAAGCAAGCCTGGATGGAGATTGCAGAGGAGGTAAGCAGCCATGGGGTCACCCCACACAACTGGGTTCAGTGTAGAAAGAGAGCTAGTGAATGACCTCCTTCATTCTGCCGAGGTGAGTCCTCCATACTTCTCTCTTCTTTGGGCTGGCATGTGCAACATGGGGAGTGAGTTACCTCAAAGGCACTGGCAAGGGGGTTAGGCTTCATCCCATCCTGGCAGATAGCTGCTTCTCAGTGATAGGCCACCTTCTTTCACAGCTCACCCGCTGAGAGCAGACATAAGGAGAAGCCATGTAGGAGACCTCATCAGGGGACAAATGACTGCCACTAGCATAACTGTTCTGTTTCTGTGAAGTCTTACTATTTCCCTATTTCCACTTGCAGGACATGAGGGAGACCTCAAGGACTGGAGTGGTATCCCAGATCTCCGTCCTCTGTATATGTCTGAGGAAGCGGCACCGGAGTTAGTGGGGGTCCAGGCCAGTTTTTCAATAGCGGATGGTGAGACAGGAATCTCGGCACAGGACAGTGAGGATTGTGTTCATTTGACCTCCACCACACCTCTGGAGATCTTCATCATGCATGGTTGGCATGAGAAGATCTGAACAACCTAACCCAGAAATGTTTGTGTTCTCTCATGCAAGTCATCATCTGTAGGAGACTTGAGCTGAAGAAGGGCAGCCATCAACCTCTGAGAAGGAGGAACAGTTAGAGGATGTACTGTTGCATGATTCTCCTGCACCTCCCACCTGCGCGGAGACGTTCACATCAGTGGGTATGCGCTCGGGCTTAGATTCAGAGTCACAAGCTGGTGAGAGCACCACACACACACGCCCCAGCAGCTGACAGAGGCCGTGACAACCAAGGCTGTGACAGCTGAGGCCACTGACATTCAGAGGACTGTGGGTGGCCAGGCCCATGCTGATCCCCAGGCTGATGATGAGACTCTGGTGCTGACAGCACAAGGCATGCTGGAGTTCCAACGAGAGGTATGGCAACATCTGGCTGAGCTGCCAGAGGCAATGCCATGAGTGCTGCCATGTCTCAGGCATCTGAGCGCATGGTTTTCTCCAACAAAGAGGTTGGCGACCCTCATGGAGAGCCGGATCCCACAGATACGCGCAGACCTGCACACCATTGCCTTGGCCATGAGCTCATCGCAGCAGTGGCAAAGCGAGGGAAGAACAAGGCACCTGGAGTCTTCTCCGGGTCCTCATCCTTCTCTGCTGAGTAGGGAGGTTCAAGTGAGCCTTGAAAGGGAGGGCGAGAGGCCCTTAAGTGGCTGTTAATGGGCCTCTTAAGGGCCTCAAGTGGCCTCTGGTGGGAAGGCTGTCTTCGGCCTATCCCACTCCTGATAAAATTGCGGTGCGACAGGAAGGCGACTGGCCCTCCGCCCCGACCTCAATTCTAGGGCCCACCCCCACACACCCCCTCACCTCCTAGCCCGTCTCCAGGGGGGGCAATAAAATTCAGCCCACGTTGTGGAGGGTTGTACCTGATGGACTGCTGCCCTCTGCCATGCTGCCTGATTCTACTGGCATCAACAGACTGCTGCGGCAAGTGCACTTCCATTATAGTGGTGTACTCTTGGGGAAAGCTATCATTTGTCTAAAGCCAACTGGAGTGTGCGTTTTGGGGTGGGGCGTTTGAGTGTCACAAAAAAATTCTGGAAAAAGAAGAAAACTACTGTAATATGAAGTGAAGGTATTACTGATTTTAAAAAGTGACACAAAGAATTAAAAACAGTTCATGAAAATTATCCAGTTCCTATAGCAGCTGGGTGAGCTGTCTGTAGTGTTGATGAAAATTAACCCATTACCTTTACTTTCTTACAAAAACTTTCTCAGTGCATTTTTCTTTTACTAAACGTCATCAAATGTTCCATTAGCATCAGCAATAGATTTTGACATATATCCTGCTGGATCGAAAAGAGATGGCTTTCCAATGTCGCATCCTCGGTGACCAAAGGTGCATAATGGAAATTCAGACCAAATGTGCAAGACTTTCCAATCATTCATTTAAATTTTCAGACAGTAATGCACTGTGCATGCCTGAATTTTCCGATATGTGATCCTGCAAGGCAAAGCTCCCTGCTAGGAGCATGAAGTTAGAAAATAATGTTTAACATTTTATCTGTGTTCATTGTCTACTTGTAAAGGAAGAAATCTATTCTGCAAGAAGTATGAAACAGGACCTTTTAGGTTCCTTGAGAAATAAAAATGCAGTGAAGTCTTATTCAGGGTGAATCAGCAGCATTCACTATATGTAATATAGATTTTATAGATGAATTTGTCACAGTGGGATCTGGATTATATTAAATGGATAAGTGAATCATCTTGACAGGGTTCATGCTCGGGGTGAATAATTTAATTGAATACCCAAGAATAGTCTGCCCTTGAAGAAAATATCAGCTAAAAATTGGATATTTGCCATCAGGGGGATATGTGTTCGACCAGATCCTTCAGCTACAACATTGTTGGCCAGAATTTTCCGTTGGGCGGGAAGCCCTGCCCACTGGCTAAAAAGTCGGGGGCGAGTCCACCTCCCCCGGGCCTGGGAGCCACGCTATGATCTTACGTGACCCAGGTCCTTAATTGGTCTCGGGCGGGACTTGCTGCTTCAGAGATGCCAGCCAATCAGCGGGCCTGCTGCTCTGTCCCAGCAGCATCACGAGGAGTGGTGGCCACTGCTGGGACTGCAGCCAGGGAGAGGAGCAAGAGGGATGCCAGCCGAAAGGCCGGCTCAGGTCTGCAAATGAAACCCGACCCATGCCTGTCAGAACCACATCCGACCCGAGCCCGACCTGGCCCGAGTCCTTTCATTTTTTCCCGCGCCCGACCCGACCCAACCATCAGTTAACCTACCTTCCATTTTCCACTCTGTTACTTATCAGCACAAGCTTAAAAAAACTGTAACTAAACAACCTTTCTAGTCCAAAAAGTACATGAACATTGGAGCCACTTACCGGAGCTGGCGATAGAGTGTGCCAGACCCGACCCGAGCCCGAATGCCGGACCCAGAAGAGCGACCCGACCCGAACCCGACACATGTCGTCGGGTCCCGTCGGGTTCGGGTTGGGTAGCCATGCGCTACTCCAGCCCCAGAGAAAAGGCCAGTTTGTGGGGCATCGCCGGGGACAATTGGCCGGGCACCGGTGAGGGGAGAGGGAGAGGCGAATGTAGTTCAGTGGGGGCGGTTGAGCCTTGGGGGGGCCTCTGTGTGGCATAGGGTGTCCGATCAGGCGGGCCCCCAACAACACACAAGGAGGCCACCAGGTTTTACTGGGCGGCCTCCTGGGGTCCTGAGCCGCCAGACATCGCTGGTAATATATTAGTGACGGCGGGAGGAGGTGCTTCAGCAGTTAATTGGCAACTTAAGGGCCTTAATTCACCTGGGGCCACTGCCGCCCCTCGTAAAATTGCAGTGGGAGCGGGAAGGCGACGGGAACAACACCCCGCCCCCCCCCCCCCCCCCACTCAATATATGACACACCCACTTTCAGCCTGCTCTTGCATCGGCTTAAAATTCCGGCCATTTTTTCCAATATAGTCCCTTTTGTATTAGTAATTAATTTTATTAATAAATAACTGATTCCTGGATGAGAGGGTTGTTGTATGAGGAGATATTGAATAGATGCGGCCTATATTCTCTGGAGTGTAGTAGAATGAGGGGTGATCTCAAAAAAAACATAAAATCCTTGGAGGGTTTGACAGGGTAAAAATGCTGAGAGGCTATTTCCCCTAGCTGGACAGTCCAGACTGACGGGTCATAGTCTCAGTTTTCATTTGAGACTGAGTTGAGGAGAAATTTCTTCACTCAGATAGTTGTGAATCTTTGGAATTCTCTACCCCAGAGGGCTGTGGCTGCTCAATCATTGAGTATATTTAAGAATGAGGTTGATAGATCTTTCGACATTAAGGGAAACAAGGGATATGGAGATAGGCGGGATAGAGGCATTGAGATAGAAGATCAGCCATGATCTTGTTGAATGGCTCGAAGGGTCATGTGGCTTACTCCTGCTCCTATTTCTTATGTTCTTCTGTAAATATCACCTTCAAAACACATTTTAAAGTTAAAGTATTCAAAGTAATTATATTAATTTAATATATCCTTTTCTTTCCCTTCCTTTTGATTTATTAGTTAAGTTACAGTGGATAACAACAACAAAAACTTGCACTTATATACTGCCTTTAACATAGTAAATCACCCCAAGGTTTTTCTCAGGAGTGTTAACAAAAGTTAACACCGAGTCACATAAGGAAATATTAGGACAGTTGAGCCAAAGCTAGGTCAAGGAAGTAGATTCTAAGAAGCCTCTTAAAGAGAGAGGTAGAAAGATGGAGAAGTTTAGAGAGGGACTTCCAGAGCCTCGGGCCTATGCAGCTGAAGACACAGCGGCCAATGGTGGAATGATGAAAATGAGGATGTGTAACAGACCAGAATTTGAGCAGCACAGATATCTTGCAAGGTAGTAGGGCTGAAGGAGGTTATGGAGATAGGGTGTTGCAAACCCATAGAAGGATTTGAAAGCAAGAATGAAAATTTTAAAATCGCGCATTTCCAGATCTGGAGCCAATGTAGGCCAGCAAGCACAGGGGTGATGGGTGAACTGGACGTGCTACAAGTTAGCTTGCGGCTAGCAGGGTTTTGGAAGAGTTCAAATTGATGAAGGGTGCAAGATCGAAAGTCAACGAAGAGACCATTGGAATAGTTGAATTTAGAGGTAACAAAGGCAAAGATGAGGGTTTCAGCAGCAGATGAGCTGAGGCGGGACAGAGAAGGGGGAAGTAGGCGGTATCAGTGATGAAGATGATATGGGTTGGGTAGATCAGGGTCAGCATCAAATAAGATGCCATAACTGGGAATGCATGGGAAATTAACATTCAGTATAAGGACACACTTCTACTAGAAGCACAAATATATGGATTGTTTAGTGAGTACAGAACTGAACTGGGCTGCAATTCACCCCTGCCCAACCCAACAGTTGAATAGCCTATTAACATGCATAATCAAATCCTGTACATGAATCGTGTCCAGTTGGGTGACGTACTAAGAATGACCACTGTCTATCCAACTGTACTCCACCAAGGAATCAAATCATTCAGGAGAAGAGGAATGGGAAAAAAATAAGGAAAAAATGAAAAGAATTGTGCAGTTAAAGGTACTAACAGTTTAATTTTTGAAAAAAAGATTGGTGGTATCACTCATTTGCTGCAAGAAAAAATGGTGAGAGATTCAACAAAACACTCAGACAACAAGGCCCTTTTAATTCTATCAACTTCATTACAGGACTAATTTATCATTCTACAGGTATTTTATGTGAGCAAGATAAACTTGTGATAAGGAAAATATTGGCCGGAATTTTATGCTTGTCGGACGGGAGCCATCCACCGACCGAAAATTCGGTGGCAATCCAGCCTCTGCCAGGCTTGGGCATCCAGACTGGATTTTACAGAACCCGGGCCCTTAATTGGTCTTAGGCGGGACTTCCACCTCATTGAGGCAGGAAGACCCGCCCAACGGAGCTGCCGGGCCGGCAGCTCTTGGTCCCAGCAGTGTAACCACGAGTGGTGGCCACTGCTGGGACTACACTCAGCTTCAAGATGAAGAGGAAGTGCAGCCCACAAAAGCAGTAGGTTTTTGGGGCCTCGCCAGGGATGATCAGTCAGGCCCGGCGAGGCAAGGGGGGGGCAGTCGATTGGGGGGTAGGGGGCGTGTTGGGCATTGGGGTGGTTGAAGCATGGGGCGCGGCCCTCCATCGGGGCCCTGATGCCTCAACCAGGGTGACCGATCAGGAGGGCACTCCCCCAGGCCGTCAGAATTCTGTCTACTTATGTCAGGTGGCTTTTCTCAGGCCTGGGCCGCCCACCCGCCAATGGTAAAATCCCCATGTCAGTGGGCAGAGGCCCTTAACTGGCCGTCAATTGGTCACTTAAGGGCCTTGATTGGCCTGGGGCGGTTGGGCCATTTCCCACAGTCAGCGCCACGCATAAACTGGCGGTGGAAGTGGGAGTAGATCGGGAAGGGCACCCACTCCATTTTACGCCCCCCCCGCCACCAGCCCGCTTATTGGGGGAGTGTAAAATTCTGGCCATTGTTTTTGAGTAAGAACTCTATTCAATATATACTCGATATTTTAAATCCTAGTAATCCACTGGAAGATAAAAACCACTGATGTATGTGAATGTTACCTCACTGGGTCTGTGCCATTGAATAACTCGTTGGATGGTTCTACCAAAGAGCCAGCACAGGTCTGATGGACTGATTGGCCTCCTTCTGTGCTGTATCATTCTATGATGCTGTAGCTGTAGAAGTTGCTGTGTCAGAAGCAATGGGCGTTGAGTAAAACTCTCAAAAATGCAACGTAGTCAACAAGAAGTATGTTTTCACATCAAATTTATGCAACAAATGTTATGCTATAAGACTGCTCTTGACGCAATATAGTATTTAAAAAAATGAACAAGAACTTCTTCAATAAATAAAAGCAAAATACTGCGGATGCTGGAAATCTGAAACAAAAACAAGAAATGCTGGATTCACTCAGCAGGTCTGGCAGCATCTGTGGAAAGAGAAGCAGAGTTAACGTTTCGGGTCAGTGACCCTTCTTCGGAATTTCTTCAAGAAGGTTTCTCCAGTTATGCAAACATATCATGCAGATCCTTTAATAACAGCTTACAGGTCACATAGACAATAACAATAAATGCAACCAGTTCACAACTTTTTGTTTTAAAAACTTGTGTTTTTAGTTTTAGGAATTAGAAACAGCTGTGTGAGCACAAAAGCCAGTAGTTTATCTTTAAATATTTATTCCTTTTGAAATAATGAAACCTTGCCCACAGCAATCAAGAGTCATAGTTAGTCTTTGATTTAAAAGGATGCAGTGGCTCTTGCTTTATTGCTGAGCCGTAAGGGATGCATTTTAATGATCCTCCATCTGCTAGTAGCATCCTTTATTCTAAGAATACTTAAATAATTTCTTCAATATATTCACACAGGCCACTTGAGTGTGATACAGGCCTAAACACTAGCAAGTAAAGATTCAGTGCCACAGAGCAAGGCCTTAACTAAGTTTGAGCCCTGCACTGTTCAATTTGTGATCTGCATCACTTTGAGCAAGCAGGCACTGAACGAAGGCTGGTCATTTTTCTGGCATGGAAGTCAAATTTAAAGGGCTGACAAAATAAGGGGAACACATTTTTGAATGCCTTTGGAGAGCCTCAAAGGAAAATCAATACAACTGTAGTATTTGCCAGAGTGGGTACTAAGAAGAGACAAGAGAATAGGAAGGAAAAGGGGATGCAGAGAACATACATGAGTATGCAGGTAAGAAATGGAGTAGCCCAGAATACAAACCTTTCTTTGATGGCTGCTGAAATTGAGGTAATGCTTCATGAGGTGTCTATGAGCACCAACCTGCATGGTGGATGCAGGTCCTTGCAGCAGAAGGCACAGCACTGCCTCTGCCTCTCTGATGACCCAGACTACCTCCCCACAGTCAATTCTCGATAGCTATACTAGGGCCTACAGAAGTGTCTGGTGGCAGCTTGATCATTCCTTTATGCCATCTTTTAAGGAGTATCACTGAAAATTTGAACTACAGTGATTGGGAGATCTTGAGGAAGCATCCAGGATTACAGTTAGTCAGGCATTCCGACACCTTAGTGATATTCCTGTGGGTCTGCTGTTGCAGCACCCTTTGGGATTAAGAGCCTCTATCAGCATTACCTAACAATTACTTTTACATGAATGTGTCATTTTTTTATGATCTTCAAGCTCACTCCCACCGCCCAGGAATCCCGAATGCTATTTAAGATAGGTGCCCTTTACATTTCACAGGTCAGAAATTGCACACGGAATGGACACATTCCTCAAAGGCACATTAAAATTCCATGCCTAAGTCCATCTGTGTAATGTGGATACTTCTAGCTCTGCGGGTCCCGTTCACTTGAAAATACATATGGATGGAAACTCAGCATAGTTATGACAGGCTAGGCTGGACAGGATTTTGTGGCAACGGTGGGGCTCCCGGTGCTGGACCGAAAAGGTGGGGGGATCACTGCCTCGGCCTTTTCGAGTCCTCCCGGCGTGATCTTCCGTTGTTCAGGCACTTAAGTGCTCAAAGCCGGGATCTCAGTCCCTTTAACGATGGAGATCCTGCCTCCAAGAGCTGCCAACCAATTACAGGGACTGCACCTCAGTAGTATCAGCAGTGCCACAAGGAGCGGTGGCTGCTGCCAGTACTGCACAGGCCTTGGACATGATACCTGCACTACAGGGATTACGTTACGAGGAGAGATTACACAAATTAGGCCTGTTTTCGCTAGAATTTACAAGGTTAAGGGGTGATCTGATCGAAGTCTTCAAGATATTAACAGGAAAAGACAGGCTAGATAAACTATTTCCACTGGTTGGAGATTCTAAAACTAGGAGGCAAAGTCTAAAAATTAGGACCAAACCGTTCAGGTAACCCTACGCAAAGGGTGGTAGAGGTTTGGAACTCTCTCCCACAAACAGCAGTTGAAGCTAGAACAGTTGTTAATTTTAAATCTGAGATAGATAGATTTTTGTTAAGCAAAGATATTAAGGGATATGGGCCAAAGGCAGGTATATGGAGTTAGGCTGCGTATCAGCGATGATCTCATTGAATGACGGGACAGGCTCCAGGGGCTGAATGGCCTACTCCTGTTCCTATCTTCCAATGTTCCTATGACTCATCCCTATCACTGGAACCCCAGACTTCAGGAAAGTGAGGCAGAATTTCCAGGACCAGTCTGGGAGGCTCCAGCGAGAGTTGTGGGGGGGGGGGGGGGGGGGGGGATGTGGGCCTGAAGTTCAGGGGGAGGCGGGAGTCTATGGAGGTGGAGATTTTGCTGATGGGGGTCCTCCTTGGGCCACAGATTGCCCACAGAGGAGGGAACGCCCCCCCCAAAGCCCACAGAGAGTGTGCCTCGTATTACAAGGTGCCCTCTCCACGTGACGGAGGTACCCCCACTGCTGGTTAAAGTGGCGAGGTTGTCGTTGGCCTATCCCACCCCTGGCAAAATTACTTGTGGTGGGGAGGCAATGGGCCCTCCACCCCCACCTCCTGGTGCGATTCTACGGGCCCCCCTGCCTCTGACCCCACCTCGTAGGGGGCCATAAAATCCAGCCCGCTTAGTATTCTCCTAATCTTCTGCATCGGGATGTCCAATCACCACTGAAAAATGGTCAACAAATTCAGGCTTATTTTTCTAAATTAATGTTCTTTGATATAGCTGAATTCAGTTTCCATCACAAAATTTGCCTCAAGATAAAAATGTGCCACTGCATATGTCATGCAAACAACAACACACTTAGTGGTCATACAAACTTTGACACAGCAAAATTGGTTGAAATTCCAGAATTCTCTTCCAAATAAAAAGTATCATCAACACAATTCTCTTCCAAATAAAAGGTGTTGCTATGGGAACCTATATCAGTCCTGGCTATGCCTATCTTTTTGAGGGATACAAGAAACATTCTTTGTTCCAGTTCTAAAGAATGCCTGCAGAGTCTCATCGACAGGTTTGCGTCTGCCTGCAATGAATTTGGCCGAACCATCAGCCTCAAGAAAACGAACATCATGGGGCAGGATGTCAGAAATGCTCCATCCATCAATATTGGCGACCACGCTCTGGAAGTGGTTCAAGAGTTCACCTACCTAGGCTCAACTATCACCAGTAACCTGTCTCTAGATGCAGAAATCAACAAGCGCATGGGTAAGGCTTCCACTGCTATGTCCAGACTGGCCAAGAGAGTGTGGGAAAATGGCGCACTGACACGGAACACAAAAGTCCGAGTGTATCAGGCCTGTGTCCTCAGTACCTTGCTCTACGGCAGCGAGGCCTGGACAACGTATGCCAGCCAAGAGCGACGTCTCAATTCATTCCATCTTCGCTGCCTTCGGAGAATACTTGGCATCAGGTGGCAGGACTATATCTCCAACACAGAAGTCCTTGAAGCGGCCAACACCCCCAGCTTATACACACTACTGAGTCAGCGGCGCTTGAGATGGCTTGGCCATGTGAGCCGCATGGAAGATGGCAGGATCCCCAAAGACACATTGTACAGCGAGCTCGCCACTGGTATCAGACCCACCGGCCGTCCATGTCTCCGTTATAAAGACGTCTGCAAACGCGACATGAAATCGTGTGACATTGATCACAAGTCGTGGGAGTCAGTTGCCAGCATTCGCCAGAGCTGGCGGGCAGCCATAAAGACAGGGCTAAATTGTGGCGAGTCGAAGAGACTTAGTAGTTGGCAGGAAAAAAGACAGAGGCGCAAGGGGAGAGCCAACTGTGCAACAGCCCCAACAAACAAATTTCTCTGCAGCACCTGTGGAAGAGCCTGTCACTCCAGAATTGGCCTTTATAGCCACTCCAGGCGCTGCTTCACAAACCACTGACCACCTCCAGGCGCGTATCCATTGTCTCTCGAGATAAGGAGGCCCAAAAGAAAAAAAAGAAAAAAAAAGAAAACTCAAGTCCCTTCCCTCACCTCCTTTTCTGGTACGTTGATAACAGTTCTAGTGCTGCTTCCTGCTTTCGCCCCAAATTGGAAAATTTCATCAACTTTTTCTTCAAATTTTCACCCCTTCCTCTCTTCACATGGTCCATCTCTACTCTTCCTTTCCCTTCCTCCACTTGTCTCTCTCCATTTCTGGGGCAAGCTGTCAACCAATGTCTACAATAAGCCCAGACTCCCAAAGCCACCTCGATTACACTTCCCCTCTCCTGCTTCCTGTACGGATTCTGGTCCATTCTCCCAGTTTCTCCATTGCATCTGTTCTGACGACACCTTCCATGCCAGTGCTTTCAATATGAATTCTTTTCTCATCAATCAAGGATTCCCCTCTACCACAAGACCTTAGATCGTGGTGTTCCATTTCCCGCACTTGTGCCCTCATCCCTTTCTCTCCCTCACAGAACCATAATAGGGTTCCCTTGTCCTCACGTTTCACCCCACCATCTTCCACATTCAACAGATCATCCTCTATTATTTCCGTCGCATCCAGCATGATGTCACTATCAAACACCCAAACACATCTTCCCCTCCCCTTCCCTTTCAGCTTTCCAAAGGGACCATCCCCTCTGCAACACTCTGATCCACTCTTCCACAATCCACAGCAACTTCCCATGCAAGTGCAGGTGATGTAACACATATCCTTTTACCTCCTTCCTTCACCACATCCAGGGCCACAAACACTCTTTCCAGGTGAAACAGTAATTAACTTGCACTTCTTTCAATTTAATATACTGTCTTCATTGCTAACATCTTCTCGTTCAGACTAAAGGTCATTCATCTGAAACGTGAACTCTATTTCTCTCTCCACAGATACTGCCTGGCCTGCTGATTACTTCCAACATTTTCTGTTTATATTTCAGATTTCCAGAATCCACAGTACATTTACCTTTAAAATCTTTAAGATTTGCTTTTCCATTTGACATCAGCTGAAACCGTCTTCTGATAATCATCTTTCAAATATTTTTCCCTTCACTTTTGCCTTATATTGCCAATTTAAAAGATTCAACCTTCTGAACAATAACATCATTATACATTATCAACATTTTAAAAAACTTTTAATTATACTTTTATTTCAACAAATAGGTGCTGAAAATCCATAGACCCAGCATACATGCCATGATGGGGCTGTCTGTGATTTCCGGCACAGACCCTATCAAAGTATGTGGACTTGGGGGATATAAACTCTTTTAAATAACCTAGACAGGGAGCTAGGTCACTAGAGATATATTGGGTGCTCATCTAGCAAAAGCCTGACATTCCAGTGCGGATTACCTGATTGGAGTGGGGGCGGGGAAAGGGGTGAGTACTGGCTCCTCTGAAAGTAGCCTTTCAGCATCCCTTAAATACTCATTACACCCCTTTACAATGGGGACAAAAGTCCAGCAATATTTTTAAAATTTTTTTTTATATCAATGGAGGTAGAGGCCACGAGCCAGACCTGGACCCCACGCTGCCCCCCACTCCCACCCCCCGCTCCACTGATGGACTCTATTTTCATTCCGCAACAGTTTAGCCCATTGCTTCTCCACCAGCCTGGGGATAAGGAAACTCCCAGCCTGGGAGGTCCCTCCTCTGGCCTTGCCTCTTTGATATGGGAACTATGTTTGGAGCAGACAGGGGATCGATCCAAACAAGGGCTCACAGAAACTGGTGGGGAAAGCTAGGACCAGTTACATTTGGTTCTGGCCCAATTTTAAACCCTTTGCTGCACTCTTGGTAGATTTATGGCAGCAGAACACTGAAAGGGCCACAGATTTTCAGCCCTATAATGCTGAAATAATACGATTCGGTGAAATTATGAGAGGCTACTGGGAGAATGGACCAGAGTCCGGACAGGAAGCAGGAGAGGGGGAAGTGTAATCGAGGTGGCTTTGGGAGTCAGTGGGCTTATGGTGTAACAGAGATGAATTATCATGTACAGTTGAGGATGTTGATCTTGTGAAAGACCTCGACCAATGGTTGTATCTCAATTATTGTGACAATATCTTCATTATTTTCGGCTAGTATACTTGATGAAAAGTCCACACAAAATATAAACAGAAACTAAACTATAATGCTTTCTAACTATTTGAGTTCAGAAAACGATGCTGGTGGTCACAATAAACTGTACTATATTTGCTGCTTTAATAGGGACAGAATAGGAAATTCCTTCTTGTGAAATCAGTAATACAGCATAAACATGTGAGAAATACATTTGCGATATCAATTAATGGACAAAGTACAAAAAATGTAGATCAATCAATTCTTTCTGCATTTATCATACAATATTACTGAAACAACCGTAAAATAATGTGACATTCTTACAATCTCATTAATGGCTAAGCAGTTACTAATATCAGGGCATTAAGCTATAAACTAGAATTTTATCACCAAGTGATATTAGGTCAGATTTTATTTTCTTCTTGGGGATTAACACCCACTTGATGCAAAACATTTCCCCCATCCACAGCAATTCAGTCAGGATACTTAGCAGAGTATAGGAATTAAAATAGCATCCCAACATTGTGTGGTGCCATGTGATGTCTGTGACCTGTAAATCAAATTTGATGATGGATATTCCTTTAAATCCAATAAAGTCTCTCATTTAGTGGATGGAGAAGAATCTTATATTTCTTTTCATATTGTCAACTCAAAGCAGAAAAACTGTTTGTGCACTCCATTTCATACAATGATGCACAAATCCCCTCTTTGCTACGTGTGAAACAGCAGTTGTCAAATGAATTTTCACCTGAGTAGCTCTAAACTATTCCTAGCTATTTTAACTAACACCAAGGGGGAATTTCAACTTCGTGACCTGGAAATCAGGGCTCCTCTGCACACTGTGGAGTTTTAACTTGGCTTGGCTTCCAGTCAGGCAGGGAGGACTCTGGTGGAGGTCACAGGACTGGGTAGGTCTGTTGGCGACATCAGGGGCTCAGATGCTTGAGGGTGAGGTGGGGAGGAGATCAGAGGCCTCATGGGGGAGATTGGAAGGGTCAGAGGACAGTGCTCAGTCATGGCCTCCTGATCCAGCAGCCTCTTGCCTTGGTTTAGCTGGCAGGTTTCCCAAGTTAAATTCCAAATGGTGACTACAAATGAGACACACATCCTCATTATAATATGTAAAGTGCCAACCCATCTCCTTGGAGTGGGTTTGACACCTGCCCGCCTCTGTTAAAACCAGAAGCAGGCGGGTTAGGGTCAGGATTCAGACTTTTAGCACTTTAACCCCACCCAACCCAAATGCATCTGTTTTTTGGGGTTGTGATTCCAATCAAAATGCACCACCTCAAAACTTACCCTTTTCCTTTAGATACTACAGGTTGATTGTCCAAAATCCAGCAATCTCGGGACCAAGACCGTGCCGGATTTTGGATTTTCCCAGATTTTGGACAATAGTCTATCTGCTTAATGTATATAGATTGTTAGAGCTGTCTTCATCTCTATATTGAAGCAGAAGCATATTGGTCTGCTCTTCCTCTTAATAATTAGTATTATAAATATATTTGTGAGGCTTGTATCTTTCAGTATCAGTAAGGTGTAAAATATTGTAACCTTTTGTCAGTCATATAATTCATTGGTTTGATAAATTTGGTGCATTAGAGTGATTAGTGAACTTTATGTTCATTTTCCAGTAGGAAGGTGAACTGTTGTGTTCAGGATGCCCGATTTTTGTTGCCCCCTCGGCACACTTTTTGCACCCAAATAAATGTTGTAAGTTCACAAAGCTAAAAGCCAATTTCTTGGAAAAAGGAGTTTAATTTTTCAAGGCACCTAACAAATTATTACATTATAATTATTTAGTATAATCAATTCGGCTTCTGAAAATAGCATCAGTTTCTCAACTTGGCCCTCCACAACTGACATACAGAGGAAAGGTAGGCTGAAACCTGAGTTAAGAGACGGCAGAGTCAGGCTCCAAATCTGAATAGCGCACCTGGCGATGACAGCAAACAGACAGACGCAGGGCAGACAATAAAAATAGCAGGCGAACCCAACAGATGGGTGTTGTGGCTGAAAGTACCTAATACTGGAATTGACTGGGGATGATCGCAGTGTGAAATTGGTGCCGCTGCACCAGCTAACTTGGAGGTTCAGCTGATAGTACTAAATGAGCACCATAAATCAGTGCCACTGAAACACACATTTGACAAACTGTTAAGTTAGCATTCCTTTTCAGATCATATAGTTTAATTAGAAGACGAAAGAGTATATGTTTTTGATATCAAGGCACATTCAACTGATTAGGGTACAGGTATTTTCAAAAATGTCCGGTTTTCAGAAAATTCCAGTTTTTGAACAGGCCAGACTTTGGACGTCCAACCTGTATATCAGTTGGTATAATGACAGAGTATGTGTCAGAGCTAACTGTGAGAACGAACCCTGCTCGCAGCTGGGAGCACAGAGAGAGAGAGAAAATTGTACTGGGTATGAATGGGCAATTGACAGATTTCCCTGAGCTTAGTACATTCTCCTGAGGCCCTGGTTCAGTGAACTGTAGTTAGTGTGCGTTTGAACTTTTGTACATAACAGAAAATGTTCCAGGCAAGTCTGAGAATGAGTTTCGCAGGCAGTAGAAGTGTTTCATGAAGCTTCACTGCTTTGGGTAGACAAATTGAGCAGAACAAACATCAACTGAGCCATGAAAGTGGTTTATACCAGAAACTGTTTAGTTTTTAGTAGAAGAAGCAACAAATGACTGATATTTGGATGGCAGCAACAACAGTATCAGTGATGTAATTTCAGAAGGAATTGGAGTGGAGGTTCACTTTGGGTAGGAGCAATGACAGCAATTTGATTTGGCAGGAGCAACAGCAGACAACTTTAGTAAGATACTATAAACTGTTCAAAAGATATTCTAAGAATATGAGAAGTTTGTAAATACGCCTAAATCAAAACCTTAGCTGCACAAGTAAGTTGTAGGTGAAATTAGAGCAATGATTGTGTATTGCAATATATTTATCGACTTGGAAGGGCAAAATTGTTCATTTTCTAAAATGTTTCTCAATCAAGAAGTTGATGGAGAAGATAGAGCAATTGTTAAGTAGGGTTCGTGTGCAAATAAGGATTAGTGAATTTTAAAATTTCTGTCTAGTATTGGATCCACTAGGAGAGACAGCTGTTGGAGACATAAAGGGTACGTTAGGGAAATGCTAGTAGAGAAAAGTGGGATTGAAGAGGCAGGATTTATATTCAAGTACGGAAAGGCAGTAAGAAAGGCAAAACAATGGCTTAACACAAGAAATTAGTGTCAAATAGACTTCAGGCACTGCGTGATACAGAGGGTGCTACTGAGGAAGAGGAGCAGGAGAAATCTGAGGAAATGTCAGAACAGCTTCGTGAAATTAGGGAAAATGGGACTGTGAGCAGAAGGAAGCAGGAAGAGATTGAATGGTGCAATGTATAGACAGTTGCTCATGATATAAAGGTAAATTCAAAGGCTAGTGATTTACCAATTGAGATTGTGATACTGAGGAAATGGAAGATGGACTGCTGCAGAAAGATAAGGGCAGCTAGTGCTAATATTCCAAAAGAATAAATGACATAGGAAAGAGTCAACTGATAAATATGTTGCCTGCTGTCATGAATTTCTGGTCTGCCAGAAAAATTCTCATAGGTTCAACAACACAGGTTACTCCCTTAAGCAAACTTACTTTTTTATCCGAAGAAGGGTCACTGACCCGAAACGATAACTCTGCTTCTCTTTCCACAGATGCTGCCAGACCTGCTGAGTGAATCCAGCATTTCTTGTTTTTGTTTCAGATTTCCAGCATCCGCAGTATTTTGCTTTTACTTTTTTATCTATTTTATTTACAGATACAGCACTGAACAAGGCCCTTCGGCCCACCGAGTCTGTGCCGACCATCAACCACCCATTTATACTAACCCTACACTAATCCCATATTCCTACCACATCCCCACCTTCCCTATATTCCCCTACCACCTACCTATACTAGGGGCAATTTAGAATGGCCAATTTACCGATCAACCTGCAAGTCTTTGGCTGAGAGAGGAAACCGGAGCACCCGGCGAAAACCCACGCGGTTCACAGGGAGAACTTGCAAACTCCGCACAGGCAGTACCCACAATTGAACCCGGGTCGCTGGAGCTATGAGGCTGCGGTGTTAACCACTGCGCCACTGTGCCTTACACCTTTGATGTTCCAGAGTTAACCCAACCAGCACAAAATCTGCATATACAACAACATCTTGTATTTATATAGCAAAGTTAGCATAGTAAATGTCCAATGCGCTTCACAGGAGCGTTATCAAACAAAATTTGATACCAAGCCACATCAGGAGATAGGTGGGCAGATAACAAACAGCTTGGTCAAACAGGCAGGTTTTAAGGAGCATATTAAAGGAGGAAAGAGGGATGGGGAGGCATAGAGCTTTAGTAAGGGAATTCCAGAGCTTAGTGCCCCAGCAGCTGAAAACACGGCTGCCATCGAGTCCTTCGAGACGAGTAAAACTCCCGGAAGCAACGGCATACCGGTTGAGTTATATTTGGCCCTGTGGGACTGGGTCGGCCCGGACCTGTTGGAAGTATAAGAGAGTATGCTCCTGGCCAGCAGCATGTCAGAATCCATGAGGAAAGGCATCATCACCCTCATCTACAAGCGGAAGGGGGAGAGGGCAGAAATCAGAAATTGGAGGCCCATTTCACTGCTTAATGTTGACTCCAAGATTCTGTCCAAAGTCATAGCCAGTCGAGTCAAGTCTGCTCTGGAGTTGGTGATCCACCCCGATCAGACCTGTACTGTAGCTGGCAGAAAGATCTCCGATAGTCTCGCACTACTCAGGGATATGATCGCCTATGCACGGGACAGGAGGGTGGACACCTGCCTCATCAGCCTGGACCAGGAGAAGGCCTTTGACAAGATATCGCACACTTACATGATGGACGTGCTTTCCAAAATGGGGTTTGGGGAGGGAATCTGCAATTGGATCAAACTGCTCTACGCAAACATCATTAGCGCAGTCTCAATCAATGGGTGGGAATCGGAAAGTTTCCCGATCCAATCTGGAGTCAGACAGGGCTGTCCTCTCTCCCCGGTCTTGTTTGTTTGCTGTATTGAACCCTTTGCTGAGTCTATTAGGAAGGATGCGAGCATAAGAGGGGTGACAATCCCAGGCAGTGGAGGCACTCAGGTTAAAACCTCCCTGTACATGGATGACGTCGCCGTTTTCTGCTCGGATCCGCTGTCCGTGCGCAGACTGATGAGCATCTGTGACCAGTTCGAACTGGCATCGGGAGCCAAAGTTAACCATGGCAAGAGCGAGGCCATGTTCTTTGGGAATTGGGCTGACCGATCCTTTGTCCCCTTCACCGTCTGGTCAGACTACCTGAAGGTGCTGGGGATATGGTTCGGAAGGGCCGGGGCGTGCACCAAAACCTGGGAGGAGCGAGTAGCCAAGGTACAACACAAGCTGAGAATGTGGGGGCAGCGATCTCTCTCCATTGTGGGTAAGAACCTGGTCATCAGGTGCGAGGTGCTCACGTTGTTGCTGTACGTGGCGCAGGTCTGGCCTATACCCCATTCCTGCGCTGTGGCGGTCACCCGAGCCATTTTCCGCTTCATTTGGGGATCCAAAATGGACCGGGTCCGCAGGGACACGATGTTCAAACCTCTGGATAAGGGCAGGAAAAATGTACCCAACGTGGCCCTCATCCTGATGACTACCTTCGTGTGCGGCTGCATCAAACTTTGTGTAGACCTCCAGTACGCAAACTCCAAGTGTCACTACGTGCTGAGGTTCTATCTGTCCCCGGTGTTGCGAAGGACGGGCCTGGTCACATTGCCACGGAACGCTCCATACAGTTGGACCATGCTGTACCACCTATCCTTCGTGGAGCAGTTTCTGCAGGAAAACACCTTTGACCACCAATCCATCAGGCAGTGGTCTGCACGGAATGTCCTTAAAGCCCTACGGGAAAAGGAGATGGTGGATCCTGTCAGATGGTTCCCCGAGCAGACTGCCAAAGTCATTTGGCGGAATGCCTCATCACCAGAACTTTCAAACAAGCACCAAGATGTAGCTTGGCTGGTGGTGAGAAGAGCCCTCCCCGTCAGATCCTTCCTGCACGCCCGAAGTCTCACCCCCTCTGCACAATGCCCTCGCGGTGGCTGTGGTGGGTAAGAGACGGTTGCCCACCTCCTTCTGGAATGTGTCTTTACAAAGCAGGTGCAGAAAGAGATGCAGTGGTTTTTGTCGAGGTTCATCCCAAGCAGCTCGGTTACACAGGAGTCTGTGCTCTATGGGCTGTTCCCAGGGACGCACACCGAGACAAACATCAAAACTGCTGCTGGAGGGCTATCAATTCAGTGAAAGACGCCCTTTGATCTGCCTGAAACGTGCTGGTCTTCCAGCGCAAAGAGTTGTCCACAACCGAATGTTGCAGATTGGCACATTCCAAGGTCCAGGAATACGTGCTGAGGGACGCACTAAAGCTTGGGGCAGTTGCAGCAAAGGCTCAATGGGGAAAGACCACGGTGTAAGGTCCCCCCACCAAGCTGAACGGAGGGGCTGGATCCATGGGAAAGCCCTCGAACTGTATCGGGAAAATTTTGTGTGCTGTAAAATGTAAAAATGTATCTGGCACAACAATGAAATGGAAGGGTTGTGTTGCAACTCATGATTGTATAGAAGGTAACTGATCTCCTTTGCACTGTTTGTAATTTTTGACTTGGTGCTGTTTGAAACTGTTTGGTAATGTATTTTTTTACAGATTTTTAAGAATAAAGTATATTTTGGAAATAAAAAAAAAGTAATTAAAATTGGGGATGGGCAAGAGGTCAGAATTGGAGGAGTGCAGTATCTCGGAGGGTTGTAGAATTGCTGGATTGCATTGGAATATTCAAAACTAGAGATAACAAAGGAATGGATGAGGGTTTCAGCAGCAGATGAGCTGAGGCAGGGGTGGTGTCGAGCAATGCTATGAAGTGGAAATAGGCGGTCTTAGTGAAGGCACAGATATGAGGTCGGAGGCTCATCTCGGGGTCAAATATGACACCAAGGTAGCAAAGAGTGTGGTTCAGCCTCAGACAGTTGCCAGGGAGAGGGCTAGAATCAGTGGCCAGCGAATGGAACTTGTGGGGCTGGATTTTGTTCTCCACCAGGTGTCGGGTTCCATGGAAGGGGGCCTGAAGATGGTCTGGATAAGGCCCACCATGGACCTCGACCCCGGGAGGGACTAGCCCGATCCTCCCAGCGGCGGGGCAACAGGACCACAATTTAAATATTCAAATGAATGAAATTAATAAATTTACATGCGATCTTGAAGGCCTGCCATGATCTTTGGTGCAGCGGCCGGCACTCCTGCGCCTTCAGATCCCCGTCCGGGGAAACGCAACGCCAACCTGGTGGGGAGGAGAGAGGAGGTAGGTTTGTCAGTGCGGGGGCAGCGGGTAATGGGGTCAAATATATGTAATGGGTGTAGGGGATGGTGGGAAGGGTTGAACCTTAAACTTTGTGCAGTTTGTGAGGGGAAAGGTCAGATGTTAAAGGTAAGTGTTTTAGGGGGGAAAGGCAAATATTTATTGTAATTGTTATTGGGGTTGGGAAAGGGGCATTAGAAATTTATTTATTTAATTTTGGGGGACTTTAAAAAATTAAACTGGGAAGCAGGGCTGGCTGCCTTTTAAAAATGGTGCCTGCGCACAGGCAGCTGACACCATTGCCGGGGACAGATAGCCTGCACCCTCCACAAGATTGGGGGAGGGGCCGTCCCGGCTATTTAACTGAGCCGCTGTGCTTGAGATTGTGGTGGTTCTTTGGCGTGCGGCCTGCATGGGTGGGCCGCCATGTTTTGAGCTCGCCACCAAGATTAGTGGTGGGCTCTTAAAATCCAGCCCGTGGTGGGGGCTGAAAACAATGGACTGGATTTTAGCTTAGGCGGACGGGAATTCACCACCGCATAAAAGTCAGTGGCGAACCCGCTTCCGCCTAGCCCGGTGATCCATCCCATATTTTACAGGTCCCCAGGCTTTAATTGTTCCGAGGCAGGACTTCCACCTGCTTGAGGCAGGAGGTCCCGCCTCAGTGAGCTGCCGGCCAATCAGCGGCCCGGCAGCTCTTAGTCCCAGCAGCGCCACCAGGAGCGGTGGTCACTGCTGGCACTGCAGCCCAGCCGATGCCCATGGAGCCTGCAGACAAGGCAGATTGGGCTTGCCTCACCGGGGGATCGGTTTCTTCCCTGGTGAGGATGGAGTGGTCTTTTGGGGGGAGGGGAGCGTCTTGGGTCGCGGGGGTGTGTTGGTAGGCGGGGGCGGCCTTCAATCGGGCACCCTGTGTCCGACTGCCATGGCCCCTCCCCGGGGCGCGGAAAGGCCGACAGCTATTGCTGGGCGGCCCTTCACGTCCCCAGCACGCCCACGCTACAGGTAAAATACCCGTGGAGGCGGGAGACGGCCCTTAAGTGGCCATTTAAGGGCCTTGATTGGGCGGGCGGGCCGTTCCCCCCCACTCCCTCGCCCGACCGCCATAAAGTTGACCGGAGGCAGGAGCGGAGTGGGTAGGCCTCCTGGAGCCACCCGCTCAATTTTACGCTGCCCCCACGCCACCATCCGACATGCTGGGACGGCAGAAAATTCAGCCCAATGGCTTTAGGCTTCCCAATATTGTGGGATCGGAATTCCTCCCCCCCCCCCACAACTGGACTTTAAAACTGGACATTGTGGAGTATGGGGAAGGAACCCCAACCCCCATGGACACCAGTACTGTGAATAAGAGCCAAACCTCAACACAAAGCACACAGAGACAGGCTGCATTCTGATGAGTCAATTTTCAAACATTCCAACATCACAACAGAACTGATACTGTTAAAGGACTGGAATTTGGGACATTATCATAACAGTGACACAGGATAACTGACATCATGTTAAGTGATTGGGGAGGCCATTGTTACAACTAACTGATCCCAGTGCACAGCATTCAATCCTGTCAAGACAGGAGAGAAACCTCTTTCATGGATATTAGCTTCAGAGCCTGGATTACCTCACCTTGGGTAGAGTTCATTGTTCTCAGTCAGGGAAATGACATCAGCACTAAATGGATCTGTCTGGACCAGGCAGATAACAGAGGAAAGAGATTAAAAGGTGCTAAATGCTGACCATCCAGCAGGATGGTTTCAGGAGATGTGTTCATGATATTTCGATAAGGATCATCATAAAAAGGACAAGATGGAAGGGTTTGGCGCTGCAGTTATGTGAAGAAGGACAGGGACTGGTCATCTCAGGTCCAGGCCTACAATCAACATTGGTAATGAGCAGACGTGTGGGTGATTGTAAGTTTTTCAGTCAAATCTTGAAGGGGTTTGTACTGTGGGGGCTGCAGTCGAGAAGGAGGGTCAGGAACGGTCAACCTGGCTCGTAGACCTACAAATTCTCACCGGAAGGACCAACCACATGGAGGATTGTAAGTTATCAGCCAAATCCAAGGGGTATCTGAGGCTGAGAGTTTTAAAACAATTTTAAGTGTAGCAACCAAATCCTGGGAGGGCTTGGGTTTTGAATTGAGTGAATTTAGGGCAGAAACGTGGGCTTTTGCCTGTGCTTTTTTCCGAAAAGGTTTAAATTAGTTTTGAGGTTTTTGTAACAGGGTGTTCGGAGGGTTTCTGTTTTTTTTTTTAATAAACAAATTTATGGTTCAGATTCACCCTGTGTCATGTGCAATTTTGTTCTTGTAATTCCCAAAGTCCAAGAACTGTAGTAAGTGGGTACGGGAACGGAACCTCTTACAATATTCAGTTGGAAAAAATTTCTGCTCATGCAGTACTGGATGTCAGACAAGCAGTCTGACAATTTAGAGACAGTGGACGGATCAAAAGAGGTGGGTGAGGGAGAGCTAGGAGTTGTCAGCAGCATGTGGAAACTGACACATTTTCAGATGATGTTGCCCAGGGGCAGCATGTAAATCAGAAATAGGAGGGGATCAAGGATAGATCCTCGAGGACTCTAGAGATAATGGCATAGGAGTGGGAAGAGAAGCCATTGCAGGGGATTGTCTGGATTTGACTGGATAGATAAAAATGAAACCAGGTGAGTGCAGTTCCACCCAGCTGGTCCACGATAGACAGGCGCTTGAGGTGTCAAAGGCTGCATATAGGTCAAGAAGGGCGAGAAAGGGTGGTTTACCATGGTAACAGTCACATAGGATGTCACGGATAAGAGACATTGCTGTACTCTGGCTCAGGAAGAAATCTGATTAGAGGAATTCAAACATGGTGTTCCAGGAAAGATGGGCATGCATTTGGGTGGCAGCAGCATGTTTAAAGACTTTGGAGAGTTAAGGGAGGTTGGTGATGCAAGGACAGCAGCCATTTTTTGAGGCATGAACCCGATAGGCCGAATGTTTTCCTTCTGTGCTGTAATGCTTCTATGAGAGGGGCAATGACAGTGGATTTGAAGAAGAGTGGGGACAGCACCTGAAGAGAGAGAACCGTTAACAACGGCTGGGATTTTATCTGGGAGAAGGAGTTTTGACCTGCGGCAAAAGCGCTGCCGAGAACCCCGCGTCGGCTCTTTTGTGGGCGGCCCGCTGATTCAAGTGCGAATTAGGCAGTTAACTGGACATCAGCAGGCTTCCACAGGATCAAGGACCCTGGCGATGGAAGTCCCAGCCTCTGAGAGCTTCTAGCCAATCAGAGACCTGCAGCTCTTTAACTGAGCAGTGCCACCTCGGAGACGGTGGCTGCTGCCAGTGGAGCACCCACCCGAGGCCCAGGACCAGTGCTGGACCCAGGTCACAGGCAGGTCATGGCGGGAGGGCACCTTATGGGGTGGGGGTCACAGGGAAGGGGGTGTATGGGGGTTGGCAGCAACGGCAGGGGGATGGCTCTCAGCGGGTCCCCCTTCCCAATGCCAGGTCCCTCGTTCAGGCACAAACAGCCTTTTAACGAGGGACCCCACCCCCGCCCACCGGAGCTGTCAAGCAACCTACACGATATTTCTTGCCGTGATTTCCGTGTGGCAACAGGCACTCCTGCCACTCAGCTAATTGTGGAACAGGTGGGAGAAGGCCCTTAATTGTGCATTAATTGCCCGCTTTAGGGCCTCAATTGACTGCAGGGCGGGAAGGCCATTCATAGGGAGAGGTGGGAAAATGGCAGGGTCTCCGCCACCACCATCCCACCTGATTATATGCTCTCCCTGCCTCCAAACCCACCATAGGGGATAGCATAAAATTCACCCCAACATCAGCTAACATGGGAACCAGGAAGCCAGCAGTTTTGTGAGAATAGGGTCGAGGGAGCAGGAGGGGGTTCTCATGGACAAAATGAGCTCAGGGAGGGCATGAGGGGAGATAGAAGAGAAACTAGAGAAAGATGAGAGTTCAGGGCTTGGGCAGGGGGAGACTTGCAGGAAGGTTGGGCCGGTGGGATAGGGAAAGGGAGGGAAGTGGCAGAGGCAGCTGAATGGATGACATCAATCTGAATGAAAAAGAAGTTCATGAACTCCTGTTGGAGGTGAGGCTGGAGGAGGCGGGGAGAAGGGTTTAAGAAGACGGTTTGCAGTAAAGAGAAGAGAAGCCGGGGATTATGTTTGCATTTCAGGATGATCCTGGACCAGTGAGCAGTTTTGCCGAGGAGTGCAGGCCCCGATAGTGCTTTATGTGGTCCAGCCAGATCTGGCGATGAATGGGTAAACCAGTTGTCCACCATATCCATTCAAGGCTGCATTGCTTGGACTTAAGGGAGTGGAGATGAGGGCCAACCAGGGGAAAAGACCAGGTGAGAGAGAGTAGTGGCTTTAATGGGGACTAAAGCAACAAAGGTAGATATGAGGGTGTAATTGAGCAGCTTGGTAGCTGTAGAAATGTCATGGTGAATGATGGGTTAAAGGGTGGATATGGTTGAGATTTTGAAAAGTTGTAAGTGTTTTGGGAGAGAGCTTTTTCCAGTGGTGGAAGCAGAAGGAAGTAGAGTTGGGAGGGGGATGGTGAATGTGGGTGGCGAGAGATACAAGGAAGTGATCAGAGATAGCCTTATCTGTGATTGACACCATGGGAGCAGCAAGGCTATGTGTATTGGAAGGTCGAGGGAGTAGCCATGAATATGGGTAAGGCAGCTTATATGGAAGGACTAAATTCTATGGAGATGGCTGAAGACCCACCGCCATGTCCGAAAGCGATGTGAACCCACTTCAGCAGGCAGCGGGATCCAGACCTGCATTTTGCAAGCGGCGGCCAATTAAGGTTGGCAGCCCACCCCCAAGAGTTGCTGACCCAATCAGATGGCTAGCAGCTCAGCAGCCTCACTGAGTGGGTGGGTTAGTCACTAAGCGCCGGCAATGCCATTGCCACGAGGGCAGCCACTGCCGCCAGCGGGCCCCTCCATGGTCCATAAAGTAACCATAAAAGAGCCCCCCCCCCTACCCTGGAGCCCGCAGGGAGGCTGCAAAGTTTCACCCGGCAGTCTCACCAAGCAGCGGAGGGCCCTCCTGACAGGGGTAAAATGCCCACAGAGGCGGGAAGTGGCCTACGTGGCTCAATTGGCCTCTCAGCAGGCATCTGAGCTGCCAAATTTCCCGCTACAGGCAGCAGCAGTGGGAATGGTCTGTAGGCAAGATGAATTCACATTAAAATTTAAGCAACTGAGCAACAGATCAGAGACACAGCAGCAGAGTCTTACAGTGTAGTCCAGGGAAGTCCAGGAATTTGGAAGCCAAATTTGAGAAAAAATCCAGTGCTCACTAAAGAAAATAAAGAGCAGGTATGGCTAGTGTGCACTTTAAACTAGCAGTTAATTTGTAGTTAGGGCTAAAATGCACACACTGTTAGAGCCAGGGGATTTTAAACAGTGAAAGAGAGGAAATTGGGGGAGAACGGGCAAAGGATAGCAGCAGGTGGCCAAAGATACAGGTGCACAGCAAGGAGCCATCTTGAATTTCTTACAGACGGCAATGGGTGGCACAGTGATCAAAAATGTTTCACTTCAGTTAGCTATGTCTTGTAAAATGCCATGCTTCCACATGCTTACCCTTGTTTCCACATTTACATCTGCACATACATTGGCTGGTACCTTGAACACCCAAAATATGTTTTCCTTTGTTCAGCTTCAATAATATGTGTCTCAAAAAAAATTTCTGATTGTTTTGCTATTTCACAACTTTGTTCTGCGCATTTTTACGTATTTCAGGATCCTGGTACCACAACCTTTTCCTGACTGATACATAAGGATTTTTGAGGATTGTGTAAGGAGCTGTCATGTCGCGTTAGCTGCTGCTCCATTATGCTTGAAGAGTCACGTAAGATAACATAGTCTATGTTACCTGCAGTTGCAGCACCTTTGAAACAATTTTTAATATACAATAGATTGGCTATATGTATAGAAATTTGAATTATGTAGATCATTGTACTACAATTCATAATATAGCATGGAGAAAATAAATTACAATGACTATATAATTAGCAAAGATCAATTTGGGTCTAACATCCCTTCATTTATTTTTGTTGATGACAAGGCAACTTAGACATTCTCCAACCAAACTGCTTAATACTATTATGTTAATCAAAATATGTTAAAACCATCAGAGGTTCTCAAGTTGCATGTCAGATCAGTGACACTATAAAGATAAAATTGTAAAGAGATTTTTATACATGTCTGAAAAAAAGCACAAATGTAAGATTGAAGGTTTCATCTTCTTCAATAATAACTGGCACATCTGTCTGACAATTAAATGTTGATATTTGTAAAACAAATCATATTACAACTTTCAATCCAAATAGCAATTACTGAAAAAATATATTTGATCTTTTAGGATTTTAATCTTGTCTCCACTGTAAATCCATCAGCATTAACTATAACCAGAAATATTAAAATAATGAATAACAAACCATCTAGATCAAACAAGTGCAACAACAGAGCACTGTTTTATTAGGCTTGAGAAATGATTAGCCTCCAGCTCACAATCCTAATAATGGAACAGCTCTCACCTCTTCACGATATCTTCTCCATTCCAGCAAGCTAGCCCATCGGCAGCTGCTAAGTCATTGACACACAGCTGATCAGCCAATCCACCATATAAAGTCCTATATAATCGCAGACTATTGATAAACTCTCTGAAACATACAGAAAATATGTTCATTTAGAAAAGTGTACAGCTTGCCGAACCATATGCGATTTGTTTGTCAAATTAGCAAACATGCCATACAAAACAATTCTTTGAGATGAAAATGTGAAAGTTGAACATGGAAATGTTTGTTGGTCAAATTGGTTGATGAAGGCTTACCACATTGATGACAGTCCTGTGTCTGCTATTTAATGTTGCCAGTATCAACTTCTGCTGATACTGCCTTCACGCCAGCAGTTACCAGCTACTATCTCTCCCCACCAACATTGTTCCTTGTGATCCATCTGACCTCTCCACCTTTGCTTGTTAGCTGCTCAGCTTCCAGCCCTGACCCATCTGTCTATCCCCTTGCTTGACTTTTCCCAAAGCATCCACCTCATTATCTGTTCTCTTCCCCCCCTCTGATCTTCTTCCTCCCTTCCTCCCCTACCCACCATCTTTTCCTCTTACTTGAGGAGGACAGATATCTCATCCAAAAGACAGCACCTCCACCAATTCAACACCTCCTCAGTATTTCACTAGATTTTTATGCTCAAGTGTGGGGTTTGAATCTGGAACCCACTCACTCAGAAGCAAGAGTGCTATCAACTGAGCCTGACACTGTTCAAAAAATGTTCAAAGAGTATGTGCCAGCAAACTCATATAATGTGAACAGTGGTTCTCAATTTTTTTGAAGAAATCCTCTTCTGGATTAGTAATCACTGACCACTCCCCCTCCCCACTATTTACATTTTAATACAATAAACTGATTGCACATTTACATTTCTGAAGGTAAATTTCATTAGCGTTGTGCTAAAGGGACTTGCATGACGGCTGGAGACTGCCCATAAAAAGTTACCAAACTTCTTAATAATTTCATGTCTGTGGAGCCAGGAGGAGTACTCTTTGTGAACCAAAAAAAAACGGTGTGCTGTTGCCAGGTTGGCAACACCTCCTCTGCTTTGCCTCACCTTAATCAGGACCTGCCAGTGGGCTGACTCGCATGACTTCAATGAGAATGTGTAAAATGGACTATTAATTCATTATTGCTTATTTTGCACTTTCCTTCACCCTTAAAAGACTTGTGTATGTACACCCCCAGGTCTCTCTGCATCTTTAAAATTGTACTATTTTGTTTTATATTGCCTCTCCTCATTTATCCTACCAAAATGAATCACTTCACTCTTCTCAATATTTAATTTCATCTGCAATATGTCTGCCCATTTCCATAGTCTGTCTATGTCCTCCTGAGTTCTGTTACTATCCTTTGCACTGTTTACTAAATTTCTCACTTTCATGCCATCTGCGAACTTTGAAATGATGTTCTGAATATCCAAATCCAGATAATTAATATATATCAAAAATAGATTCTCTAAAGTTAATGCAGGAGTGACCATCCAGTCACAAATTTGCACTTTCTTTTGAGCACCTACAAAATGAAGAAGTGAGTTTTCGCTACCATCCCCTGATAGTAAGGTGCTGCTTCCTTTGCACTACAATGGTTCTACCTGTTTGAATCCAATCCTAGCCAGACAATCTCCTGCAATGGCTTCTCTCCCCAGTCACACCATTACCTCTCGAGTTCCCCAAGAATCTATCTGTGGTCTCCTCCCATTTCGCATCTACATGCTGACCCTTAGAGACATAATGGATAACGCAAAGTCAGATTCCACATTTAAGCGGCAATCACCCATCTCGACCTACCACCACATCTCCCGATTCCTCCACTGCCTCAGTATTGTCAAGTTGCTTGTCCAATATCCAGTACTGGCAGAGCATAGATTTTCTTAAATTAAACATTGGGAAGACCAAAGTCATTGTATGTAGCCCCCGCCACAAACTCTGTTTCCTATCCATTGATTCCACTGCCCTCCCTGGCCACTGTCTCATGCTCCACTGGACAATTCACAACCTTATCATCCAATTTGACACTGAGCTGAACTTCCAATCCCATATCCTCTCCATCACCAAGAATGCCTACTTCTACCTCCATAACGCTGATTGTCTCCATTCTTGTCTCAACCCATCTTTTGCTGAAACCCTCATTCATGCATTTCTTACCATTAGAACCTATTATTCGAATGCTTTCCCAGTCGGCATCCCATCTTTCACATTCCATAAACCTGAGCTCATCCAAAGCTGTGCTGTCCATATTCTAACTGGCATAAGGTCTCGTTCAAGCATCATCCCTGTGCTCACTGACCTACACTGTCTCCCAATTCATTAATGCCTCGAATTTAAAATTCTCAGCCTCGTGCTCAAATCTGTCCAAGGCCACTCCCCTCCATATCTCGGTAACCTCCTCCAGTCATACAACCCTCTGAGAACTCTATGTTCCTCCAATTCTGGTGTCTTGTGCAGACCTGACGTCCTTTGCCATTGCCAACTGTGCCTTCAGCTGTCTAGGCCCTAAGCTCTGGAATCCCCTCCTAAACATTAAGAGGTGTGACAATAGTACTTTCTTGTGACCTGAACCAGATATTTGTGCCTTTCACACTTATACTATTTCAATCTCTCTAAAGGTGAATCAAGTAAATCCTTGCTGAGACAAGGACAAGTACAAGTTGTTACACAGCCTGGGTCAATGGGAAAGGTTTCAGTCAGTCAGGACAAATCTTTTCCCCTCAGCCAGTTCATGGTTCTGCTGCACATTTTGCACATCCTTCACGCTCCTTCAATGACCCATTTCATTCTAGCCGCATATTATCCGTATAATAGGAAAATAGGAAAAAAAGAATAAAAGAAAAGCTAAGGGGGACATAAATGGACAGTGTGGACCAAAAAAGGGATTGACAGATATGGAGAGCATCAAAGGGACAGGGTGGGGACAAAGAAAAAACACTAAAAGGGGAAAGGAGAATGGAACGAAAGTGAACCAAAAAATGAGAGAAAACTGAATGAAGAGAATGTGTACCTGAAAGGGAGAGACTAACTCGGTGAACCGGAAAAGTGAATACAGTGCATGAGCCTAAAAGGGGGAGGGGGAAAAAACCTGAAAGGAAAAGCACAAACCAGGAAAAGAAGAGAAAAAGAGACAGATATAGAGCGAGAAAGTGTAAAAATCAAAAAAGGATTGTGTACTAGAAAAAAGATTGCATGCATCAGATAGAATGTGAACTCAAAATGAGCAGGCAGAAAGAAAGAGAACGGGACAGGGACAAGCTGAAGGGATGAAGGAAAAGAGATGGAAACTAATGAAGATAAGGAGACAGTTTTCCCCCCAGACTTCTCAGAGTCTCAAAATCAAAAGTCAGAAAAAGATTTGACTAATATTTAAAAATACTGAGAACTACACATTGATTTTGCTTTTATCTGATGTCAGGGATGATGTTACATGAATAAAACAAGCTACAAGCAAACAAAAGCTTACAAAATATAAAAATAAAATATACGCTTTGTTCCAAAACATCAGAATTTTGTTCCAATAAAATTATGTATGCCTATCCATGAATACATTTTGCTATCTTGTGCCTGTTTAAAAAAATGATTTTAAATTTTGTAATCATGTTTACTTAAAACGTCAATAACCTTGTGATGGTTGTCTGCAAGATGGTAGATGGTTGCATACCCAAGGACCTTCTGTATTATCAGATAGCTGGGGCCAGATGACCAGCCCAAAGCTCCACTTCAAAGATGCTTGCAAGCGTGATGTGAAGGCCCTAAATGTATCGCACCTGGGTGTCACTAGCTGGCAAAAGAGGGAAATGGCTACACATCCGGTGGACTGATGTTCACAACCACGATGAGCGGTTGCTACAGCAGCTTGGCAACAGGCGCCAATGTCAAAAACAACAACTCACACTGTCGCTTGACAGCTTCACGTGCAGCACTTGTGGCAGAACCTGCCTCTCAAGGATTGGCTTTCACAGCTATCAGCAAAGGTGCACCAAGAGAAGACAACCAAACTAAATGGACTTTTTGCTGCGTGCCCATCATCTTTCGTGCATGGAAGGATGCTAAACTAACCATCAATAACCTTCACCTGCTGCCTATGCAAAACATTAATAAGTATAAATGATAGTGCTGCATCTTACTTTCTCCTGCTGGATAATGTCTCCTCATTTTCTTTATGAGTGATTTTCAGGCCATGTTTATCACTGTAAAAATCTGATTGGTAATCCGAAGATTGTGTCGGCTTTCGAACAGGATGTCCACAAGCTCTATTTACCTGCAAAGAAAATAAAGATGACTGGTTTGGAATCAACCACATTAAGATATGATGAAAAAAAGAAAAGTGATTCCTAGATTTAAATATTGGTTACTGAAGGAGTTGAGACATCATAAAACAAAAAGTGAAGGCTGCCTCAGTGTATTGCTCTGTTCTTACACTCGATTATTTCAGTTCAAGATTATTCAAAGGAATTTATACAAAATAACTGTAAACACATGGCAGAGACATGTGCTCCAAGCTGATCTAATTGAAAAAAGAAATAGTTGTTAATTTAGACCATACAATACAATGCTTTAGAAAAGTAATGACTAAAACCATCTGCTGTTCACAATTCATTTTTAACTGCTCAAGGAAATAAAGGAGCATGTGACCGGAGACTACATTAGCACAACCCAACATCAGCAATGATTAGTTATTAGCAGCAATATTTGTACTTCTCTCAAATTTTATCTGTGGTACAGCTTGTTATATTGCAAATCTATTTGAGACCTATGATTTTAAAAACTGGACCACTTTTGCAGGTGGTCTAAGCTTTTGGTTCCTTTTGTAAAGGTACTTGCAGGGTTAATGCAAGAGAAGCAAATTTCTTGTTTGATATTTCAAGAATATTAATGTCTGTAGTTACCACAACTCTATTGTTTATATTTAATCCTGTTCATTTATCTATTTAATCTCCAAAAATTCTGATTAGTAGTTTATGGCCTGAGCCACAGTCTGGTAGTGTTGATTCTTCCACCTACTGAAGTCAAAGAAATCACACACGGGTGATACAGTAACAAGGTTTCTATGTTTGACCCCGTTCACCTTGGTGATATCGGGCAGTTACAAGACTCACATAAGGAGGAGAGCTAGTTATGCAAATAATACTGAACGCAAGGAAATTTTCTAGTATAAAACCCCAAAAAGATGTAACATGAGTTCTTCATAGTTCCTCATTCTATTGCTTAACTACTGTAAATGTATATATAAAATAGTATGAGGTGGACATTTGACTAAATTGAAAAATTGAAGCAGTATGCTTGCAATTTCAGCAGTCCGAATTATTCTTAGCATGCACTTAATCTTATTCATATGCTATTATGAATAACTCAAAGAATGTAATGCAGTAACCAGATTTTGCATCAAACTAAATAAAACACATACAAAAGTACATTATCACATCAAGATCTTCTTTGTCTTATGCCATGTTAATAAATTTGCATCTTCTTAAAGATCTTCCATGTGGCATGCGCTTCCTATACTTATTAACTACTTTTTTGTGTCATGCTTTAATAATCAACATAGAATCATAGAAACTTACAGCACAGAAGTAGGCCATGTCCAGGTGTTGTGCCTTTTTTGAAATAAACAATAATGTGGGGGCAATAGTTCCCTGCTGCATTCCCAATGGCAATGCCTCGACCAATCAGAGTCGACTTGCCAACCAATCAGCACCCTTTTCTCATGCAGTATAAATTATTGCTCCCTTTGAAATTTGACATTCTTATGTCAGTCGTGATGAGTGCAAGACAAAAAGCTTCGACAGCATGTCTTCTTTTCAGCAGTTAAGTCACTTCTTAACCTTTTCAGCTCCAAGGAGAACAAACCAACTTTTCCAGCATCTCCTGATTACTGATGTGCCTTATTGCTGGTAACATCCTGATAAACTTCCTCCACAAGCTTTTTATGGCCTTTACATCTTTTCTGAAGTGTGGTGCCCAGAATTATCCATAGTACTCCAGCTGAAGCCTAACCAGTGATTTATAAAGTTCTAGGGCGAAAAATTCAATAAGGCCTGATAACAAGAAGGCTCCTGGGCTGTAAGCTCCCTAGGAAGCTCCCTTGCTGTTCAACTCTATCCATGGCCATCTGCTCCCATTCTTAGTGCTTTCTCCCCCAATCTACCCTCTTAAACTGTTTAAACTCCCCTGGCTCTTTAGTTAGGGCATTTTAGCCCTAACTAAAAGCTAACAGTTAGTTTAGTGCATGTTACCTGGGCCCACGCCCTCCCCCAGCCACACCTGCAACTTCAAAGCGCCTGCGGGAGATGGCTCGGAGAGCATCTGCAGCGCACTGTCGGCAATGCGGTATGCCTTTATTTAAACCACATCAAAAAACCCTTAGCGAAGATAACCACCTTTGTAAGTCTACCCAAAGATGCTTCACCTCCCGAAGGACGCGGATGAGCTTTCCGAACGTCGATGGTGGGAACTGAGGAAATGGCTTATTACCTGCACCCGCTTTCCCCTCCCTTCACCCTCCCCCCTTTCCACCAACCCCCACTTCCCCTTCTCTGTTCCACCCTCTCAGCTCACCCCCTCACAACCCCGTCCCAGCCCCCCACTCGCACCATCTTCCCCCGGCATCCCCTTCCCCTGCAACCCCACCCCCCACCCCCTTACAGCCCCCTTCCCAGCTCCCCCTTGCACCCCCCTCCCTCCACCCCTCCCCCTCGCATCCCCTCCTCCCACCGGCATCATCCTGCACCTGTGTAGGGGCCCTAACAACCTCACTGCCTTGTGGGCGTCTCGGGAGAGACCAAGGCAAAGGGAGTAAACCCTAACAGAAAATCCGGAGCGGAACCCCGTAGAGGGTCATGTGTCACCTTTGGCATGTTTCCAGCAGTTCCTGCAGCCATACCGGTGCCAAACGCCCTGCACTCCTTTGGACCCCACCAGAAAGGCCGACGGGGGGTTTTGACGACTGGGCAACTCTCAACCTCCATAAATTCACCCAGGCATGCGCCATGGAGAGGTCACTCCATAGTTGCTTCACAGCGACCGAAACAACACGGAAGACAGCAGTTACGGGTTATAAGTCCAGATAAATTGGCGTAGAAACTGGGCGCCACGGGTTGCCTTTGTTGGTGGGAGAGGTCATCGCACCTCACTGGACAGCTACCGCCCGCCTCAAACTGGGCAGCCCCCGGTCAATAAGGTTCTGTCCCGCCACAGTCCACCTGCTTCAGTGGGTGCTTGGAGCTCAGGGTCATTGCCCGAAAGGTGGACTGAAACACCGCACCAAACAACACGAAAAAAGGAAAGAAGGTACCAGCCCTTCGCTTTGCAAGCTGGAATGTCAGAACTATGTGTCCTGGCCTGTCGGAAGACCTTACACAAATCAACGATTCTCGGAAGACCGCCATCATTAACAACGAGCTCAGCAGACTCAATGTAGACATTGCAGCACTTCATGAGACACGCCTCCTCGCGAGTGGATCTCTAGCAGAGCAAGACTACACCTTCTTCTGGCAGGGCAGGGATTCTGAAGAACCAAGACAGCATGGAGTGGGCTTCGCCATCAGAAACTCCTTGCTCAGCATGATAGAGCCTCCCTCAAATGGCTCGGAACGCATACTGTCCATCCGAATGCTCACCACCTCTGGTCCAGTACACCTACTCAACATCTATGCTCCAACACTCTGCTCCTCACATGAAGCTAAAGATCAGTTCTACGAGGAACTCCAGAATATCATTAGCAGCATCCCCAACACCGAACACCTATCCCTGCTGGGGGACTTTAATGCCAGGGTTGGGACCGACCATGACTCATGGCCCTCCTGCCTTGGGCGCTATGGCGTTGGAAGGATGAATGAGAACGGGCAGAGACTGCTTGAGTTGTGTACCTATCATAACCTCTGCATCACCAACTCGTTCTTTCACACTAAACCCTGTCACCAGGTTTCATGGAGGCACCCAAGATCGCGTCGTTGACACCAGCTAGACCTCATTGTCACAAGGCGAGCTTCCACAGTGCGGACTGCGACACCGACCACTCCCTGGTGTGCAGCAAGGTTAGACTCAGACCAAAGAAGTTGCATCATTCCAAGCAGAAGGGCCACCAGCGCATCAACACGAGCAGAATTTCTCACCCACAGCTGTTACAAAAATTTCTAAATTCACTTGTGTCAGCCCTTCAAAACACTCCCACAGGGGATGCTGAGACCTAGTGGGCCCACATCAGAGACGCCATCTATGAGTCAGCTTTGACCACCTACGGCAAAAGTGCGAGGAGAAATGCAGACTGGTTTCAATCTCATAATGAAGAGCTGGAACCTGTCATAGCCGCTAAGCGCATTGCACTGTTGAACGACAAGAAAGCCCCCAGCGAGTTAACATCCGTAGTTCTTAAAGCAGCCAGAAGCACTGCACAAAGAATAGCCAGGTGCTGCACAGATGACTACTGGCAACACCTATGCAGTCATATTCAGCTGGCCTCAGACACCGGAAACATCAGAGGAATGTATGATGGCATTAAGAGAGCTCTTGGGCCAACCATCAAGAAGATCGCCCCCCTCAAATCTAAATCAGGGACATAATCACTGACCAACGCAAACAAATGGACCGCTGGGTTGAGCACTACCTAGAACTGTACTCCAGGGAGAATGTTGTCACTGAGACTGCCCTCAAGGCAGCCCAGCTTCTACCAGTCATGGATGAGCTGGACATACAGCCAACCAAATCGGAACTCAGTGATGCCATTGATTCTCTCGCCAGCGGAAAAGCCCCTGGGAAGGACAGCATTACCCCTGAAATAATCAAGAGTGATTATATACTATACTCTCAGCACTACATGAACTGCTATGCCTGTGCTGGGACGAGGGAGCAGTAACTCAGGACATGCGCGATGCCAATATCATCACCCTCTATAAAAACAAAGGTGACCGAGGTGACTGCAACAACTACCGTGGAATCTCCCTGCTCAGCATAGTGGGGAAAGTCTTTGCTCGAGTCGCTCTAAACAGGCTCCAGAAGCTGGCCGAACGCGTCTACCCTGAGGCACAGTGTGGCTTTCGTGCAGAGAGATCGACCGTTGACATGTTGTTCTCCCTTCGTCAGATACAGGAGAAATGCCGCGAACAACAGATGCCCCTCTACATTGCTTTCATTGATCTCACCAAAGCCTTTGACCTCGTCAGCAGACGTGGTCTCTTCAGACTACTAGAAAAGATTGGATGCCCACCAAAGCTACTAAGTATCATCACCTCATTCCATGACAATATGAAAGGCACAATTCAACATGGTGGCTCCTCATCAGACCCCTTTTCGATCCTGAGTGGCGTGAAACTGGGCTGTGTTCTCGCACCCACACTTTTTGGGATTTTCTTCTCCCTACTGCTTTCACATGCGTTCAAGTCCTCGGAAGAAGGAATTTTCATCCACACAAGATCAGGGGGCAGGTTGTTCAATCTTGCCCGTCTAAGAGCGAAGTCCAAAGTACGGAAAGTCCTCATCAGGGAACTCCTCTTTGCTGACGATGCTGCTTTAACATCTCACACTGAAGAGTGCCTGCAGAGTCTCATCGACAGGTTTGCAGCTGCCTGCAATGAATTTGGCCTAAACATCAGCCTCAAGAAAACGAACATCATGGGGCAGGACGTCAAAAATGCTCCATCCATCAATATTGGCGACCACACTCTGGAAGTGGTTCAAGAGTTCACCTACCTAGGCTCAACTATCACCAGTAACCTGTCTCTCGATGCAGAAATCAACAAGCGCATGGGAAAGGCTTCCACTGCTATGTCCAGACTGGCCAAGAGAGTGTGGGAAAATGGCGCACTGACACGGAACACAAAAGTCCGAATGTATCAAGCCTGTGTCCTCAGTACCTTGCTCTATGGCAGCAAGGCCTGGACAATGTATGTCAGCCAAGAGCGACGTCTCAATTCATTCCATCTTCGCTGCCTCCGGAGAATACTTGGCATCAGGTGGCAGGACCGTATCTCCAACACAGAAGTCCTCGAGGCAGCCAACATCCCCAGCTTATACACACTACTGAGTCAGCGGCGCTTGAGATGGCTTGGCCATGTGAGCCGCATGGAAGATGGCAGGATCCCCAAAGACACATTGTACAGCGAGCTCGCCACTGGTATCAGACCCATCGGCCGTCCATGTCTCCGCTTTAAAGACGTCTGCAAACGCGACATGAAGTCCTGTGACATTGATCACAAGTCGTGGGAGTCAGTTGCCAGCGTTCGCCAGAGCTGACGGGCAGCCACAAAGGCGGGGCTAAAGTGTGGCGAGTCGAAGAGACTTAGCAGTTGGCAGGAAAGAAGACAGAGGCGCAAGGGGAGAACCAGCTGTGTAACAGCCCCGACAATCAAATTTTTCTGCAGCACCTGTGGAAGAGCCTGTCACTCTAGAATTGGCCTTTATAGCCACTCCAGGCGCTGCTTCACACACCACTGACCACATCCAGGCACGTATCCATTGTCTCTTGAGATAAGGAGGCCAAAGAAGATCGCAATGCGTGATTAACCCATGCGCCTTCAAAGTAATGCAGGCAGCTCACAAACGTGGTCATTTCCAAGATTGTAGCGTGGTATTCTTCATGTGTGAGGTCCTTGATTGTGGTTGGCTCTTCACACAAGGATAATATCACAACGAAATCTCATTTTCTTCTCACCTGACATTTACACATACACTTTCCAGCTCAGTCCACTAGATAATGTCACGAAAAAATAAAATTCGTCGCCCCTCTACCGCAATCTTCACCAGCTCCCGCACAATTGTATCATCCCAATTGTTCCCCTCAGTAAAATAAGCTAACTCTCCACAGTCCAGGAGTTAAACCTGGGAACTTCTGATCTGAATGGCTTAATATTACAAACTTGGGCCATGAAATTCAACAGCACCTGAAAACAGGCTCGGGGACTGCGATGCACAATTAAACCTGCACCTGTTGCTGCAGGTGCAGGCAGCATGCAAACTTCGTGGTGCCTGCTAATGTAAATGATTCTAACATGCAGCAAGCACTGCACGTGCTGTTGAGTGACTGCACGTCTGAGCAGTGGGTGAAAAATAGTGAGAGGTTAGCATGAGTTAATGTTAGCCTGAAACACTTAAAGCCAACTTGCACCTCTTAAAGGAGAGGTGTGTTGTGGCTGAAGCAGGTGTTGGAAGTAGTTCTAAAAGTGATTTTGATGGGGGAAATACTCAATGTTACAAAAAGGCAGAGAGCAGTCTCCTAGAACCTGCACTGGAGGACCTGGTGCAGGAGGTGGAGAGCTGTTATTTATCCATAGGGGGTTAGGAGGTCCTCCAGACAAACTTTACAAAAGCAGTGGGACCAGATAGCCATGGCAGTTAATGCCAGGAGTTTAGTCCTGAGAAGCTGGATGCAGTAGCACAAGAAGTTCAATGAGCTCACAGGAGTGGGCAAGATCAGTGAATGCATCTTTAAAGCCATGTCCCAGTAACTGCACCACCAGCACAATGCTCAATGCAGCACACACCCATCAATGACCCATCGACAATCTCCAGTAATCAGGACTCATGGCTAACCTTCAAATGCTCTACCTCACCCTCACACACCTATCACTGCTACACGCCTCACATCCACATCTCACAGCTTTCATATACTACTCGCCTTTCAGCAAAGACACATCATCCAAACACATTGCCACATACTCACTGATACTCTTCCCTCTCTCTTACAGGACAAGATGGCCCATTACAGGAGGAGGCAGCAACGAACCAGCTGGGGATAGGCACTGCTGCATCTCCTCACCCCTTGGAAGAAACAGTGCACAGCACTATTGGTGCAGCTGTTACGGAGTCTGTGGCAAGTAGCATTGCTGAAGCCATCCAAGATGATGGCAACACAGCCTGAAGTCACTTGACATCGGTGTAACTGAGATTTTTGAATCTATCCTATTTGAAAATACAATTCTTGCTGAAACCTGCACTGTACTTAACCTAAGTATGATCAGTTTCATGCATTGAAAAACTCTTGGACCCAACTGTCATTCATTCAGAAGGACTAAGGAGCTGGAATGGTCTTCCCAAAATTAATGTGGAACAGGTTTCAAAGGTATGAAGTTGTAGAGCCTACTTTTGTTTCTACGCAAAAAATGTTGATTAGTAAATCAGGTGGAAGGGAGAGAAGAATATGACTATAAATTTGTAATGCGGGTAATTGGGGTCAGGAGTGCTGTTCGCAACATTGTTCTGTGGTTAAGGAGGCTGTCCCCAAAATGCTGTTTAGTGATGGGAGGGGAACTGTTGATCAGTGACTAGTGTTACGACTGAGGCGGGAGGAGTGCACTGTTTATTCTAGTTCCACTTCTCCATGGGTCACAACATACATTTAAATTTTTTCCCACTTACTGATACGGTCAATCATCGACTCTATTTTTATCCCAGGGTAAAACACACCAACCAGGTTTCTTTAATAAACAACAAAATTATCAGTTTATTATAAATCAAGTCTTAACCAATAATGAAGCAAAGCATAACACACACAGATTGAAATATAAAAGTTTCCTTTTTACCTTAGCCCCTCACACACACACACATACACCGGTTAACTGGAAACATAAAGGGATTTTTGTTTTTAGAGCTCTATTACAGACCAAAAAACACTTGGGCTGAATACTTGCTCATTCTTGAAGAAACAGCAGATGATATTTATAGTGTTCCAAAACTGGCATGCAGCCTGGCCTCCGAGTACACGTAGATGGGTCACTGGGATCTTTTAGAACAGCTCTTTTCAGGCAGCATTAAGTATTAATTTAGAAGGTTTTTCTTCAAAGACAGGAGACAAGATGAGCTGACACAGTGGATTTCTCAGGGTCTTTTAGAGAGGTGCTGGTATGAAGGAATAATAGGCTTGATTAAGTAGAATTTGGAAATAGTTAGTGTATTATGCCTTTAGAGTTCAAGATTGAATAAATGCTTACTTTTCAGAGCTCGCTGAATTTCCCCTTTAAGATGGAAGAGTTAAACATTTCAAGTTCTCTGTTAGAACAGAATTGCTGTTACCAGGGGCTTGGAAGATAAACACACACATTGAAATATCCTGTGTGACCTCAGTAAGAGGTAGCAATAAAACTTAATTGGTTTATGGGGTTGTTGTTCAGACAGGTTGGTTCCGGAGTTTGCTGTGGGTACCCTGGAAAGGGTAATTAACAATAAATGGAATGTACTCACAGGAACAAGAGAGGTCAAATAAACACAATTATAAACATTTTGACCAGATGAAAGCTCACAAACTTCAAATTCCGGTAAATCATTAAATTAAAGATATAGATTTTAAAAGGGAACACAGAAAGGTCACATCTAATGCAAAAGTCATATGGCACCTTAGAAATAGTATAAAAATACAAGGTTCTGGTTAGGACTGTTGAATCCTCAACAACACTTCTCATCCCATGCCTTATTCGGGGATTTAAGGTACAAGTTTACTTAAAATTTTGATGGATATTCTGGATATTCTAAGATAATTTTGCTGTAACATTAGCAAGGTTAAACTTCTGGATTCTATGTTAGAAACAAGGATATGTGTTACATCTCTCAGTAATATTTGATATTGTGATGTACTTATCCACTTAAGAAATTTATTGCATGTTAAATTCTTTAATAAATATATAAAAGTTAATAAATCGCGTCATGTAGTATCCTGTATACAATTACAAGAATCCTCTCTCCGTGTCTCTTTAAGTGGAGGGACACGTATTGAAGAGTTTCCCAGACCTTTATAATATCTGGTATATTTAAGACTTAGCCATAAAAATATTAGAAGCTGACTATCCAAAAGATGGGGTAAAATTCTCTGTTGGTTTTCTTTCTTTTGAGGGAAAGCTAGTGCAATTCTTTTGACCCAAATAAGTGTCTGAGAATTTGTCTGGTTTGAACTTGATTAAAGGAGATTCGTGGGGATGTGCTCCTGATTTGGTTTACTTCCTACAAGGGGTTAAAGTCATAAATCACTTCACTGGAAAGCTGAGCTGGGTTGTGGCCTTCTCTCCTTCCTTGGGAACTCTCTTCCCTCCTTGGAAGTTCTCTCCCTTTTAATACAGTTCAACCCCAACTCAAAACAATTCAAAAGTGAAACTGACAACAGGAGGTCAACCTTTTGAGTTCCATCAATCTTGACCCGTCACTTCTTTGTAAACAACTTCATCAGGTGGTCAAAATTCTCTGTTGTTTATTGAGCTGGATATCAGGTGGTTTCCGGAAAGGCTTGTTGTTGTTGCTGGAAGTCAAGTGTTTTCCCGGAAAGGCTTGTTTTCCTCACGAGACCTCTCAGTGCCCCTTTTAAAAAACATTTCCAGGGACTGTTTTTCAAATTCAAGTGGCCTTTACATGACCCCCTTTGAAAAACCGCAAAGTTTAACATTTCTTCAATCTTTCAAAAATGAAACTCAAAAAATATATTGAACAAAACACAGAGGCATTTTCATAACACTGGGGATGCCTGAGCCCTGGCTCAGTGGGAAAGGGATGTGCCAATGATTTTGTTCTATTGAAGTGGGCACTACCCAAGATGTTGAGGGGACAGCCAAAGTTTGCTCGTTGGATTTTCGCTATTAACTTAGCATACTATTTGGCAGCTGTCATTTTAGAAGCTCATGTGAGACTGAAAATTCCCTTCACAGCACCACCTACTGGTATACTGACCCTGCATTTGAATGATGCACTTATGGGACTGGCCACAGACAAAATCCAAAATAGGAGTTTTCAACACAATTTGAAACATGTCAATAAGTGTAATTATATATTGACACAAAGATATAATTATACTGGACACATTTTAACCAAAGTAACAATCACTGTTAGATGTGCAGAAATTCTTTTGTTATTAGTGCAACCAGAAAAATTCCTTTCTGTACAATTGTTCCCATTGTATAGTACTGTTTATGCTCTTCACATCTGCTTTAACTAGCTACCTCATGTAAGTTTCTCCCTAATTACATGGGGAAATATTAAAAGTAACTAGCTTGTAAAAATACTATAAGAAAAAAGACACCAGACTTTGATTTTTTCAGAGATGCAAACAGCATGCAGGAAAATGTATCTCTTGTGAGAAGGAAGCACCCCTAATTATACGTCTCTTCCTAACAGCCAACCAATTGCTCCAGACAGGCAGACGTCTGCCAAGAGTGCAGCTTCAGAAACAGATTTAAAAAAGAATATATTTCAAAATTAGTCCTTAGAGGTGAACTGATTCTGTTCCAATCGTTACTCTGTTGGCCAGTAACTATAATGAGACTTCAAGAGCAATTCTGGAGTTTTATCTCATCCTTCAAGCATCTTTTGGGCAGATGAAGCACAATTAAGTATATGTCTAAATACATAAACAATAAGTTATAGAATTATAGTGCATTAATAAATTTGACAATTTATCAATGTTCAGCAAGAGCTGTTCTGGGGAGAATGCCAACAAATTAATGGGAGATGTTTAGTATACAGATGTGGATCATGAGGGCAGCAGTTCCTTTGATTCCAATACGTTTGAGAGAATTGAATTTTGTGATGTATTAGGTAGCAAGAATATATTCATTAGGGAAAAGAATAAAAAAAAGTAGTTTAGGAAGAGCAGGTTCCAAAATGCGACTAAAAGCACTTAATTCTGAAAACAGACTAATAGCTACTGATGGTAAGAGATGAACACAGTTTTGTGTTACATCTCTTTAAGACAAACAACAACTTGGAGTTGCCAAGTCAGGGACAAGAGTCAACCCCTTTAGCTCTCCCTTCAATCTTAAAAAGAAGTGTTTGGTTTTTGTTGCTCCAACTGTAATTCTCAATCAGTTGTCTTATTTGGACAGATTGCCCCGATATTTATGGAAAGGTATTAAAGAGCATGTCAGCGGCTGGGAAACCTGGAAATACCAACAAGGTGGAGATATCACTGAATTTAATGGCGGGAAATCATTTGTTTTTTTAAACCCGGTTTCCCACCTGGCAGCCGGCAAGATTGAGAGGCTGGTCAGCTGCCGGACAGGAAAGCCTGCAGTAGAAGGCAATAGCCAAGGAATGAAGGGGCCAGTCCCAATTTTAACAGGTGGCCTTGGCAAAGAAGCCATTGTCGCTATCCCTCTGGGTGAAGAAAATGGGAAGAGGACCGGGGCAAAAGGAGTTTAAAACAGGTAAAATTTATTTTTACTTAAATTTTCTTTTCCTTTCCACAAGGAAATCATAGGCCTCCTCTGTCGCACCTCCATCATCCCCTCCAAAATGCAAGACCCTCCCCACGATTTATCGCGTTATCGGTGACCATTCCCTGTTACCACCCTAGTTTCCTCTCCAGTCCACCAACCAGCTGCTGCTTCCCACCTATTTCAGATGGGCAGCAGACAGGAGTGATATGCAGATGAAGCTTGGCATTTAGAATTGCCTGGGCCTTATGCTTCAAAGTTCAAGGAGGTTTGATGCTCCCCATTAAAATCACGTCTTCAAATCATGTACAGTGTACAGGAAAATTGCCATACCCATAAAATTCACATTGGGAAATCTACTCTTGCAAATTATTGGATTGTGTAAAAATACATTCTGAGCAAGATATTTTCAACTGTTGTGGATTTAACTGAACTTTTTCCCAGTTATTGGAATATTTAGTAATTTGATGCATCTTAGTGGCAAATAAATCTATAAGTTTTACCTGAATATATGAATTGCATAGAATTATCTTGTTTCCGATAACCCATGTAGTCACTCATCTGTTACACCATAATGAATAGATCATTATTTGTCCTGCAGCATGCAATCCCATTCACAGTACACATAAAATCACAGGTTTTGATCATTGGAGATGTAGGGCAGAATCTTTACTTCTAAAGAGAGATGGGATTAGGTGCAAGGAAGAGCAGCAGCAACACCACACCAACAGCACCAGCAGCAAACGCCAGCAGCAACATCAGCTGCATTCTCCTCAGCCTCATGCCACTCCACAAAGCAAAGGAGATGGACAAAGCGATCCAGCCACAGAGGTCTATAGGCAGAGGATCACTACTCTGGATGTATGTGAGTAACAGTACCTCAGGAGGCTTAGTCTTTCCTGGAAGGTTGTTGCTGATATCTGCAGCCTCCTGGAACAAGACCTCCTTTCCAGTGGACCAGGTGGGCATGCATTGCCAATAGCTGTCAATGGTTGCCACTGGAGGGCCAGGCATTCCCCAGCTCTTTGCATCTCCCCAATGATGTACACCCTCCTCTCCTGCAATGAGAGAAAGCAGAGAGTTATGAGTGTTAGAAATGGATTGTGTGGAGGGGATGGAAGGACAACATTTGTGGACGATGACTCCGAGACCTGGGTGTGAGATGGCACAAAGAAGAGGGTAAGTGTCAGCTATCCAAATGGATATGTGAGATGGTGCCTGGAGAGACAGGAATGAGTGGAGCTGCAAGGTGTGTTGTTCTAAGGAGTGCTGTGCAAGGAGAATGCTGAGAAAGACGGACTGTGGGGATTGGCACCTGAGAGTGTTATGCCACTCACTTTTTCCACTCTCCTGAGATCTTTGATCCTCATTGTGCGCTGTCTCCAGGCTGAAAAGTCCACACTCCTGCTGCTGAATTCCTTGACCTCTTCCCACGCATGCCTGCTTGGTTTGAGAGGCTGGCTTCTTCCTCCTGTCCTTCGCAAACATCAACTCACGGCAGTCCCTCACATCCTGCAGAAGGACTTCCAATTAAGAGTGACAGATCTGGAGTGGGGCAGCCCTCTCAGGTCTCCTCTCCAATTCTGTGGTTGCTACAGCCTCAGGAATCCATGTCCAGTTAACCCATGCTGGGGTCCTTTTAATTAGAAATCCTTCCTTTGACAGATTCAGTGCATCATCTCACCCGCGCTCCCTGATTGGTCGGGAAAACCAGAGTGGGATTCTAATACCGTGTGTCAGTTAAAGAGTCATGGCAAAGCTCGGTCCAGCAGCAATCAGGTTCCCGACGTGCAATAGGTCCCGTTGCTTCACCAGGGAACATCAGTTTAAAATTCCTCCTGTAATCTGCAATTGCTGCTGCTTTTTTGCAGTGGACGGCTTAAAAGTGTTGGAAGAGAGACCAAACAGTTCAAGGTACAAAAGCTGAACTTGGAATTTTCACGCTGCAAAGAACTGCATTTTTTGTCTGTTAGAGTAAATATTTGGTAGTTATGACTTCCTGGACCACCCTTGGCTCTAATCACCTTTCATACTGATCAAAGCAATCTGGTCGCAACAGTATGTCAATTATGCTCTCGCCATCAGCCATTCAAAAAAAACAAGTAGATCATAGATGAGCATGTAGCCATTCAGTTACTAACCTTCATGGACAACAATGCTTCCTTTTTATCTACTTTTCAAAGAACTTCAATGTTACATGCATGGCTCTGTATTTTAACCTTCTAATCAACTGTTAAAGTTGATGAGTATAATTTACATTGATCGCAGATGGATAGATAATTCACATAGTTCACCACCCAGCCTTTCAGATATGTTTAAATACAACCAGCTGGGTATATTTGTATGCCAAGGCCATTTCATTAAACACAGTGAGAATTAACTAGCATTTGAGGTTTGATAGAATGCAGTGAGGACAAAGGTTCCTTGCTGAAATGCTGTTCCACAATACATTCATAACTATCAATTCTAAGGCAACTAAAATCTACAAAATACTCAGAAGCTATCTTAATTTTAACTGAAAAGTTAAGATTTTGAGATATATTTTGAGATTTTGCAAAATTTATATTTTCTTAATGTAGCACATTTGATAACGCCATCAAGGCTGCAAAATTTTGCTCCATAGCTCCCAGTTTTTCAGCGCTATGAATGCCGTTTTGCCTCCAAAATGGTGTCCACAATGCATGCGCAAACATCTGGTGCTAGTCGCACCAGGAACCCTTTAGGTCATTTGCACACGTAGAAAGCACCTGGCAGAAGCAGGCAGAGTAAGCAGATCGTGACGTCAATCAGCGTGTTTCACTGATTTGATGCCAGCTCTGCCATTATGGAGCTCAACATTCCAGCTAATGCTCCCTCATAACCTCGCAGAGCTGAACGCACATACAGTATCAGGAAGGAATCACCACCAGCACTACTTAAAGGGATCATCAACTACTTTCAGGTTAGTTGCTGATTGAGCTCTATGAGCTCTTTCTGCAATTGTACAAGCGTTTGGAAAGTTTCCAGAATTGTCTAACGTTGCCCAATTCTAGTGAGTGGTGTGACAGGTGCTGCAGGACTTCGTCCTGACATAAAGGATTCTATACAATCCACTTGCTCCCAGATATGGGTGAGGTCGTATGCATCCCCCTTGGCCTACGGCATGACAGGGAGAATGAGCAAGTTTCTGGAAAAGGAAGGAGGGGAGAAAGGCTCTCATCTCATATGCACTCAGGGTGTTCAGGCATCAATTCTCCAGCCATGCCTCAGTAACAGTACATTAGACATCTCTGCTTCAATAAGGATGCCTTCACTGAAATCTGCCAACTGCTCAGCTACAACTGCAGCCTTAGAGCAGGGTGAGGACAGCAGTGCCAGTGAAAGTAACTGCACAATGCACTTTTATGTGTCTGGCACCTTCCAGGATGGATAAGTGATATTTGCAACATCTCCCAGTTTTGCCATCCACTGTTATAAGTGAGATCACTGAGGCTCTGCGCCCTGTATTCCAAGAGGGCTGAACACATTGTTGCAGACAAGTATGGGTGGTTCCCACTGTTCACCTCCCAAATGACTGCAATCGTGCTTTGTTTAAATTGATGAGTTATCGCCTGAGTGTTTTACTTGCCAAATAAACAGATAGTGACAGGTTTTCTTGTAGGTTTAAAACAAATTAACTATTTATTGAACAATACTCACTCCCCAAAATGTTCGCAACACCAATCACACACATATTCACTCTCACATGCACTATCATGAGAAGATAGATAGAAGGGAAAGGGTTCAAGGTGGTAGTTGTTTGTGGTTTACAGTAAACCTGTTGAACCTTTTAAGTAGAACAGTCTTTTTTTAAAAGACGCAGGCCTGAATTGTTTTAGTCTTGACTTGTTGAGGTGTAAATTTCTGGTGGTTAAGATTTCAGATTGGAGGTGGTGGGTCAGTTTCAGTTCTATGCTGCACCAATTTGAAATGTAGTATTTGCAACAGGTCTCCTTCCTTGTTTTGACTGGATCTTTCCACAGCCCCTGGCTCGACTTCCTTCTGTGATGTTGCTGTGATCTCTCTCTCTCTCTATTTCTCCAGAGAGCTACCTTTTAAGGTAAACATATCGCACATTAGCTTCTGTTAGAAGACACATGGCCCTTTCCCCTGTTGTCACCACACAACAGACCAGGATGTGGAATCCACGGCCATTGATTAATGTCTGAATGAGTATAATCCAGTAATAATGTCGCTAATTCACACCTTCTTTGTTTCAGAAGTACCCATTCAATTCAGGAATGTTGCTTGATGGTTTCAGGAGGGTGTAATTGACACCTTTTAGCTTGGTGTATCGTTTTGTCCTTTACAGACAGTGAGGCAATGTTCAAATACACAGACCAGGCTGTTTGACCTTCGGTGACCATTTTTTGCAGCACATTGTCTACTTTTTAAAGGATAAGTCAATTTCAAAGATTCTACATTGAATAAAATTTGTACCTTAAAAGTAGGAATATATGTCTTTACTGCGCACAACAACATTTTATCATCTCTTGCCAGGGAGAAGCAGGTGGAGCAAGCGCACTTTCTGGTTGCAGGTACGTCTCAGAGTTGACATGTAGCACTTGCAAAGGGACTTGCGTGCAGTCATTGCACACTGCACCATGGGAAAGCCTGCACTAAGAGGGGATTTGTGGTTCACGGTGCCTATGCCACTCCCATGGCGCAGCGCCTCAGCAATCATAATAATGTGTTGGAGGAGAAATTGTTGGACTGCTGTGACACCCTGGAAGCCCCTTTCAACACGGTGACTGCAGATATGACGGCAGTGGTCTGAGCTTGAGTGGCAGCAAGCTGAGCTTTCATGAAAGAAGTCTAAACTTGGGTGGCAGCAAGTTGAGCTTATACGAGAGAAATCTGAGCTGAGCTGAGCGCAGTCTGATATGTTGGGTGGCTTCTGCTTGTGCTGTAATGGAAGTTTGGAAGCTGAGACATCGGCAATCAGACACTACATTATGGTTGGCTCTGGAAGTGGGCGAATAGAGTTGGCCACCGCTTCCAAGCTGGAAAGGATGGGCTGCAAGCTCTGTGCGAAGCCCTGTGCCATGTTCGTGCTGGACTCCTCTATAACTCCTTGACATTGACCGCAGGCCTTCTAGTAGGTCTGCCAACACACCAAGCATTTCATACTGTCGAAGCTTTTTGTCTTGCACTCATCACGATTGACATAAGAATGCCAAATTTCAAAGGGAGCAATAATTTATACTGCATGAGAAAAGGATGCTGGTTAGTTGGCAAGTCGACTCTGATTGGTTGAGGCATTGCCATCGAGGATGCACCAGAGAACTATTGCCCCCACATTTTTGTTTATTAGGTCTCTTCGTTATTCAGCATCTAAATATGAACGCATATCACACATATCAAATGTCTAATCTCCCTAAAATTCAGTGTTAGCTAACTGGATAGTGGGAGGTTCAATTTGGGAATTGTCTCGGCTTCCTTCTGCCTCATCCTCACTATGGGGGTTTGACAGGGTAGATACTGGATGTTTCCCCTGGTGGGGGAGTCTAGAACCAGGGGGCATAATTTAAAAATAAGGGGTCTCCCATTTAAGACAGAGATAAGGAAGATTTTTTTTCTGTCAGCGGGTCATTCGACTTTGGAATTCTCTTCCCCAGAGAGCAGTGGAAGTTGGGTTATTGAATACATTCAAGGCTGAGTTGAACAGATTTTTGATCAACAAGGGAGTCGAGGGTTATGGGGGGCTGGCAGGAACGTGGAGATAATCCACAATCATATCAGCCATGATCTTATTAAATCACAGAGCAGGCATGAGGGGCCACATGGACTACTCCTGTTCCTATTTCTTATGGTTTTATAATAATGCTCCTTTTCCTTTTCCAATTTGCCTGGCCTTTTTAAAGACCTCACAACATGAAATAATTTTCTCTCAAACAATGCCCAGTTCATATCCAAGTTTCAGTGATGGCCACTACACCATGCCCTCTCAGCTGAATTTGCACATCTAATTCACTTTTTTATTACTTATTCTATGTGCATTTGTGTACAGAGCTCCTGATGCTGTTTCTATAACTAATCATCCTTGTTGCCGCTCATCACGGTATTTTTATAAGTTGCTATTTTTTCCTTTTTTTCTGAATTTAAAATATTAGTAAGATTTTGATGCAGAAATGATGGTGAGGTTAACAGCACACACCGTTATCAAAATGAAAATCGGAAAAGCACATCCCAGTGACTGTACATGCACAATTAAACACAGAAATCAGGAAGCTGCGGCCTGAGTTGCCCTGCTCCTCCAGAATCTTCACTGTAACATTACCAGCCTGAGAGGCTCATCATTGAAACACATGGAAAGGCACGATGTTGTTCTACCTCTTTTATTCATTCAGGGGATGTGGGCATCGCTGGCTAGGCCACCATTTATTGCCCATCCCTAATTGCCCTTGAGAAGGTGGTGATGAGCTGCCTTCTTGAAATACTGCAGTCCTTGGGGTGTAGGTATATCCACAGTACTGTTAGGAAGGGAGTTCCAGGATTTTGACCCAGTGACAGTGAAGGAACGGCGATATCGCTCCAAGTCAGGATGGCATGTGGCTTGGAGGGGAACTTGCAGGTGGTGGTGTTCCTATGCATCTGCTGCCTTTGTCCTTCTAGGTGGTAGAGGTATGGGTTTGGAAGGTGCTGTCAAAGGAATCTTGGTGAGTTGCTGCAGTACCTCATATATACCCAATTGTCTTTCCAGAAAAAGTTAGGGCTTGTCCATCCCCGTGCAAGTAAATTTATAATGGGGTGATAAGTCTTAATTACTGCAAAGTAAACTCCCTGGCACTGAAAGTAAATTTTTACGAGTGTGTAGTCTCATTCCTTCAGATTTTAATCATTGTTGGAGATTTTAAAAAATAAAGCACATTTAAAAAAAAAATTCTTTCACTTTCTGTAGCTGATTTGGCATTGAATTAAATGTTCTAACTTACACTTCCTGATTCAAACTTTTGCTGCATATTAATGGTGGTCCAATCTGATTGAGGAGATGCAAAGTTGCTTGCTCTGTTCACACAGATTCCCTGTCGAGGTCACCACACTGAAATGGCTTTTTAATTACATTAAGTTTCAGTGCAAAATCCCATAGAATGTTTGTGGGGAAGTCAAGTATAATGAATGGCTGGCATCACTTGTTTGCCGATCGTGATCACAGCATGATCTGGCCCATCATGTTTAGCAGTATTTATGATCCCGTCTTTGCTCTCATCTCCTTTTCTTATCTTTAGCTTATATTCACTTTTAGTATTACTTTTGTCTGAGCCCTCCCCCAACCCCAACAACCCCGACCCACCCTGGTTCTGACAGACATCTTATTGGTTTAAAGTCCTTTCGACTGTCCTATTTATCTTTTCAACTGGGACCTAGGTCTCAGCAGTGCAGCTCCTTCATGCCCCAGTAGTGGTGTCAGCGTTCCATAAAATGAAATCCCTCCTTTCCCACTCCAGTCTTTTAGCCATACATTCACTTTCCTGATTCCTCCAAGCTCACAGGGCCTCCTTTTCTTTTAAACATGTCAGCTCAAAGGATTCTCATTGTTGCCGGTAACAGTGTTGGAAGCAAGAAAATTAGGAACTGCCACAAAGCCTCATGAAAATCTAAGGGCTAGCTGGAAAAATAGATCTGAAATAATATTTTATAAAGCAGCCCAGAAACAGTCCAAAAACACTTATCCTGTGCCTTTTTAATGACTTCCAACCTGAGCTGACCACCCTTAACAACTCTGACTGCCATATTTTCTGAGCATGGATGGGACTTCAAAATGATCACAAGATACTTTGGTTGAGGAAAGCCATTCAGCCTATCTTAATTCATCCAGCGAGAACAACCCTATAATCCTCTATTGCTGGATCTAATTGTTTCTTAAATAACTCCAAGGATTTTTTTCCTCCACCTCTCTACCTGGGAGTCCATCCGAAATGTTGAACACTGTGCTAAGAACCACCTCCTGATATCAGTCCTAAATTTACTTTTGACAAGTCTAAACCCTGCTGTCTTATCGTAATGTCACTGTTTAATTTAAAGTAGACTTCCTGAGCCTATTTATCCTTTCATCATCTGCCTCCAGGTCTTCTGTTTGTCAGAGATAGTGAGCTTCTGCAGGCAGACACAATTTAGGGATCTGAGGAAGCAGCTCAATATGCATACAAAATTAACCAGAACTCAGAAAACCCCTGTAAGCTGCACAGCAAGATTTTGGCACGCACAAAGCTCACCTCACCATTACAGTGCTCAGTTTTCATCCAGGAGGGAAACTTTACCCTGGTGTTTCTACTGAACATTTTACAGATATGAGGTGAAGTGTTGCTAATAAAAGTCTATTGAATAGAACAGACTCAAGGCCCAGCCAATAGAGTGAACTTCATCGTTATGTTCTAGCACTGGGACAGAAAACCACATACCCAAATTTTCTAATGACATAAAGATAAGCAGCAGTGGAAGCAGTGTAGCTGGAAGCATAACATTACAAATGTTATGAAAGATTAAGTGAATTAGCTATATGGTGAAAAGCTAGTAAGAGCATTGGGAGTCCAGGTACATAGATCATTAAAATTTCATGAACAGATACAAAAAATAATCAAAAAGGCTCATGGAATGCTGGCCTTCATATCTACAGGACTAGAATACAAGGGGGTAGAAATTGGAGGGGGTGGAGTCTTGGTTTACCGGAATGATAGCTGGATCCCAAGGTTTAATTTACAAAGAGAGATTATACAAACTAGAGTTGTATTCTCTGGAAGTTCGAAGGCTAAGGCGTGATTTAAACGACATTTTCAAGATATTAAGGGGGACATGTAGATTAGATAGAGATAAATTATTTTCACTGGCTGGGGAGTCTCGGGCAAGGGGACACAGTTTAAAAATTAGAGTCAGATGTTTTAGGAGTGAAATAAGGAAACACTTCTTCACACAAAATGTGGTAGAAGTCTGGAACTCTCTTGCAGATTGCAATTGTTGCTAGATCAATTGTTAATTTTTAATCTGAGATTGATAGATTTTTGTTACACAAAGATATTAAGAGATAATGGGGCAAAGGAGGGCATATGGAATTAGGTGGCAGATCAGCCATGATCTCACTGAATGGAGGAACAGGTTCGAGGGGCTAAATGGCCTACTCTTTTTCCTATGTTCCTAGCCCGTGCACAGCAGGCCTACAATGAGAGCCATGCTGCCAGAAGGAACATCATTGAGCAGACAACTGGTGTCTTCAAATAATACTTCTGCTGCCTGGACCATACGCTGCTGAGCAGATATATAGATTTGTGGTCATCAGCTACATGCTGCACAATTTCACCACCACACAGGAGAAACCCTGACCATCCCTTGCACACCAACAAATTGAGAATGAAGAGCAGGAAGAAGTGGAGGAGGAGTAGCTTTCTGCTCAAGCTTGAAGAATTCAGTTGCGGAGAGGTTCCAATATCCACAAATTCAAATCCCCATTCACCAGCAATCCCACACTTCTTACACATCATCTTATAATCACCATGTTATTGTCATCTTTTAAGTCAACACTTCCCTCCATTGACTTTAAACAAAAAAAAATCCAAATCTAAATTGATCAAGTGCTTTACAAAAAAATGAACTATTCACCTTTATGCATTCCTTTAGTGCCTGTATTTAAGGTTCCTTTGCCCATCCTTATCCTCCTACATGGTGTTTCCCAGTCGCTGCAGCTTAGAAGGTGATAGGCTGCAGAGAACACTGCAGGTGGTCTTGAATTGCAACCTCCAGTAGCTCTGGGCTGAGAGGGCCCAGCTGCAGACTTCAGCATCTCCGTCTGGGTTGCAGCAGTCTGGCCTAACTGGCTGACAGGCACCAACAAGAACACTGGGGGAGTGGCAGGTGTGGGAGTAGGTATGCTGTCATCTTGAGAAAGGACAGCAGGTTTCTCTTCCATGAAGCCAATGACACACTGCGAGGGCTTCAGCAATTTGTGCGCTGTTGGAGAAAAGAATGCTGGTCTGCTGTGACACCCTGGAAGCTCCTTTCAACAGCGGTATGCAGCCAAGATGGCAGCCATCTTATTATGCTGCCATGGAAGCTGTGAGATTCATTATCAGAAGCTCCACCATGGAGGGTTCCACAGTGGTATTGATGGAGCTGACCACCCGCTCTATGTCTGGCACTCCCTAAGGTTCCCTACTCTGCACGAAGGCCTGTGCCGTAAGAGCATAAGGAATAGGAACAGGAGTAGACGATGCCTACTCTGTCATTCAATACATGCTTGGCTGATCTTGGACCTCAATTCAACTTTCCTGCCCGATTTCCATATCCTTTGACTCCCCTAGAGGTAACAAATCCAGTTATCTCAGTTTTGAATTTACTTTACAATGGAGCATCCACTGCCTTCTGGGATAGAGAATTTCCAAGATTCACCCTCTGAGTGAAGAAATTCCTCATTATATCAGTCTTAAATGATAAACCACTTATGCTAAGACTGTGCCCCTTAGTTCTACAGTCTCCAACCAGGGGAAAGAACCACTCAGCATCTGTCCTCCCTGACAGCATTGAGGGTGTACCTACACCACAAGGACTGCAGCTGTTCAAGAAGACTCATCACCGTTTTCTCAAGGGCAATTAGGGATGGGCAATAAATTAATTTTTTAAAACTGTCAAGCCTCCTCAGAATCTTATAAGTTGTAATGAGGTTACCTTTGATTCTTCTAAATTCCAGGGAATATAAGTCACTCTATACAACCTCGCATCATTGGACAAACCCTCATCCCAGGAATCAATCTAACAAACATTCGGTGCACCACCTCCAAGGCAAGTATATCCTCCCTGAGATAAGGAGAACCAACCTGTGCACAGTATTCCAGGTGTAGTCTCATCAAAGCCCTGTATAATTTTAGCACAGGTTTCTTACTCTTGTAATCCAACCCCCTTGTAATAAAGCCCAACATGCCATTTGCTTCCAATTTCCACCCTTCTCTCACCTTTACATGGTCCATCTCTGACACTTCCCTTCCCTTCCTCAACTTCTCTGTCTCCATCTCTGGGGATAGGTTGTCTACCAATATCCATTATAAGCCCACTGACTCCCACAGCTACCTCGACTACACTTCTTCACACCCTACCTCCTGTAAGGACTCCATTCCATTCTCCCAGTTTCACCATCTCCGACGCATCTGCTCTGATGATGCTACCTTCCATGACGGTGCTTCTGATATGACCTCCTTTTTCCTCAACCGAGGATTTCCCCCCACTATGGTTGACAGGGCCCTCAACCGTGTCCGACCCATTCCCCGCACCTCTACCCTCACCCCTTCCCCTCCCTCCCAGAACCATGACAGGGTTCCCCTTGTCCTCACTTTCCACCCCATCAGCCTCCATATCCAAAGGATCATCCTCCGCCATTTTCGCCACCTCCAGCGTGATGCCACTACCAGTCGCATCTTCCCCTCCCTTCCCCTGTCAGCATTCCGAAGGGATCGTTCCCTCCGCGACACCCTGGTCCACTCCTCCATTACCCCCACCACCTCGTCCCCGTCCCAGGGCACCTTCCCTTGCAATCGCAGGAGGTATAATACCTGCCCATTTACCTCCTCTCTCCTCACTATCCCAGGCCCCAAACACTCCTTTCAGGTGAAGCAGCGATTTACTTGTACTTCTTTCAATGTAGTATACTGTATTCGCTGCTCACAGTGTGGTCTCCTCTACATTGGGGAGACCAAGCGCAGACTGGGTGACCGCTTTGCGGAACATCTCCGCTCAGTCCGCAAGCAGGACCCTGAGCTTCCGGTTGCTTGCCATTTCAACACTCCCCCCTGCTCTCATGCTCACATCTCTGTCCTGGGATTGCTGCAGTGTTCCAGTGAACATCAACGCAAGCTCGAGGAACAGCATCTCATCTACCGATTAGGCACACTACAGCCTGCCGGACTGAACATTGAGTTCAATAATTTCAGAGCATGACAGCCCCCCACTTTACTTTCATTTTTAGTTATTTTTTCTTCCTTTTTATTTTACATTCCTTTTTACATTTTTTACAATCTTTTTTTTGCATTTATTTCATTTCATCTTAGTTTGTTCAGTTTGCTTACCCACTGTTTTTTTCAGGTTGTTTTTCTTCAGGTTTGCACTTGCTGCTGTTCAATATTCAGTATATTCACACCTAATCTGTACTAATGCTTTGTCTTTCAACACACCATTAACATATTGTTTGCCTTTGCTCCGTGACCTTTTGGTCAGCTATGTGGCCTGGTCCAATCTGCACCTTCTCCTTTGTTATCTCTTGCCCAACCCCCACCTCACTTGTTTATAATCTGTGACTTTTCTAATATTTGTCAGTTCCGAAGAAGGGTCACTGACCCGAAACGTTAACTCTGCTTCTCTTTCCACAGATGCTGCCAGACCTGCTGAGTGAATCCAGCATTTCTTGTTTTTGTTTCAGATTTCCAGCATCCGCAGTATTTTGCTTTTATTATTATGCCATTTGCCTTCCTGATTGTTTGCTGTATCTGCATGCTAACCTTCTCTGTTTTTTGTACGAGGACAGCCAAATCTCTCTGAACACCAACGTTTAAAAGTTTCTCACATCTGTTATGACCTTAGTAGAGACCCCTAACTTTAAAGCAATAGATTTTAACTTCCCAGTGACCGATTAAAGAACTACATGACAAAATTTCACATCTTAAGATTTTTACTATAATAACTAAACTAAAAATCAACATTAACTCAACAGTACTTAGTAGGCAGCTAATGCACTAAATTACAGAGAAAGTTATTTCCCATTAACTTATGAACACACTTGAAAACTCCACACTACATTTATACATTCGTGTTCTCATCGAAAAGGTATCCCTCACATTAAAAGTCCAACTCCTCCCAGCTGCAATGGATTGGATCTCGCAGTGTCCTTCTCAAAGCCAATGTCCTCTTCTCTCAGTTTTTCCAAGCACATTCAACTGGACTTTCGTTAATAAGGCAATTTCCGGTGATCCTGTTAGTCTTTTCTCCTTCGCAAACTTCGAGCCTACAAAATAGGTTCAGATCTTAGCAGCCTTTTGCTGTATCAGTGTTCTGAGAGCAGCTGTCTCCCCAGAAACAGCCCACTAGCCTCTCTCTCTCTCTCTCTCTTTAGGCTGCACAATTCTCCTGGTCTTCCTTTCTTCCCTTCAGCATCCAGACCTAGGAAATCCTCTCGAATTCAACCACCTCAAAAGTCAATAATCATTTGCCTTTTACAATTTTCAGAGACCATAAGTCTGACCATAGCAAAATCACCAGGACCTTACTTTGTTTCCAGCTGTTATAAATTGCAACTCCAATCTGCATTTTATAGCCCCTGTCTCTCTGTTTATAATCTGAGAGTCTGGGAGAGCAAAACCCATTATCCTTTATGTGTTACAACCTTGCTTTCAAAAGGGTCTTTGATCTGGATTTTTTGTTATCATGGTAACCAAGACCCCTGGCTTGTTTCTGGGCAGTTTTTGTGTGAGTTCACATGTTTCTTCCAAATGTCCATTTTACACTGCATTAAAGATCACAGTTTTTAAAACACAACCATTCTACAAAGTCCAGCATTCAGAACACCATTTAAAAAAATTCTACTTTTCTATTTGTCCTATCAATGTGAATAACCTCACATTTCCCCAAGTTATAGTCTGTCTGCCACCTTATTGCCCACACACTAATCTGCCCATAGCCGTTTGCAATCTTTTTGTGTCTGCACAGCTTAGTGGCTCACCCATGTATCATCAGTAAACTTGGATACATGACTCTCAGTCCCTTCATCTAAGCCAATTATATAGATTATAAATAGCGAAGGCCCCAGCACTGATCCTTGCGGCTCCCAACTAGTAATAGCCTGCCAACTGGAAAATGCTCCATGCATCTCTACTTTCTGTCCATTAAACAATCCTCTAATCATACGAATATATTATCCTCAACCCCATGAGCCCTTATCTTGTACACCAAGCTTGTTGAACACCTTTTGGAAATCCACATATAATACATCCACTTTATCTATCCTGCTCATTATATCCTCAAAAAAATCATAAGTTTGTCAAACATGATTTCCCTTTTATGAAATTAAGTGCTGTTACGACCAGGTGAAAAAGGGGTCGAGAGGTTCCCTCTCAGCCTTTGCCTGGTTTGGCCATAACAGGGTTTAAATTTTTAAAACACCATGTTTTAAGCTTCCCCTCAGTGAATCCTTGTTCACTGTTCTCTAATTGTAATGGCAAAGAAATCAACCAAACAGGTTTTCTTAGATTTAAACAAGAAAGGTGTAAGTTTATTAACCTTAAAACTCTAGTTCGGTTAAAACTACTAGAAATACGCAACGCGACCATGCTAGCATGCATATGTGATAAACACACACGCAAATAAAGACAGAAAAGGAGAAAGAGTAAAGGGATTAGATGTGCAGTTTTTGACTGCAGTTAAACCTTGCAGTTCTTCTTGTGGCCCGGTGCACACTTTCACTTGTTTAGCTGCAGAAGTCTTCTCTCTTGAGGTTTAAGTGGCTGCCTGGAAATTTGTGAGAGAGAGGGAGAGACCTTCCTTCTCTGTTGTCTTCAAATTGCGGTCTGTTTTCCAACTGTTTATAACTCTAAATTGGCCAGCAGGTTAGTCATGTGATTAACTCCTTATTTGGAACAACTGCTCCTGCGGTTTGTGGATTTCAAAGCTCTTGGTGGTGGGGGCGGGGGATGCAGGGTGTAGTGCTGGCTCTTACACAGACAAGATGTGGATCACAGTTGCCCAGACCAGTCTCTGTTAATTGAATCAGTGAGCAGTCCTCATTGTCTCTTTTTTGTCAACTGTCTTTTGTAATGCAAAACGAGCAGTCATGTTTCCCAGCCACTGCTGTGGTCTCTCCAAACAAGTTTTTTTTAGTCCAGTAACAGCTTAAAAATTAATGTTCCGAATGACAAAATTAATATGTCTCACTTTGGCAGGTGTGGTTTACATGACAGTGCCTTCTTAACAGCTCCTTTGTTATAATTGCCGCTTTTTTCTGATAACTGGAGCAGGGTTTTCCTTCCGGGGGCGGGAAACGGAAGTTGAGACTGTATCTGGATCCTGAACCCACCCCTGGGGGCAAGCAGACATCACCCCAATTTTGATGGGGGTGCCCTTTGATGGGGGTGGCATGGAGACGGGTTTGGTGGCCAATTAGCGGCCACGTGGACAGGAACGGAGGTGGGATCCTCAAGTGAGGACCTGATTTAAACAGACCACGGCGGCCATCACTGTGGCTGCCCTATCACTGCTTCACCTCCAGTCTTGCACATCATAGAATCTTCAAATATTAGAATGTCTCAGGTGAGACAGAGGCCTGGAACCCAGAAGAGCGCAGCCCCTTTGATTCACTGATACAGACCTGGAGGTCCTACTCGAGGCTGTAAAGGAGGGGTGGCAGGTGGAGGCCACCCACCCAGATTAAGCAAGTTTAGTTGGAGATATTGACACAGGCTGCAGAAGGAGTGTGGTCCGCATCAATTGGATCCAGTGTTGGAACAGGTTGAATGACTTGTTATGCTCTGGCAAGATGGGTGCAACCTCCAACCCTCAGGACAGGTCTCTTGGGTATTCACCGTCCAGCAGTCACAACAGCTGAGGAGCCTGAGACCACATGCTGTTCTTGGACATGAGAGGAATGTGCGCCCAGGGCACTTACTGGCCCCTCAGAATAGCTGAGAGCCATAGTACTGCTGACGACACCTCACCACTGAAACATAGAAACATAGAAAATAGGAGCAGGAGTAGGCTATTCGGCCCTTCGAGCCTGCTTCGCCATTCATTATGATCATGGCTGGTCATCCAACTCAGTAACCTGTTCCCGCTTTCCCCCCATATCCTTTGATCCCTTTCGCCCCAGGAGCTATATCTAACTTCTTCTTGAAAACATACAATGTTTTGGTCTCAACTGCTTTCTGTGGTAGCGAATTCCACAGGCTCACCATTCTCTGGGTGAAGAAATTTCTCCTCATCTCAGTCCTGAAAGGTTTACCCCGTATCCTTAGACTATGACCCCTGGTTCTGGACTCCCCCACCATCGAGAACATCCTTCCTGCATCTACCCTGTCAAGTCCTATTAGAACTTTATAGGTTTCTATGAGATCCTCCCCTCACTCTTCTGAAGTCCAGTGAACATAATCCTAACCGACTCAATCTCTCCTCTTATGTCAGTCCCGCCATCCCAGGAATCAGTCTGGTAAACCTTCGCTGCACTCCCTCTATAGCAAGAACACGCTTCCTCATATAAGGAGACCAAAACTGCACACAATATTCCAGGTGTGGCCTCACCAAGGTCCTGTATAATGCAGTTTCTAATGAATAGGAGCAGCTGGCATTGGCACCAGAGCCAGCAGTTCCTTATCTCGCTCTCTTTTGTTCTTGCAGCAGAAACGGGCCCATAATACCTGCGTGATGGCCCAGATAGGCGGAGGGGTTCCCTACCTTCACATTATCACTGCCGTGGAGTAGGCAGCCATTGAAATTGCCAGGGTCAATGACAAAGAGCAAGTCGGGCAAGGCAAGATGGACATCCGTGGTGGAGATGTTGATTAGAGAGTGCAATGCTTTCATTATGGGGATGCATTGCACTCCACCCCATCCAGCAACATACTGAAGACTGAGTTTCATTGGGAAGCCTCAACACTGCAGAAGTCTCTGCTCTCCATGCTAGTTCTCATGATCTCTTCTTGTGTTTCCTACTGGCATAGATGTCCAGGCACTTAGACCATCTCCCTCACCATCACCCGGCCAAACGCAGCCACAGCAGGGCTCTGAAGAAACACCATCACACCTTGCATGTGCACCCTCCACCACCAGGTGACATACAGTCACCTCAGTAGGTCCTCGCACGCAATGAGATAGGGTGGCACTGGGTGATGATAATGGCACTCATGTGCAGGAGGAGGTGCCAGAGGCAGAGGCAGCTGTGGTCAGTCCCCTTTAGAGCATGGAGGACTGATGCAGCCATGTTCAGCTGGGTAAGATGCAGGGTTTCAGGAATCACAGGAAAGGAGGCTTTACCTTGAATAGCAACTATGTGTTCCCATATGTCAGAGTTCCCTAAGGCAGTGCAGGATCATGGGCTGAGAATGGAGGAGTCCTTCCAGCTCATGTGCGCCACAATAGCTCAGGTCTTTAAGCGCATGAGCTCTGATATTGAGAGAGTGGCCAAACTCATGGAGAGACATTTGCAGCAGCACTTGGGAGTGCTTGCAGGAACTGCACACTTATGTTCACAGGATACATGCAAAACGTTGTACCCTTGGTGCAGGGATGTCTGGAGGGGATGCCAGTTGCACCTCAGTGCTCCCCTCCAGCCATCTGGAGCACCAGCTAAGCGCTGAGGCAGTCATCAAAGAGGATGAGGGTGCCATCCTTCAAAGGGCACCCATGAAGGGCACCCATCAAAATCAGAACATGACCTCAGCAAGCTCTCAATAAGCTCTTTAATGTTATTAATTGGCCTTCTTAATGAATTGTGCGGGATCTCAGGGCCACCCTCCCCTTGCCCTGGTGAAACTCACCAGCACCAGGAATGTCATCGGTAACCAGCACACCATCTGGCACTGGCATTTTTGTCCCCCACCTGCCTCCATTCCTGCCCCTGGCAAGACCTGAAAATTCAGGCCTGTAACTAGGCTCACAGGCCTGTAGTTCCTTGTTTTCTCTCTCTCTTTTCTTAAATAGCAGTGTTACATTGGTTGCCTTTCAATCTGCTAGAATCTAAGAAATTTTGCCAATGCATCCACTACCTCTGCAGCCACCTCTTTTAGTACCCTAGGATGTAGGCTATCAGGTCGGGGGCATGGCTTTTAATCCCATTAGTTTCTCTAAGTACTTTTTCTCTACTGATATTAATTACTTTAAGTTCCTCACTTTCATTCAACCCTTGGTTCCCCACTAATTTTGGTATGCTTTTTGTGTCTTCTACTCTGAGGACAGATAACATAATATTTGTTTAATGTCTCTGCCATTTCCTTATTTTCAGTTTAATTTCTCTTGTCTTAACCTCTAAGGGACCAACATTTACTTTTGCTACTTTTTTTTACATACTTGTAGAAGCCCTTATAATCTGTTCTTATATTTCTTGTGCATTTACTCTCATATTTTTCCCTTTTCATCAATTTTTTGGTTGATCTTTGCTGGTTTCTAAAACACTCCCAATCCTCTCCTTGCAACATTATAATTTAGCCTCCTCTTTTAATCTAATATTATGCTTCATTCCTTTAGTCAGCCTTGGCTGAATCATCTTTCCCATAGAGTTTTTGTTTCTCAATGGAACGTATTTTAATTGAGAATTTTAAATTAGTTCTTTAAATGTTTTCATTGTTTATCTATCATCATATCAAAGCAGCATTTGACCGAGTGTGGCATCAAGGAGTCCTAGCCAAATTGAAGTCAACGGGAATCAGGGGGAAAATCCTCCACTGGTTGGAGTCATACCGAGCACAAAGGAAGATGGTTGGAGGTCAATCGTCTCAGCCGCAGGACATTGCTGCAAGGTAGAGTCCTAGGCCCAATCAACTTCAGCTGCTTCATCAATAACCTTCCCTCCATCATAAGGTCAGAAGTGGGGATGTCCGCTGATGATTGTATGATGTTCAGTACCATTCACAACTCCTCACATATTGAAGCAGTATATGTCCATATGCAGCAAGACCTGGATAACTTTCAGGCTTAGGCTGATAAGTGGCAAGTAACATTCACGCCAGACAATGACCATCTCCAACAAGAGAGAATCTAATCATCTTCCCTTGACATTCAATGGCATTACAGGGGCTGAATCCCCCACCATCAACATCCTGGGGGTTACTATTGACCAGAAACTGAACCACATAAATACTGTGACGACAAGAGCAGCTCAGAGGCTGGGTATTCTGTGGTGAGTAACCCACCTCCTGACTCCCTAAAGTCTGTCCACATCACATGTCAGAAATGTGATGGAATACTCTCCATTTGCCTGGATGAGTGCAGCTCCGATAACGCTCAGGAAGCTCAACACCATCCAAACCAAAGCAGCCTGCTTGATTGGCACCCCATCCACCACCTTAAACATTCACTCCCTCCACCACCAATGTATAGTGGCAGCAGTGTGTACCATTTACAAGATGCTCTGCAGCAACTCACTAAGCCTTCTTCGACAGCACCTTCCAAACCCGTGACCTCTTCGACCTAGAAGGACAAGGGCAGCATACACTTGGGAACACCACTGCCTGCCAGTTACCTTCCAAGCCACACACCATCCTGACTTGGAACTATATTGCCGTTCCTTACTGCTGCTGGATCAAAATCCTGGAACTCCCTCCCTAACAGCACGGCGGGTGTACCTGCACCAAATGGACTGCAACAGTTCAAGAAGGCAGCTCGCCACCATCTTCTCAAGGGCAATTACAAACACAACAAATGCTGGCCTTGCCAGTGATGCCCACATCCCATGAAACAAATAAAAAAAATCTAACTCACCCCTCATAACTGGCTTCATTTAAGTTTAACACTCATGTTTTGGACTTAAGTGTGTCATTCTCAAACTTCACATAAAATTTTATATTATGATCACTCTGTCCCATAGGACCCCTTACTATGAGATTACTAATTAACCCCATCCCATTACATAATGCAACATCTAAAATAGCCTGGCTAATTCCACAACATATTGTTCTCGGAAACTGTCTCAAATGCATGCCATAAACTCGTCCTCCAGACTACCTTTGCCAATTTGATTTGTCTAATCATTAACTTTGTTACAATCTCTGATTACTTCTTGATTAATACACTGTCCAATGGGATAGATGCTGTTAGGGATCTGTAAACTACTCCCACCAGTATTTTCTGCCTCGTTATTCCTTTTCTTCACTCACAATGATACTTCTTCTTGGTCTGCTATGCCAAGATCCTTTCTCACTACTGTTCTTATGTCATCCTTTATTAACAGGGTTACTACCCTTCCACCCCACCTCCTTTTCCACTCTGCTTGTCTTTTTGAAATGCCAAGTTCCCTAGAATATTTAGTTTCCAACTTGGCCACCTTGCAACCACAGCTCTCTGATGGCTATTTAGATAAAACCTATGTATTTCTAGTTGTGTCATTAGTTCATCTATGATGTGTCGCGGAACTGTAATTATTTTTTTCCTCGGATTAAAACAGTGTGCCTTTAAGACTCTGTTAAAAAAACAGTGCACCTTTAAGACAGAGAGAAGGTTTTGGATTCTCTGAGGTACAGTGTGCCAGCTGCACTTGTTACCCTAGGCCACAGCAGGAGAGAGAGGTCACCTGGTATAATGTTTCGATTTGACTGTGTGTAAAACTGGCAAAAACTGGTCTGAACCAGATTGTTTTTGAAAGACTCTCCAGCGAGGCGTGATACTGAAGAGCTGTCTATTTTCTCTCAGCAAAAATTCTACAGGGAGCTACGGGCCAAGTTGATTACCTGTTGAGGAGAATAAAAAGTCCTTTCTTTTAAGAGACCGTTTATATTGCTGAAGGTAGTAAAACTCCTTTTCTTTACTTCCAAGCCAGGAAATATTTTGCTTCAAGATTGAATTGCTCTTGACTGATTGTATTTTTCTAGACTTTGCCGGTGTTTGTTGCCTGCTGCAGCCGAAGTGTTTTGAATGCCTATTAAGAACAATTTCATCAAACCCACATGGAGACTTCGCGTGGCCTTTGATTATTTTCACATTAGAATACCTTATCCATCAGGAATGTAACCCACAAAGACTTACTTATTTATTTATTCTTAAGAAACAGCTAATTCTTTAAAAACACCACTTTTGAAACCGGTTAACCGTGGTTTTTGAGCGTATGTATGTGAATGGGGGAGTTAGATTAAAATAAGAAGTTACAAGGTCTTTAGACATAGGTTTATCTAAATAGGATTTAAGATTTAGTTTTTCATAAATAGTTAATTTGTTGTTGTCTAAAGATACCTGGTTTGGTCTGTTTTATTCCAGGTGTTACTGGGGTGTTTAATTTGGCTGTTTTCTGGTTGGATAGGAAAAATTAAGTAATATGCTGCGACCTGTGGAGTGACGGGACTGAGTTGACAGTGCATTGCTTCCGCCACGGTCCTAATAGATGTTATGAATGTTTCTTGCATTCAGATAAAGCGTGCTTATTTTTAAATGTTTGACATTATTTCCTGCTTTGACCTTATTTGCTACCTTTAAACTCTCGGTCACACACTACTTTTCCATACCCAAATTACTGCACTGCTCTATTGCCTTGACATTTCTCTTCAGATTTCTACATTTTCCCTCACTTCCCCCCTCCCCCCACACTTTTTAGTTATAGTCCTAGCTACAGACTTAGTTCTTCAATTCACCAGTTTAAATGTAGTCAATCTCAACAGAACAGATCCCTCTTTACCTGGTACTGGAGCCGGTACCCCATGAATCAAAACCCCTTCCTTCCACACCACTTGTTGAGGCACATGTTTAACTCTCTCATCTGGCTGACCTTATGCCAATTTGTGCATGGCTCAGGTAGTAATCCCAAGACTTTTACCCCTGCATTGCTGTTTATTAATTTAGACCCTAGCTCCTCAAACCCCTACAAAGTACCTCATTCTTAGTTCTAACTATGTTGTTGGTTCCTACATAGATCACGACAACTACTCCCTCCCACTCCAAGTTCTTCTTCAGCCATGTTGTAGTTGGACTCCTCCATGCTCCATGAAATGGTGAGCAAGATTTCCACAGAATTCCCAGGTGACCAAGCATTTCATGGTGTATGCCTATATTGTAGAATTTTTCAAATTTTTTTCCCTAAATGGTCTTGGATTTTTTATCTGTTTTCTTGCCTTCCTTGGGACATTACATGGCTGTCAGTCAATAAGGGTGTCTATTCATAATACTTCAGATATCATGACTATGAGATGCAGGCTTGATAGGCCAGCTGGTCTTTTCTTGCCTGTCATTTTCATAACTGTAATTTGTAAATTTGACAAAAGTGATTTCATATACTGTTTTTGTAAATAGTATTCACTTAGAGTAAACAACTCCAGTGATACCTTGAGACTAGCTCTTTCATGGGTAAAATTTAACAAAAGAACTTACCCACTTTCATAGAGGTTCATCCACTTTCAAAAATACACACCTTCTTAAGTAATTAGCATGAATGGAATGAGCCTAATGGGATATGAGCAGCACTTTGCAGGAGTTGGTTTTGCGGTTCCTGTTCAGGATGTTACAATATTGTATGAATTTTTGATGACTTACAGGGGCACCAAAAGTAGGATCTTGAAACCTGCAGACAGTAAGGTTCAGCAAATAATGAGAATCAATGCCACAAGAATCAATGCAACAAGTCAGTCATCTAGATATTTTTGAAAACTGGATCCGTGATTGCAAATGTAGTTGAAAATAGATAAATGGAATGTACATCTTGGAAACTGTCTTTAAATAAATAAAGGGAAAGTAACTGTGACAAATCCCTCCTCATCTTTCTCGACCTGTCTGCAGCCTTTGACACTATTGAAAACACCATCCTCCTCCAATGCCTCTCCATCGTTGTCCAACTGGGTGGGATTCCTCTCACCTGGTTCCTCTCGTATTTATCTAATCATAGCCAGAGTATCACTTGCAATGGCTTCTCTTTCCACTGCTCCTCCGTTATCTCTGGTGTCCCCTGGTAACCACCGGCCGTCTATTTCTCATCTACAAGCTACCCCTCGGTGACCTCGTCCGAAAGCACAGCATTTGTTTTCACATATACACTGACAACACCCAGCTCTATCACACCACCACCTCTCTCAATTCCTTCACAGTGGCTAAATTATAAGACTATTTATCCGACATCCAGTACTGGGTAAGCAGAAATTTCCTCCAATTAATTCTTGGGAAGACTGAAGCCATTGTTTTCTGTTCCCACTCCAAATTCCATTCCCTAGCTACTGACTCCATCCCTCTTCCTGGCAACAGTCTGAGACTGAACCAATCTGGTCGCAGCTTTGGTGTCATACTTGACTCCGACCACAAATCTGTGCCACCAATAAAAAGCTCCTATTTCCACCTCTGCAACATCGCCCGACTTTGCCCCGCCTCAGCTCATCTGCTGCTGAAACCCCCATTCATGTCTTTGTTTCCTCTCGACTTGACTATTCCAACACATTCCCACATTCTACCCTCCCTAAACTCGAGGTCATCCACAACTCTGCTGCCCTTATCCTTACTTGCACCAAATGCTGTTTACTTAACGCCCCTGTGCTCACTGACCTACATCGAGTCTCTGTTAAGCAACATCTTGATCTAAAAATTCTGATCCTTGTTTTTGAATCCCTCTATGGCCTTGCCCTTCCCTATCTCTGTAATCTCCTCCAGCCCCACAACCCTCCGAGATATCTCCATTCTTCTAATTTTGGCCTCTTGCGCATCCCCAATTTTAATCATTCCATCATTGGTGGTCATGCCTTCGGTTGCTTAGGCCCTAAGCTCTGGAAGTCGCTCCCTATACCTCTCCACCTCTCTACTTCGCTTTCCTCCATTAAGACACTCCTTAAAACCTACCTCTTTGACCAAGCATTTGGTCATCTGATCTAATATCTCCTTATGTGGCTTAGTGTCATATTTTGCTTTATGAAATGTGAAATGCCTTGGGATGTTTGATTACATTAAAGGCACTATATAAATATAAGTTACTGTTTTGTATTCGATGCAACTGACCACACCATTTTTCTTTACTGTTCTTTTTTCTGTGATTGATCTCCACTTCCACTTATCCTAACGGACTCAGTATATAGAATCATAGAATGGTTTAAGCACAGAAGGAGGCCATTCAGCCCATCATGTCCATGCAGACTCTCTGCAGGAGCAATTTAACTAGTTCCACTTCCCTGCCCTCTCCTGTAGCCCTGCAAATTCTTTTCCTTCAGGTGCTTATCCATTTCCCATTTGAAAGCGACAATTGAATCTACCTCTAGCACCCTTTCAGGCAATGCATTCCAGATCGTAACTACTTGTTGCTTAAAAAAAGTTTTTCCTCATCTCGCCTTTAGCTCTTTTGCTCTGCAATAGTTTCTCCTCTCATGATCTCATTGTCAACTCTGGCATTCCCGAAGGTTGCATCCTATTCTCACCTATGTTCAGCCCTTCAGCAACATTGTTCGTATGCAACTTGAGCTTCAACATTGACACTCTTTACCTTTCTGTCAGCTCCTTCAATTCCATGACTGTAGCTGTGCTGTTTATTTGTCTGTCCGACCATAAAATCATGGATGAACTACCACTTCCTTTAGTTTGCAAAATAAAAGCCATCCTGTTCAGTTTTAAAAAGACTAGCATTTATATAGCACTTTTCACCACCACTGGATGTCTCAAAGCGCTTTACAGCCAATGAAGTACTTTTGTAATGTAGACACTGTTGTAATGTAGGTTTGCGCTTAAAATGTTATACCACACCTGATTCGATCATCCTTCCCCAATTGCTTTCTTATCCTGAATCTGATAATACACAATCTTGGTGCCTTACATGACCCTGAAATGAGCTTCACAACCCACATCCAGTCTAATATTAAGATCTCCTATGTTCAATTATGAAACATCAGCTGCTACTTCTTCAACTTACATCCACCCCTCACCATCAAAATCTATATCCACTTCTCTATTACCTTTATGACCTCCAGGATTTACTTTTTTCAGTGCTTTCCCAGCTGACCCCCTGAGCTTCACCACAAACTCTAATCGAAGATTCCAATGGCCATGACTTATCCCAAACAAATTGCCAATCACCCCAGTTTTCCACAGGCTCTGCTGGCTTCCATCTCCTTGTCTCCCTTCAGAAATCTTTGCTTGGATTCATGCCACAGTTTCTGCAATATACCCAGCTCACACTCTCAGCTATATAGCATCAATATTATTTTATGCATGCCTTCCCCTTGCAATTGCTGACATTGCCACATCCATTGTCACATTACTGTACTCTTCCTATTAATAGTGACTGATATTTTAAATATGTGCAAAATTATTTTGTTTAAAAGCACAACACTTCAAAATTAATCAATTCCAAATCCTTTCCATGAAAAAGAGATCAAAAAGCCCAAAACGCAATAATGGAACTTGGAAATAGACACTTACCATGATATTCTAATGTTGACTGTTTAAAATGGTTCATGCTTATGTGACAATAAAGAACAGGAAAATGTCATACAAATACATTTGGTGTCTGCCCACAAATTTCAACAATAATAATTTCGAGACTTCACTTTTTAATTTGTCTATGAAAGATACACCATTGTAGGAGGGAAGGAAGTGATTTCACTCATCAGCAATGATGCTGCAATAAACATTTTCAATAATTAAAGCCAGAAATTTGACCTTTATGGAACTTGAATAATACAGACAAAGTCAGCATTTAGCTAAATTTAGGGAAATTATATAGTAAAGAAGTCACACACAAACCATAGCTTATTATATTAAATGTATATATACATTCAGTTTGTCAAACAGTAAAACTCATATTTAAATGCCTGGCAAAGTATTTGGAAAATAGGACACTGGAAGTATTATGAGACCTCTGTGTTTAAGTTATCATGTTAATGCTAGGTTCACAGACAGATGGAAAAATGGATAGCACAAGAGCCTGAGGAATATTAATACTGCATTATAGAAACTTTAGGCAGTGATAAAAGATAGTGAACTTCTATCTCACTCTTATAATTACTTTCATTCTTTCATAAAACACAGTGGGCTGTTGAAGTCATGAGTCCCCATTTAGCCTTTCAAGCAATTGCTGTTGTGGTAGGAAGAAAAACTATAAAATGTGAATAGTTTGTCTAAAGAAATTCAATGCTCCCTCAAAATGAGGAAGCCAAGTATGGGTAAAGTAAGACTTCCATTTTCTGTCACAATAGGGACGCAGGCTCAAAGAAAAGTTTTGTCTACTCTGTCCCAAAATTTTACATCAATATGATGTGCTAATCCATCAGTTTGAAGATTTCCCACTTTAGCCATCTATGACCTTGATGAGAGGGATCCCTGAGCCCAACTATATTTCATTATGAACACTTTGAGAGATCGAGATGGAGGTGAAATGCTGTGAATGAGAGAGAGATGCAAAAACAGAGATACATGTACAGAACAAAGACAGATAGAGAGACACAGAGAGGGATGCAGAAATAGCTGCATATAAACTGAGAGACAGAGGGACATAGAGAGAGAAAGAGAAGAGAGAAAACAACATGCATAGATTTCCATCAGTTTTTTTTTCACATCTGGGACCCTAGATTTGACCAGGTTCCAGAACTGAAAGAAATTAAAATCCACTACAAGCAAAGTTTCTGATGTTTTTAGTTTCAGTTCTGTATTTTAGGCAGTATTGAAACCAAGGAAAAGGCTAATCTGAGAATTGTTTGGGATGTAATTGTGCAATACATTATACACATTATACATAACCCTAGAAAAATGAGCTATATTGTTTGTTTTGGTACACACATAAAACTGAAAACTTATTACAAAAACTCACCATTGCTGACAGTTTTGGCCCATTGATTTGTGCATTCATAATCGCATCATTCACTAATGAATGGAGATTCAGCAAAACTTGTTCTATATCAAAATTTCCCTGTATTCCATTTGACAGTTCCTCCAGTGATCTGATGTACTCCCGCCAATGTGGATCAATTTCTGCCATATTAGCAAGGCATCCTCTAATCACATTCAGGCAATAGCCCATGCATGGCTTACGATTAGTCAAGCCTTGACAATGGGAACAATACTGCATCTTCAGCAGAGCTCTGCTACATTCTTTGGTGTACTGCAAGTGATCAGTTGTGTTAATGACTTCAATTCCTAAATTTAAGGCCTGCAAGAACATATGACTAGCCATGAGTGATTTTGCCATTTGACTTGTTATTAATTTTGGAAGATGACCAAATGGGTTTAGGTCCTTCCTTGCCATCCGTACACATTCTGCAAAGTCTGGGGAGATGTCAGTAAGGGCAGGATTGATTAGATGATTATAGACCAATGGAAAGAGACTATCAAAAAATCTATTAACAAATTCATCGACGTTTATCTCCGAGCCAAAAACAAAGAGTGCAACATCAATAAAGAGTTCTCGAATTGGTGCAACTGTCTGAAAGGCCATGTTCCGGTAGGTCGTTCTGAACAGCATTTTTGTGTTATTCTCTGCATGGCGAATGATATTCTGAAATGTCTCTGCAATAAAAGGACAAATAGGTAAATCATTCCGTTCCAATAGTTTCACAATCTCATAATATAGAGTGATTCATTTCTATCCTTCCTCCATTTTCTGTAAAGGTGTTTACTTGGACAAGTTGGATTCAAAGCCATCTGCAAACACCTTTTTTCAAACTCTTTTGCCATCTTTTTCAGTGGAGGCTAGTATACTAAACAACAGGATACAATCTTTTCCCTCATACCAGGACTCGATCTGGTCTGGCTAAGCTGATCTATATTATTTTTGTTCTAGAAAGACCAAGAAATTGAATAACTATAACTTTTAAAAAGTAAACAAAATTTCCATTGGCGTTCTGCTTATTTCTTTAAGTTGTATATGTATCAAAATACTTACTACATGTTCGTTCCTGTAAAAGTTTTTTTTCTCTTTATTGCAATTCTATGTTACTATGCTGAAAAGAGGAACATGAATCAAAGTAAGTATTACCAAACCAGATATTCCCTCCCCATTGCTCGCTAGCATTCATCTTTTGCATGGCACCTTATCATAAAAGCAAGAACAGGGGCAACTCAACAGATGTGATCACACATAAACTTACATAGGAACAGCAGTTTGATCCATTGATCCTATGGCCAGGATTTTACTGGCCTCCAGCAGGCGGGCCATGAGACTGGGAGTGAAGGGGGTGGGTGCTGGTAATATCACAGGCAGCCACGTCAGGTCAACTCCCCAATGTGGTCGCACCACTGGGACATTTTACCAGTGACGGGACTGGATGCAGAGTGGTTGCCCGCTCCAAGGAGGTAAGTAGCCAATTAGCATAACTAAAGGCCTAATTAGGGACCATTTTACAGGGTCGTCGGCATTTTGGCTACGGCGAGGTGACCCCCTGCCACATAGGCAGGCCGCAGTTCAATGTGGCAACCAGGGGACCATCGGAACCGGAGCCTCATTGCCAACGAGAAAATTGCAAGCAGGGAGGGCAGCCCCTGCAGCCCCAACAATCTTCCTGGAGGGGTTTCCCCTCCAACACTTGACCCTCTGATTTTTAAATATTTTTTTCAAATTTATATGGCACAGCTTCCGAGGTCTCTTGCATGCCTCAGCAGCGACCAGTGCCCAGTGGCACTGCTGAGGCTTCAGAGCTGCTGATTGGGCCCACAGCATCAGCAGCCTGCCAACCATCCTTAAATGGACAGTGGGCCTGCAAATGGTCAATAGGAGGCTGCCTATGGTAAAATTGGCAAGGCGGTTCCACTTCCAGAGTGTTATCTCTGGACCCACTTTTCACCCTGACTTCAGGGTCCCAATCCCTACAGTAAATTTCAGGTCAATTTGTTAGCAATGCCTGATCTTTCATTTGAATCCCAATTCCCTCCCTTTCCACCTGTGCGCCGTTACATTACTGATTTTCAGTGGTGTACAATGGACCTCTAATATTTTTTTCCAATATCTTTCATCAACTATTATCAAGCCATCATCAGAACAATTTAACAGTTGCAAACAGTTTAATACAATGGCAGTAATTGTATACTAGATGGAGAAAGGTGGTGAATAGAATGGATGGGTGTCAGAACATTTTTTAAAAAAGGAACATCACTGCTAGAAAATGGACCTCTTCTCATTTCAGGCACCCAGTGTCAGAGCCAAATACTTCCAGGTCAGGCATAGCACAGCCCAATCCGCACCAAAGTCAAAACAGCAACCTCGGTTGCACTAATGTGACGTGTCTTTCATTTTTCACATCAGCAAGCCAGTGGTGTCTGAGTTAGACTGCCAATTAGTGCCAAATTAAGGATAGTTTTGTGCTATTGGTCCATATTCAGGTTCACAAATGTTCCGCTTTCAGTTGGAGTTTTTGGAATTGGCAGTTCCGCCCCTGAGCACTGCCTCCTGCATCCTGGGTGATCAGCACTTTATATTTCCCCATGGCAGTGCATCGCCACCTGCTCCATAATGTCAGTGGCTGCTGCTCACAGGAGCTTCTGGCTTGGTGACATCACCTCACCACCTCTGCACAGAATCAGGTTGAGCTTCTGTGTTGAGAATAGAGGACGGGGAGCTGCAAAAGAGTGAGGTATCGGAGGAGAGAACTTGGAAATCAGGGGTCTCAAGAGCCTGGGAATGAGAGCTTAGGGAATTGGCTCTTTTCACCTGAGGATTTAATATTCAGTGCAATGGGTAGCTGAAGCTCCAAAGGCATTCACCAAGTGCCTCTCCGGCAATCATATTTGTCGAAGTTAAGTGGTCAGATGTCATGCGATCAGGCATCAGATAACCAGATGCCATATGGTCAGAATGTTATGTGATCGAATCTTAATAATGCTTTCAACCAGAGTGGACACCTTAGTCAACACCCTTGAAGAACTGAATTGAGATCACCTAATTTTATCATATAGCACCCTTACAGCCAGCAGAAAGCAGTTACTATAAACTCTATCAGTCTGGGCCTAAACTACCACACGACCCACTTCTCTAGAAACTGAAAAAAATGTAACCTCAAGGTGATGAACATGGGATCTGAATTCCATTTGGCCTTCCTTATGGATTGTCTTTTCGTATTCCCGATAAAACACACTGAGGACATTCTCCATCATATTATGCGGCACTACTGCTGTGCTAAATAGAATAAATTCAGAACAGAACTAGCAGCTCAAAACTGGAAATCTATGAAGCACCATGGGCCATAAGCAACAGCAGAATTGTATTCACATGCAATCTGTACCCTCATGGCTTGACAATATCCCTCACTCTACCATTAGAATCAAGACAGGGGACCAACCCTGGTTCAATGAGTAGCATGGAGAGCATGTAAGGAGCAGCACTAGGCATACCTAAAAATAAGCTGCCAAACTGGTGAAGCTACAACACAGGACTACATACATGCTAAACAGTGGAAGTAGCATGTTGTAGACAAAGCTAAGCAATCCCAAAACTAATGGATCAGATCCAAGCTCTGTAGTCCTGCCACATCCAGTCATGAATGGAGTTGGACAATTAAACAACTAACCGGAGTAAGAGACACCATAGACCTGGACAAAAGAACTGAATTCCAGAGGTGAGGTGAGAGTGACTGCCCTTGACAACATTCAGGCTTGGGCTCATGTGTGGTGTGAACATTACTTGTCACCTAAGTGCCAAGCAATGACAATCTCTAACAAGAGAGAATCTAAAGATCTTCCCTTGACATTCAACAGCATTACCAGTGCTGAACTCCCACCATCAACACCCTGGGGGTTACCACTGACCAAAAACTTAACTGGAACAGCCATATAAATACTGTGGTTACAAGAGCAGCATAGAGGCTGGGAATTCTGCCACGAGTAGCTCACCTCCTGACTCCCCAAAGCCTGTCCACCATCTACAAGGCACAAGTCAGAAATGTGATAGAATAAGCTCCACTTGCCTGGATGAGTGCAGCTCTGACAACATTCAAGAAGCTCAGCATTATTCAGGACAAAGCAGCCCACTTGATTGGCACACCATCTATCACATTAAAAATTCACTTCCTCCACCACTGGTGCACAGTGGCAGACGTGTGCACCATATACAGGATGCAGTGCAGCAAGTCACCAAGGCTCCTTTGAGAGCGCGTTCCAAACCAGCGACCTGTACCACACAGAAGAACAAGGGCAGCAGGCACATAGAAACACCACCACCTGTTTTCCCCTCCAAATCAAACACCATCCTGACTTGGAAATACATTACCGTTCTTTCACTGTCACTGGGCCAAAACCCCACCTAACAGTACTATGGGTGTACCTACACCACACGGTCTGCAGTGGTTCAAGAAGGTTGCTCATCACCACCATCACAAGGGCAATTAGGGATGGGCAATAAATGCTGGCCTTGCCAGCAACAATCACATCCCATGAATGAATAAAAAAATACACAACAAAAATTTCAAATGGCTATAGTTGAGATGGGTATACACTGAATTCATACCATTAGGTAATTGCTGAAGCGTTCTCTTGGACATAAATTTTGTTGGAAGTTGAACTTAACAAGTTTAGAAGGCATGATTGTTGCATGACTAAAAATACCCATTTATGTCATGGTGTTGTCCTGAAAATGGAACTGGATGAAAATATAAGTTTTATTTTACAACATAAAGTTACATGCCCAAAGACATTACAATATTAACAAGAATGAGTATGGAAGCATGCATTATTGATGAACCATCCAGTGTAGACAATTGTGCCTGACTTTAATTCACCTTACCATGCTGTAAATCACAAATAACATCCATTATTGTTTTAAATTGCAATAACCTAATCTGAAGTAACTGGCTGAGTTTTTGTAAACAGTAGCTTTAACCCTTCCTACAACATCAAACATATTTTGTCAGTAGTCTGGAACCTTGTGCAGTCAGCTTTACAGTTCACTGTGCAGCAGTGAACCTACCATGACCTTTCCATGTCTAAATGTATGTCAGAACTTACTACTTGCAGTCAAGTTGGGGCCCTGGAAAGGGCAGAGTAACAGATGAAGCCCATGAACGAAGGCATGTATATTTTAGATACAACTTTCTCTATGTGTAGAAACATACATTTTCTAATAGTCAAGCACATTTGCAAACTCATTTCTGAGCTCATCCAATGGTTGTAATGAAGCAGCAGTTATCAGAAGTTCAGCTGCAATTTTTAAATTTTTCATACATGCTTATCAAGAAAGTGTTGTCTTGGATTTAATTTACTTAATAATTATGCTAACGAAATTTGTGATTATTCAAAGTTTATCAGTAATGCCTTAAAGAGAAAAATGTATTTCACTGAAACCTAACTTCTCAACGTATCTCAATTCCTCATTGTTACCATGTTTGATGCTTAAAAACTTATTGGTTAGAGGTAGACTGGAGCCAGTATATGATGTTGAATCCAGTGACACCAAGAAAGGCACTGCAGAGTCCATCATTTTCTCGTAACACCATCTGAACATTCATATTCCTGACAACCTGTTCAGAAAGCTGTCCTTTATTCTATTCAACATAAATTCACACCCCACCCCCTGAACCAAACTTTGATGTTTACTATTAGTCATATGGCTGCATATTCACCAGAGGTATAATTAGGCTGATGGCATTACAATACCATTCTGAACTTTATTATGGAAAGAATGCAGCACTCAGTTCATTGATGTTAGAATATTGCTCACATATGCATTGATATTATACAGACTGTCATTTTGCTCTATGTCGGTCAATGTGCAATATTTTGAAATAAATATAAAATGTAAAATAAAAATTGGATAACATGCTTTAAGAAATATTGAGCGGTATTGCACCGAGGTGTCAGAAGAGATCTCAGCCTCAATCAAAGCACAATGTCATATTGAAAACTATGAGCAGAATTTTATCAAAACTGACCTGCTCGCAGCGGAGGGGCCAGCAGTGGATTGGGAACCTGTTTACTTGTTCAGGGGCCTTTGCCGTGGCTCTTTAACTCTGCTACTGCATTAGCAGCCGCTTCCCAGTTGCATGATCAATCATAGAGTGTGAGCATAATGATGGCCCACGATTTGTCAAAGGAAGAATTTCTATTTAAAGGGACAATAGGGGTCAGAATGGCTGCAGGCAATCTTTACTGTGAAGGCTTGTACAATTGAAAAAATGGAAGATGTGAGAAGGCTGCCCCCTGGTTCTCTGACTCTTCCCTGGAGATAATGCTAGAGGCAACGAGGATCCACAGCAATGTGTTGTTTCCTCAGGACAGGAGGAAGAAGCCAGCCAGGCTGACGAAACAGGCATAGCTGGAAGTAGTCGAAGCTGTGAGCAGGAGTGTGGTGCTGAGGACCCGGATACAGTATTGTGTCATGCAGGGAAGGAGCTGTAATGAAATAATCAATGAAATGGAAGAATTATGAATTTAAAAAATCAACTGCTAAACAAAATCACAAGAACATGGACACTTATATACAGTCAAAATGAAGTAGCGGCCACGTGACCCCCTTCTGTACTGGAAATCCACAATTCCTCTACAAAGATGAGGCTCGTTAACCTTGTCGAAAATAGCTCTGCAGAGAACTCCTTTGAAATTGAAAGGAGGTATTGCGTATTAATGACTCTGATCGAAATGAATGAACTAACAAAGTATGCAGGAAACAGTCTATCTCATAGCCAAACCAAGATGCATAAGGTGTGAAGCAGCAACATTATAACAGAATGATTCCCATTGAAACATTAAACAATGGCCATGGTTATCATCCTGGCCCATTGTGTGGTCACAAGAGAGAAGAGGCTATGCATCTCTGAACAGGAACTCCAATGTGATAGATTTTGACCTTAAAAAGGTAGCTCTCTGGAGAGAGACAGAGACAGGAGATCAAGCCAACATCACAGAAAGCCTGTGAGAAAGATCCAGCAGGCAAGAGAAGAACCTTGCTGACCAAGAACAGCCACCACAACAGAGGAATCACTAAGTGACTTTGTGACAAAGTAACCATCTGTGAAGGTAACAAACTCCACACCACTAGCTTTGGGCTGTATTACAACCACTAGAGCTCTACAATACTTCGGCAAATTCAAGACTGCAAATAATCAGGCCTGCAACTTTAAAAAAAAGACTTTCCCTCCCGAAAAGACTTACTAATCTTCTGTAAACCACGAACACTTACCTCACTTGGGACTTAAACTACCTCACCCTTTTCTCTTTATCTATCTATTCTTGTGTATGTATGTGTGGGTGAATGTGTGTATGGGTGAATATGTGTATAAGTGAGGTTGCAATCATTACAGGATTTGTTTAAAAAGTTTTTTTTTGCCTATGAGAAAACCTGCCATTGTCTGTTTATTTGATCCTAAAGATACTCAAGGGATAAAGCATCATTTTAACAAAACACGATTGCGGTCAGTTGGGAGGTGATCAGTGAGTATTACCCACACCTCTTATCACCTGTCCATAACAAATGGAAAAGTTTTAAAAAATGAAAAGTAAAAACTTCAGCATAATTACAATCTCGACAGATTGCTAACATAGAATGTTGATGGTGTACGGAATGCAAAAATTAGAACTTTGGCTATCACCTCATGCTTTTGACTAGTTATTCTACTCTCAATCATCAATAAAGAAAGGTGTCATCAACAGTGCTATCAAGCCACTCACCGATGCTCAGTTTGGGTTCTGCCCGGGCCACCATTACGAGACCTCATTACAGTCTTGGTCCAAACTGGACAAAAGAGCTAAATTTCAGAGGTGAGGTGACTGCCCTTGACATTAAGACAGCAGTTGACCAAGTGTGGCATCAAGGAAAACTTAGCAAAATTTAAGTCAATGGGAATCGGAGGAAAAATCTCCACTGGTTGTAGTTGTACCCAGCACAAAGGAAGATAAATGGTTGCACTTGTCGCAGGCCAATCATCTCAGCCCCAGGACATCACTTCAGGAGTTCCTCAGGGTAGTGTCTGAGGCCCAACCATCTTCAGCTGCTTCATCAATAAGATCAGAAGTGAGGATGTTCGCTGATCATTGCACAGTGTTCAGTACCATTTGCAATTTCTCAGATACTGAAGCAGTCCGTGCCCATATGCAGCAAGACTGGGATGACATTCAGGATTGGGCTGGAAAGTGGCAAGTAACATTCATGCCACACAAGTGCCAGCCAATGACCATTTTCAACAAGAGAGAATCTAGCCACTTCCCCTTAACATCATTGCTGAATCCCCCACCATCAACATCCTGGGGATTACCATTGACCAGAAACTTAACTGGACCAGCTACATAAATACTGTGGCGATAAGAGCAGGTCAGAGGCTGAAAATTCTGTGGCTTAGTAACTCAAGTCCTGACTCCCCAAAGCCAGTTCACCATGTACAAGGCACAACTCAGGAGTGTGATGGAATACCCTTTAATTGCCTGGATGAGTGCAGCTCTGAAAACGCTCAAAAAAACTTGACACCAACCAAGGCAAAGCAGCCCGCTTGATCAGCACCCCATTCACCAGTTTCAACATTCACTCCCTCTACCACCGCCGTGCAGTGGTTGCAGGGTGTACATGATGACCTTGGCACCAATATCACTCAGTAGCATAACAAAAACTAGCTGTGAAACATTAAATGGGTGTTCAAATCTTAAATTAAATGCTAGAATGTCAGTCGCTGTGGTGAGCACAGTGAGTCAGGGAATATTGTGACATCTCTAGTCAATCTTCGATAGCATTTAACATGGGGAGTCTCTACAGATCATGCAAGATAAATGAAACAAGGTACGGAAAGCGAGAGAAGGTAGATGGGAGCAGAAGGAAGGGGAGGATAAGAGAGAGAGAAGAGGGTAAGAGAGAGAGGAGAGGGCAGGGACTGATGGGGCAAGAAGAGAGGGCAGGGGAGAAGAGAATGCAGGAAGAAGTGACAGAGAAGAGAATGCAGAGAGAGGTCGAGGAGGAGAGAGTACAGGGAGAGGTAGAGGAGAAGAGTTGGTGCGACGAGGAGAGGAGGATATGGGAGGCAGAGAGGAGAGGGGAAAAATGAAAAAGGGGAGAGGAGATGGTGATAGGTGTTGGGCTAAAAAGGAGAGCAAGTGAGTGAGAAAGGCAGTAAAAAGGTGGAAGAAGAGCATGTGATGAGGAGAGAAGGATAAAGGCAGGGATCACAGGAGTGGAAGGAAGGGGAGAGTAATGGTGCAAATAGGAGGGGTGAGAGGAGACAAGGTGCAAAGGAAGATTGAGAGTGGAGGGGAGATAGCAGCAGTGAGAGGAGAGGTGATTAGAAATGGTGATAGGAGAGGTTCAAAGAAAGGAAAGATGAGGAAGAGAGGAAAGAGGAAGGGAGAGGTAAGTGAGAATATGTGACAGTGGTTGTAGAGGTTGGCTCCGTGAGGAACCCTGGAGTCTGTCAGCACAGTGTGGGGGAAAAGCACAGGATCTGGCAAAATTAGCAGGAAGAAGATGATTCATGATGTCTGGGACAACTTTCTGGTAAATGTGCAAGAAATCTCCATAAGACATTGGGGGAACAATTGGATAAGGCCCAAAAACAGGCATGTGGATTGCAATGTGCAATTAAACCACACCCTTTTGTTCCAATGCAGACAGTAAGGAAACTCTGTGCTGCATGCTAATTTGAATAATTACACACTGACTAACGTCACAATCTGCCTGCTCTGTATTCTTCCTGTGCATGCTACTGACGCCCTCACCAAAATGGTGCCTGGCGCAGGCTATTTCAGAAGTGTGCACATTTTAGTACATCACATCCGCATCACTGAAAGTACAAGTGCTTCAGAGCCATACTTTGTGGCCATTCAATGAAGTGTTTTTTAATTAGTGCTTGGAAGAAAATGAATAAAAACTGGTTTCCTTAATTCATCCCTATAACTGCCTAAATATAAAGATTCCATGTTTTGTCTCTGTCTCTGCCTACACACTCTAACACAGTATAATCTTAATCAGTGCTACTTTCTCCTACCTTGACTCACTGATGAATTCAATGTAATTTAATTGGTTTTGAGTGAAACCACAGTTCAAAACCTTATTAAATTTACTCTCCAGTTCATATTCAAATCATCTTTACAAACTATGAACAGCTTAAGAAAATAAAGGAGGAAAGAAAGAACTAACTTGTATTTACTTATTTCATGCCTTAACAAATTCTCACAATTTCTGAAAAATAATTTCACATCCAACAAATTGCTTTTGAAGTACAGGTAATGCTGTTGTGTAGCCAAATGTAGAATCCAAATTGTATCCAGCAAGATCCCTCAAACAGGAATGAAAAGAATAAGCAGTTATTCTGTTCTTGATACTGTTGAGGCTCGTGAATTATAAAGCTTCATTCCTTTCATTTGTTTACTGGGGGTCGATTGCATTCCAGTACAATGCATTAATACTCTCATGACTGATTTGCTGGATAAAATCCAGATAATAAAGTATATAACTATCTTAATACAACATAAAAAGTTCTCATGATCCTTTACTTCTGCTAATCCAATGAATCATAATGAAATACAAAAAAGAACTATGCTTTGTTTTGGATTATTTGAGGCTATTTAAAAATGCTTCCCAACCATACTTAAAGATCCAATCACTCGGCAATTAATTTCACAGTGACTAAAGCATATAGATGTCATGAATGATCATTATTCCATAGAAACATGACAAAATAGTGCAATCAGGCAGTTCGCACTTACAATGTATTTTTGTGTTACTAACTTACATATTTATGTCTCTTTTTAATGACCTCTATGTACTCAGTTCCCAAAATACAAAAGTAATATAAAATTCAGCACGATGTAAATTTCACAAACTTCTTTTAAAGCAGATTTTCAAATAGGGGTCCACGAGGGGTTTCCAGAAGCTCCATAAAGTCATCAGAATTCTGTATTTTTCTACATTTATTGAAGTGCCCAGTTTTTTCTATTGCTGTCACTTTTTTAAAAAAACTGCAACAATAACATTATTTTCCTTTGGGCAGCTAACATTGTTTTTCAGAAGTTAGGACATGAAATTCCAGATCTGTGTTAATATTTACACTGGGTTCCCCACAGAGAAGAAGTGTTCAGCACCTTAGATCTGCTAATTAAAGTCCGAATGCCTGTTTTAGAGCCCTGCTCGATATTCATAAACTGAGTGTGCCTTGTTTTTCTGAATCTATACTGGCCTAAAGAAACTGCTGCAGGCCACCGACAAAAAGATAAATTCACTTTTGATACTTTCATATATGTGGAGCCAGGGAGGACTAGGAGAGCTCCTCTTGGTTTCACAACATTACTGTAGGCCACTGTCAACCTGGGCTCACCATTTCGGTGTTGGAGCTAGCTGACTGTTGTAAGGCTGACTGCTGTGCGCGCCAATTCGGTGACTAAACACAGCTTGGTGATTTTATGCAGACGGGCCCTGTGGTGCAATTTCCAGCGAACTTCAGTTCACTGTTACATTGCCCAATAAACACAATAATCAAGCATAATTTCCCACCTAAAACTATCCACCTATTTCACCTCCTTTGAGATATCAAAACCTAGCAGTTTGACCAAACATATGTCAACCCTTCTAATATTTTCTAGCTTGGCATCCATTTTCCATAAAGTTATTCTATGAAGTACCTTGGAACATTTATTTTTACATTGGCTATGATAGATTGGGGGATGTTACTTAAAGGGTTGACAGTAGATAGGCAATGGCTAGCATTTAAAGAGTGCATGGATGAATTACAATTGTTTATTCCTGTCTGGCACAAAAATAAGACAGGAAGGGTAGCTCAACTGTGGCTTACAAAAGAAATTAGGGATAGTATTAGATCCAAGGAGGAGAAATATAAAATGGCCAGACAAGCAGCAAACCTGAGGATTGGCAGCAGTTTAGAATTCAGCAAAGGAGGACAAAGGGATGAAGAAGGGGAAAATAGAGTTTGAGAGTAAGCTTGCAGAGAACATAAAAACTGACTGTAAAACCTTCTGCAGATATGTGAAGAGAAAAAGATTAGTGAAGACAAATGTGGGTCCCTTACAGTCAGAAATGGGGGAATTTATAATGGGGAACAAAGAAATGGCAGACCAATTAAATACATACTTTGGTTCTGTCTTCATAAGGGAGGACACAAATTACCTCCCAGAAATGTTGGGGAACACAGGGTCTAGTGAAAAGGAGGAACTGTATGAAATCACTATTAGTAGGGAAATGGAAATTGACGGGATTGAAGACCAATAAATCCCATGGCCTGATAATCTACATCCCAGAGTACTTAAGGAAGTGACCCGAGAAATAGTAGATGCATTGCTCGTCATTTTTCAAAGTTCTATAGACTCTGGAACAGTTCCAACGGATTGGAGGGTAGCTAGTGTAACCCCACTATTTAAAAAAGGAGGTAGAGAGAAAACAGGGAATTATAGACCAGTTAGCCTGACATCAGCAGTGGGGAAAATGCTAGCGTCCATTATAAAAGATGTAATAGCAGAGCACTTGGAAAACAGTAACAGGATCGGACAAAGTCAACATGGATTTACGAAAGGGAAATCATGCTTGACAAATCTACTGGAATTTTTTGAGGATGCAACCAGTAGAATAGATAAGGGAGAACCAGTTGATGTGATGTATTTGGACTTTCAGAAGGCTTTCAATAAGGTCCCACATAAGAGATCAGCAAGAAAAATTAAAGCACATGTATAGGGGGTAAGGTACTGACATGGATAGAGAACTGGTTGGCAGACAGGAAAAAAAGAGTCGGAATAAACGGGTCTTTTCCGAGTGGCAGGCAGTGACTAGTGGGGTACTGCAGGGATCAGTGCTCGGACCCCAGCTATTCACTATATATATTAATGATATAGATGAGGGAATTAAATGTAATATATCCAAGTTTGCAGATGACACAAAGCTGGGTGGGAGTGGGAGTTGTGAGGAGGCTGCAGAGAAGCTCCAGTGACATTTGGACAGGTTGAGTGAGTGGGCAAATACATGGCAGATGCAGTATAATGTGGATAAATGTGAGGTTATCCACTTCGGTGGCAAAAACAAAATGGCAGATTATTATCTGAACGGCGATAGATTGGGAAAGGAGGAGGTGCAGCGAGACCTGGGTGTCCTTGTGCACCAGTCGCTGAAAGTAAGCGTGCAGCAGGCAGTTAGGAAGGCAAATGGTATGTTGGCCTTCATAGTGAGAGGATTCGAGTACAGAAGCAAGGATGTCTTGCTGCAATTATACAAGGCCGTGGTGAGACCACATCTGGAGTATTGTATGCAGTTTTGGTCTCCTTATCTGAGGAGGATGTTCTTGCCTTGGAGGGAGTGCAGCGAAGGTTCACCAGACTGAATCCTGGGATGGCAGGACTGACGTATAAAGAGAGATTGGGTCGATTAGGCTTGTATTCGCTAGAGTTTAGAAGAATGAGAGGGGATCTCATAGAAACCTACAAAATTCTAACAGGACTGGACAGACTAGATGCAGGAAGGATGTTCCCGATGGCAGGGGAGTCCAGAACCAGCGGTCACAGTCTAAGGATAAGGGGTAAGCCATTTAGGACTGAGATGAGGAGGGATTTCTTCACCCAGAGAGTGGTGAACCTGTGGAATTCTCTACCACAGAAAGCAGTTGAGGCCAAATCATTAAATATATTCAAGAATGAGTTGGATATAGTTCTTAGGGCTAAAGGGATCAAGGGATACGGGGAGAAAGAGGAAATAGGGTACTGAGTTTGGATGATCAGCCATGATCGTATTGAATGGCAGTGCAGGCTCGAAGGGCTGAATGGCCTACTCCTGCTCTTATTTTTCTATGCTTCTAAAGGCACTAAATATGAATAGAAATAATTTTCGTTCCGATGGTAGCTGAATTGTATTCGATCATAAATTGTGTGTTTTTTCATTGCAAAGATATTTTATAATATCTCACAATTTTAAAGGGATGCAAGAATACAGAAATCTGAGGGTTCACATAGACAAATCTTTGAAGATGTCAGGGCAAGTTGGAAAAGCTTTCAAAAAAGCATAAAGGATCCTTGGCTTTATATAAAGAGGAATAGAATGCAAAAGCTATGGGGTTATGCTAAGCCTTTATAAATCATTGATTAAGCCTCAATGCTAGACACTACAATTTAGGAAGAATGTCAAGGCCTTAGACAGAGTGCAGAACAGATTTATCAGAATGATACTAGGGATGAAGGATCTGAGTTACGTGGAGAGAGTAGAGAAGCTGAGATTGTTCTTTTTAGAGCAGAAAAGGCCAAGGGGAGATTTAATAGGTGTTCAAAATCATGAAGGGTTTTGATGGAGTAAATAAGGAAAAACTGTGACCACTGGGGTCAGTAACCAGAGAATGAAGGTTCAAGGTAATTGACAAAAGAACCAGATGAAAATAATTTCTTTTACACAGTTAGTTGTTATGATTTGGTTAGCACTGCCTGGAAGGATAGTGGAAGCAAATTCAGTAGTAACTTCCAAAAAGGGAGTCAATATATATTTGAAAAGGAATATTTTTCAGGGCTATAGGGATTTCTATCTGTCACTTCACCTATAGTGTAAATTTAAAACAGTATCAATTTGAGCTGAGTAGAAAGAACTCAATCTTGAGCTGATGGGGCCAGAAGAACGTGGAATTTAGGCTTAGAAGGTGTTCAGCGTTGAAATGCAGTCCTTCAGGAAATCTTTTTCTATATTTGTGTGAAATGAGTAAGAGGACTATATTACTAACACAAACTGCATTTTTTGTTTAATTAAGACACAAAGGATGACAGTGCAGGAAACCCTTGTGATGCTGTCACAGTTTAATATATGGGCCACCATGGATCTGCAGTTTATGCAGGGGCAGCACATTTGCACCACAACAGAAAAATTAGTCTCTTGAGCAGAAGATATTAATGCTCGAGCAACAATTAGACACACTCCACATCATTAGAGAGGATCATACTTTACAGAATATGGTCATCCAAGAGGCAGTGCTAGACCAGTGTTGTCCAATAGAGATTGCTGACTAGGCATAGGCCACATTGTTTCAGCCACATGCACTAATTTTAGAATAATACGCCTTCCATACAATACGGGTAAATGTATTTCACAAGTATAATTATTTAACAAACATCTACAACCACTCAGCGCAAAGCTTTGCAGTATTTCTCTTCCACCAAAGTTTAGAAATTTGACACGAACTTATGAGTACATCTTTGAGGTTCTTGTCGAGCAGGTGGTACTTTGACTTTATTAGAGTAATTAATGACCATGTTGACTTGCACAACATGATGCAGGGCTTCCCTTTCAGATGGTTCCCACTTTGATGTGACTGTGGTACTCAATATCTGGCTCCCTCAGGGCGCTACATCTTCTTTCTCCACCATGCGTGGAGACATGCACCAGTGATTACTGTCTATCCCATCAGCCTTTATAAAGCTGGCATCCCAGTATGATGGTTTATATTTTTTCCTTTTTCTGGCTAGGACTTTGATTCTATTTCTCACTGTTTCTGGGAGAAAGGAAAGTGAATAGGATGAGCCCAGCAGTTGTTTAGAACAATGCCAAGGTTAGGAAGAGAAGTAGAACTAGGTATATAGATGGGTAGCCGATGACAAGAGGTGAGTAGAAAGGGGTGAAGGGGTAACCAGAGATTATAGCAGCAGGGCTGGGTACACCAAGTGACTAGGAGTCAGGGGATGTCAGATAGCGGAGATCTGTGACAGAGAGAGAATGCACTCCACAAGCAGGAGCGGGAGGTTGGGGGTGGGGGGGGTGGGGTTGTGGGTTAAAGGCCACAGGACAGAAAGAAAAACAAGTGGCATTGTTGAAAATACAGGCTCTGGAGGGCAGAAAGTTATGGTAAATATACAAACTTCACCCTTCCATTTTATTATATGCAATTTACAGGAACATTGGCCCAGATTTGGCAGTAGTAACTACGGTGAAACTGTTCGCATTTGCTACCATTACTCCTCTGAAACTGGCAGCAACTTCTGGAGTCCGCAGATGTGCAGATAAATGCAGAAATCCAGAAGTTGCTGTCAGTGATTCTACGCTTCCCCACAGGGTGTACTATGAAGTCCCTGCTATTAGCCTTGCTGTAAAAATCCTTGAAAAAGCTACTTCTTGTTGAGTGAGATGCAACTGGGTTTTTAAGAGTGTTCTAAGTTTGTAATTACTGATGAACAGTCTCACTAGCCCTGACAAACTAATTTTATATTTGTGAAATGTAAAATGTTTCCATTATGGTAAAAAAAAAACATTTTTTAAATTTTAAAGTTTATGATATTTCAGCTTCTACCTTATCTCATGTGTACGTCCAGGTTCTATTTCACTCTCTGTAAAATGATATTAATAAATGAAGGATAATCAGTGCATTTTACTTTGTGCTTTGCTGACTGTGAGAATACTCCAAGCTGTTAATCCTGTTTGATGACATCGCTGTTGCTGGACACCTGGAGATCCTTGACTTGGCACCAGATTCAAACTAAAATAAGAAAAGGGGAAATCCATGCCACAAAGATCACAACTTTCTTCGAGGTGAGCAGTGTGTACTGTTGCTTGGCCCCTAACCACAAGATCCAGCTCATTATCTATAATATATTTATCCATAATATCATTTTATATTATCTGAAACTATATAAAAGTATATTTCATGTAATGTAAACTGCATTTTTTAGCAGAAATAATAACCGTTTACTGAGAGTTCTCAACAGCATCTGTCTACCTTCTTGATGATTACTTCAAGAACATCAGAGACCAACCATGAAAATTGTTCTCCACGTTAAAAATAGGACAGAACTAATCTTTTTTAATTAAACACACATGCTCCTTAGAGTTTACTGCAATTGTTTTTTTCAAGTATTCAAACCAGTAAAGATGGGTGCGGATCTAAATCTATCTGTATTAATAATAATCAGACTCCAATTATAGATATCGTAAAAAGGTAGCGATGTAAAATATAAAGCAGAAAATGAAACCATAAGCATCCATTGTTCATCCGCACAGCAGTGATGGTTTCCATGCTCAAAATAGAATTTCACAGTCTTCATTTGTATCCTGTTGTGATACATTTGCAGTCAACCATTTAGTCAATACTACACCATTGTTTTACTGCAGAGAGAGAAAGCAAACTAGGTTAAGACTTTTTTGAAACAAGTAACCACCTTCAAATAAATTAGCTCCACAAAAATCATTAGATTGGGTCACGTTGTATCCTTTTCTCAGTTAGCAATCTAGGTGCTGACAGAGAGAAACCAGCATGCCTCAAATAAACATACCCAGCACATACCATATAGAATCCACTGTTTTCACTAATTGCACTGGTTGGTGTGCTTTTTATATAGGCTTTTCAAACACTTCAAAAAGCTTCCAGCATGGCTAGATTATGGTTTGCAATATTTTTTCAAGTAACCATCCTGTTTATTAATTTACTTCGAAATTAAAAGGTAGAACAGCTCTCATGCTGCTACGCCAAGGTTTCTACTTACAATATAAAAACAGGTTGAAGGGAATTTGACTTTGGGTTCCTACAAATGTGCAACCTGATCCTCTTTTCTTGCTGGAGAGATTGGCTTGTGAGCACATTAATCACTGTAATTGGCCCAGAGTTAGTGCAAAGGTACAGAGGTTCCCCTATGTTTAGTCTGTGTTATCCAAAGCATTTTCAAAATTCCTGATACTTAGTTTATAAAAAACATTTATAAAGCTCCACAATGTGGCTACCTATTTTCAAAGTCACTCCATACTTATGTAGCCTTAAGAGTGATGAGAGTAGCTATGTTAAACTGGCATAAAATATATTGCAACAAGTTTCTAGCTGCAACTGATTGAAGTTTTCAGTTAATAGGTCACTTTCCTGTTTTAAAAAATATTAATTTTAGCTTTACGAATACACAATTGTGCATATTAATAATATAAAATAAGAAAAACAAGCGCAAGATTAAATACAGACGAAAAGAAAATCTTGCTGATATGTTACAATGTTAGATTTTTATCAGCAGGCATTGGACAATAAGGGCAGGATTTTCGCCCCGATGTAGCAGCGAGAATGGACGTGGGGGAGCATGTAATTTCTCATCGCCGATCAGCATCTCAGTTTCACAGCACCATCCCACTCCTGAACCTTTTTGCGGGAAGTTGGATCGGGGGTGGGATGAAACAGCTACCGCGGGCGGTAGAAGGCCATGGATCAGAGGACAACTAGAATTTTCCAGATGATCTGCAGGTCCACCATGGCTTTGGCAGTACGGCAGCTGCCTGGAGGCGGCCTCCCAGTGGTAGACCAGGGAGGGAGGAGGATGCCAGCGCTCCAGGTAAACTTTGAGGCCCCTGCCTACCCGGCCACAGATGCAGCCGCAATGGTAGCGCGCCAGCGGTGGCCATTTTTTATTTCAAATTTGTTAAAGTTGCTGAAAGGGCGCCTCAAGATGGAGGCGTATTCTCTCTCCCTTACCTGAAAAGGCAGGCTGCAGCTCCTTCTGTGCTGGAGAGTCTCCTGTTGGCCCTCCAGCTTTGAGAGCCCATTCGCCATCTTTAATTGGACAGTGAGCCACTCTCTGGCCACTAATTGGCCAATCAAGGCAAATCGGGACCTGCACTTGACCCCGACAGTGGGGTCCCGACCTAAAGCACAAAATCCTGCCCAATAAGCATCAATAGATCAAGCAGGCAGGATGAAAGGTAACACTGAAATATACACCACTTCATTACGGTATTATGGTTAGCACAGCTTGCACCGTAAGAATTACAGAATGATCCAGAAAGAGGCTATACGGCCCATCGTGCCTGAGCTGGGTCTTTGGTAGAGCTATCCAATTAATCACACTGCCCTGCTCTTTCCCGATAGCCCCATAATACGGTTCCCTTCAAGTATTTATCCATTTCTCTTTTAAATGCTATTGTTGACTCGCTGTCCCTGTAACTGCTAGATGATGTCACCCTGCCACAACTTTCAGCAGTGCATTCTAGATCACAACAAGCTTGTATATCGGTTGTGGGCATTAACCCGAATTATTGGGGATAGGAACAATAAGAGTGAATGGGAGGCAAATGTATGCTATGGTTCATTCAAACTAAGTACTCACAATACTAACAAGAAAATTGTTATACATTTGCAAAGTGGATTTTTATTCAGCACTAACGTCATGTGGAAGCTAACAACACTGGTAAAACAAAATAACTTTTATGTCTTTGAGGGAGGCACATTAGAGATCTCATATCAGTTTAAATTTGCTTAAAGTGTTACTGTAAGTCATAGTAGTCTACACTCATCAGGAACAGGTAGCAGCCATTATATTCAGTGGTTCTCCAAACAATAGCTGGGCATTGAAGTGGAGAGCAAATAATATGTGTATACAAGTTTTTTTTTCTGTGTAATGCCCATGCACTCTAAAATTCATGATAAGGTCACTGACTTTGCTTTGGGAAGAGGATTGGGAAGTGGGCAGACACAGTTGTAACCAACTTTGTTGCCAAGTTTACAAATCTACATCATTGCAATTCATACTCAAAAGTGGAAAAAAAACATGAACTCCAGAAAATAATGGCTTATATAACAAATTACTTAAATCATTTAAGGAAGATACGTATTGCTGCTGATTCTGTGGGCAGATTTTTTCTGTCAATAGATACATTTCTCAGACAACTGAAGTTCAGCAGAACTGTGCCTAGAGGGCACCATTCAGTTGGCAATGGGAAGTCATAGGATTCCAATGTATAGACATTCCATTTATGATCAAATATTGGAATTTTCTCCTTCAGTAATCTGATACCCACCCTTGTTCCTTCCGTGAAAGTTTACCATATTATTGTCCTTTCTCACAACCTTTATTTCAAGCCCTGGAGAGATAACGCAAATCCTGCAAATTCAGTGGCAGGGCAGGCGCTCCAATATCAGTGTCCTCTTTCAGGCCAACATCCCCGGTATTGAAACACTGGTCATGGCTAGTCAGTTACGTTGGGCAGGCCACGTCGTCTGCATGCCTGACACAAGACTCCAAAAACAAGCTTTCTACTCCGAACTCCGTCACGGCAGGAGGGCAGAGAAAAGGCTACAAGGATGTCCTTAAAGCCTCCCTGAAAGTAAGTGACATCTCCACTGATACGTGGGAATCTCTTGCCCAAGACCTCCCAAAATCGAGGAGAAGCATCCGCGAAGGTGCCAGCCAGTCTGAACAATGTCGACAAGCCCAGGCAGCGACCAAGTGCAAACAGCGGAGGGAGCACTCGGAAATACGAGAATGCCATTCACTCGCCGCACCAAACACCACCTGCCCCACCTGTGGCAGAGTGTGCGGATCCAGGATTGGACTATTCAGTCAACTAAGGACCCAGAACCCTGGAGTGGAAGAAAGTCATCCTCGTTCCCGAGGGACTGCCTAAGAATGGACTTCAAGTTGGTACCATTTGCAGTTTATGTGTCATATTCAGAAAATAATTTACTCTTGTAAAGCTTAAATCTAACATATATTACACAAACATAGATAAACAAAAGTTCAGGAAAACTTCAAATATGCAAACATAATGGATTCAAGCATAGCACTTAATTGATTAAATACTGCCAGATCCACCACTGTGGTTTTAGAATCTTGTGTATGTTGTGCAGCACTTGTACGTTAAGTTTAAATTCTTATTTCAAACAAACCTGGATTCAAAAAACAGCTGTGAAAGAATAAGCCCTGCTGATAAAAGATTTTAATGCTACTTATTCTGGTGATAACTTTAGTGTTAAAAGCTTAAATTTAAAAATGTAGGTTTTCTGTGATCCTCAAGCACTTACCAATATCTTTTCGTAAAATATCACATTATAAGCCAAAGTATATATATCAATAAATGTTCGTACACCTAGACAATTCAATCAGGTTAACCTGGAAACATGTAGGTTGAAATCAAATCATTCAAATAACATTTACACAATTTGAGTCACTTCATTAGGACTTGACTTTAATTCATATCTAGAAATAATGAAGTATTATAGCTCAACCTGAATTGTTGGTCCCTGTAACAGCTAGATAATGTCACCCTGCTACAACGGCATCTCTTAATAAGTACTAGCACTCCAGAGGCAACAAAAGAACTAGAAGTAGGAATAGGCGATTCCACCTTTGGAGCCAGCTCTGCAATTCAATAAGATTATGGCTAAACTTCTACCTCAGCTGTATCTTTGCGCACTATGTACATATCCCTCGATTCCCTGAATATTGTAAACCTATCCACCTCTGTCTTGAATATACTTGATGACTGAACATCCACAGCTCTCTAGCGTAGTGAATTCCAAAGATGCACAACCGGCTGAGTGAACAAATTTCTCATCTTAGTCCTAAACACCTGATTCTGAGGCTCCAGACTCCACAGCCAGGGGAAACATCATCCCAGCATCTACCCTGTCAAGACCATTAAACATAGAAGCATAGGAACAGAAGCAGTCCACTTAGCCCCTTGAGCCTGTTCCACCATTCAATAAGATCATGACTGATCTGTGACCTAACTCCATATACCTGCCTTTGCCCCATTACCTTTAACACCTGTAGTTAATGTCATGCAGGCCCCCATCTGCCAAGAATGAGGTGCATATATTTCACGAAATGGGCATTAAATTTTAAAACTGTTGCTGGGAAAAAGAAGGCCTATTGCAAGGGCTTGCCAAGCCCCTAGCTGGAAAGATTTTTTTTCATACTAGCAGACAGTGTTGGAACAAAGGAACCAGTCCCTGCCCAAATACACAGAAGAGACCTGGTCAAACCAGTCGGTCATGTGACCACCTGCTGGCCAACTAGGGGAGTTTTAAATTGGAAAAACAGAATTTGAACTCAGAAAGCTGTTTGCTCCTAGACTGAAAAGACCTTGTGGCTGGCTCGTCGTAGCCTCTCCTGTCTGCTCCCATCTCTTTCTCACGGAACTGAAAACCACTGAAGACATATGAACCCCAAGAGAGAAAAGTCTCCAACAGTGAACAAGGTTTAAGAAGAATACTGGGCCCCAACAAAAAGCAAGGACTACAGTGAGCTTGAAGACCTGTAACAAAAACCCCTCTACAGAGATTGCCTCAGACCTCTCTATTTTTCTTCTGCTCTTTTCTGTCTCTATTTGCATGTGCATATCGCGTATGCATGCTAGCGTGGGGCGTGGCATGTATCCGTAGGCGTTAACCGAATTAGAGTTTAAGGTTAAGTTTTAATAAATTTCACTTTCCTTCTTTAAACCTAAGAAAGCCTGTTTGTGCTGATTTCTTTGCCTTACAATTGGAAAGCGGCGAATAAGTATTCACCACGGGGGAGTTCAAAACACAGTGTGTTTAAAAACAAAACCCTGTTACAGTAAGACCAGGTGAAGGCTGAAAGGGAACCCCTAGACCTCTTTCTCACCTGGTCATAACAATAATAAAAATCTATCAAACAAAGTTTTAACATTAACAGTGGATCTACTATCAATTGCCACTTGCAGAAGAGAGTTCCAAACTTCTGCCACCCTTTGCATGAAGTAGTATTTACTTGTTTCATTCCTGAAAGGTCCGGCTCTAATTTTTAGTCTATGCCCCCAAGACTCCCCAATGAGTAGACTTGTTTTTTCCAATCTACCCTATCTGTTCCCCTTAATATCTTGAGCAGTGAGCCAGTTGCTGTGGGCATGGTAGCACAGAGAGAACTGTAAAAAGATAATTCCACTTGTGGGGGAGTGCAGAACTAGTGGCCATAAATATAAGGTAGTCACTAACAAGAGTATGGCATTAAGAAGCCCTAGCCAAACTAAAGTCAATGTATAATAAAGCAGTCTGGCAAGGTGTGTGCAATGCTACACCCTGATGACAAGGCTCCAGTTCTGGAGTCAGCAGCACACATATGAGCAGAGCAGCCTGACGTCACAGAAACTGTCCCAGATGCATGCCTGAGCCACGAGCAACTTGAGAAGAAGATGATACTGCAACCGTGGAAACCACATTTGAGTGTGGCGCAGTAAACAATCAAGGACAGCACCATCATCTTAACTCTCTCACTCTTGACTTTGGCAGCTCAGGTGAAAGTTGGCATGGGAGAGATGGGTGTCCATCCGAGCGAGGGTGAAAGCTTGTTACCATTTCCATGTAAAGCGGATGCAGCGCTGTCCTCATTTATGTGGTCCATGCCAATGCATAAGCTATTATGGGCTGCTGCAGCTCTGTGTAGTAGCTATTGACAGAGGAGAGATTTCCTTACCAATGTCTTATGTCTCTTGCAGGGCCAGTTGCGGAGGGGCAGTATCAGCATACCACTGTGCCATCAGCAGCAACTTCAGAGGAGGAAGATGCATCCAAGGCACCACTATCACAGCAGTCAAGCGCACCTTCTACCAGTACAGAAACACTCACCTTGGTGAGGCATAGAAAGCATGAGACAAGGTGACCAGCACTTCATATGTCAGCAGGAGGAGGTGATGGAGGCAGAGGCAGCTGTGGGCAGTACCCCTTCGAGGATGGAGATGTGCTCCAGCCATGGTCAACTGGGTGGAGACAGAGCCTCTGGGATCACATACAAGGTTGGTCTTTGTGGAACAGCAACAGGAGATGTATGCCCAAATATCAGTTCCCTGAGGCAGTGCACAGCCTTGGGCAGAGAACAGAGGAGTCCATCCATGAGATGTATTCTGCAATGTCTCAAGCATGTGAGCACATGAGCTCCTCCACAGAAAGAGTGGCCCACCACGTGGAGAGCCATACGAGGCATCATGCTGAGTGGATGCAGGAACATCACACTGACATGCACAGAATGCATGGCACATTTTGCAGCGTTAACTGGTCAGTTACACTGATGACGCAGAGATTCATGGAAAGTGAACAGATGCACCCCAGCTGCTGGTTCCATTGGATGTGCATACGTGCCATGAAAGGGCTGGGGGAAGCAAAAGTGATGTCGAGAGGGTCACTCCTTTCAGGGTACCCTCATCATCAGCTGCCCCCTTGACCCCTCTGACTGTTACACCATCTATACAGCAAGCCCTCTGAGACTGAAGCTGCCTCCACATCTACGCAGGTGGGAAGTACTAAGGGCAGAGCCATAGGGAATCCCAGTCGCGTGCAGACACAAGTGAGCAGCCTGCCTTCATTTCTGTCTCAGCCACAGGGGGGAAACCCCATGTGAATGGCCACGCATGGACAGAGCCGCACATGGTAGTTTCACTTTGGGGTTCACAGGGTGACTTTTGGAATGTTTCTGTTCACTAATCAACCCTCAATGTAATGAGACGGTTCACTGCAGCACCCTGATATGTGAGATCGCATTGTTTTGAGGACATTAAGGCACCATCATGATGAAGTGCATGTGCAATGCATTGGTGAGTGGTTGGGTACACTGCATGGCCTGTGGCTATGTGTTTTTCAGGCATTTTGGGAAAACAGCAGAAGTATCTGTGTTCAACCATTTTGGATGCATTCGCTCCTTGTGGGAGAGATGTGTACTGGGCCAATGCAATCCAGGGTGTGTCATCCTCAGGAGAAGCATGCCTGGTTCAGTGTGGCCTGAGTTCCCTGCCATCCTGGTCAATGGTTTGGCTCCTCAGCCAGACCTCTGGAAGGCCTTTCATTGAAAGATCACCAGGCTCCACCACATCTTCCTCCTCCGAAGAGGGGTGCTATTCCTCCGCATGTTCTTCCTCAAGGACCAAACCGCTCTGGAGGCCCATGTTGTTCAGCCTAACACCACCATGCGAGAAACATTTGATGGAGTGTACTGGAGGGTGCCCCTCCAAACTGTCAAGTCACTGGAACTGCATCTTCAGGAGTCTGATGGCCTGCTCTAAGATGGCTTTTGTCGCTGCGGTTGTAGCGACTCTGTGCCTCCATTGTAGGGTTGCGCACAAGTGTCAGCTGCCATTTCTTCAACGGATGTCCTTTGTCCCCCAGCAATCTTCCGTGTAGTGTCACTGGTAGCATAAGAGCTGTGGCTCCTGCGACTGCCTCAAAATGAAGGCGGCAAGACAACGGCCAGGAAACCTTGCACACACCTGCAGAAAAAGCTTATGGTGGTCGCACACCAGCTGTAGATTGAGGGAGTAGAATCCCTTCCGATTGATAAGTGCCCCTGGCTGCTCTGCCAGGGCCATGGCAGGTACATGGGTGCAGTCGATCATACCCTACACCTGAGCAAATCCTGCCATGGAGACAGAGCCCACGGCCCTCAGGGCTTGAATGGCATCTGATGCTTGCAAAACGCCACATAGATCTGCTGCCGCCCCTTCAAATGACCTAGAGGCAGAGATGTTCAAGGCCATTGTCACTGTCATAGCACAGCGTATCCATGTCACCAGCAAGGTCTGAAGTCCTCCTCTATGAGGACACACAAATCAGCTGGCTACACTGCGGCTCTGACGTGTACAGAAGCTGATTCTTTGGCAGTATACCCTATGATGAGTGTAGCGCCTTCATGCCCTTTCTGCCCCTCAGGCATCACCTCTGCACCAAGGGGCTGCATTTGTTGCTGGCTCAGCCACACCTCATCATTACTCGTCACTTTAGTGTAGCTGAGCCCCATGTCCAGAGATGGCCTCATTTGCTACCAGCTGCATGGAAACAGCTGCCTGGGGCCCCTGCTGTTCCCTTCTAACCCCTGCAGCTGCACTCTCCTGCAATTGCCCCAGTGACTCCACCTGAAACGCTCTGCCAGCTCTGCTCTTACAATGACTGTGTGCCAAAGCTTGAGCTCCTCTCTGCGTATTCTACACTTTATGCAGCATGAGGAATGGTTTCTGCTTCTCTGACTGGCTCCCTGCTCTGGAGATCTTCCTGTCCTTGGACGTGCTGCTGAAAAATTGTGTTTCCCATGCATCGCCTTGAAAATCTCATTCAATGATGCAATGAAATCTCAAGTGGCTCATTAACTGCCTTAACTGACAACCCACCGCTTTCGGGCGGGTTCCGTGATCCCTGAAGAGAAGCCTCCACTAAAATCAATGGGGGGTGCAGGAATGTGTTGGGAAACAGGCATGCTGCTTGGCACCGTGAATTTCCCTGTACACCTGCCTCCAAACCCATCTCCGTCTCAGGATGAAAATTCAGCCCGTGTTCAGAAAACTATCCTGGACACAGTCAAGAAATTCACTACCTTTCTGACATGTGCTAGTTTGCTTATCCCAATCTATACTAAAGTTAAAATCATCCATTAAAACCATTCTGACTTTACTACATGCTTGTCTAATCGCTGCATTTATACAAGCTACCATTTCACAGCTACTACCATGGGGCCTTTACAGCCTTAAAGCCTTTTTTTCTTAATTCTAACCATAATGTTGCCACTGCCTGCTTACCTCTCGTTACATCCTCTCTTACTACTGAGTGATTTCATCCTTAATAATTAAGGCTACTCTGCCCGCTACAATTTTCCATATCTTTCCTGTAGATCCTATAACCTGTTATATTTAGTTCCCAGTCCTCACCATCTTGCAGCCATGTCTCTGTAATGGCTATTATGTCATACCCTTCAAATTGAATTTGTGCATGCAATTCAATTTGTTCCTTATACTCTGTGTATTTGTATGAAGAACCTTCTTCTGCTCTGTTTTCTTCACACTTTTCCCATTTATCTCTCCTGGTTTAATTATTTGACATCTGAGTATTGCTGAAAACAGAGACATTTTGTCGAAGCTTTACATCTTGCACTGATCAGGACAATTTGCAAGAATGCCAATGTAAGGAAAAGCAACAAATTTATACTATATGAGAAGAGCGTGCTGATTGGTTGGCAAGTGAACTCTGATTGGTAGAGGCATTGCCATGAAGAATTATGGCGACTGACAGTTAACTGCCGAGCTTTGTTGGAAATTGGTCAAGACGCTGCCCTGAGGAATGATCCAGCGAATGGCTGTCACTTATTTTGTTTAGCTGAAACACATGCAATGTGTGTACATGTTCTTTCTGTCTGCATTAATATATGTAGCTTCCAGTACATGCAAATGTTAGTTCCTAGTTCCTGGTACTGTCCAAGCAGGTCCTCTTGCCTACATTGGCACCAGGTCAGCAACAAGCCATCCTGGACTCTCACTGCTGCTTACAAATGATGCTACCTGCCCCCCTAATTATTGAATACCCGAAAACTACCATATTATATCCTCCACCTCCGCCTCTTTGGATAACCTCCTGCTCCAAGGTATTATGGTCTGCATTCTGGCTGTCCTTCCAACATTCTTTATCCTTATCCTCCTTGCGAGCAAGTAGAGTATACCTTTTGGATAGAATTAGTTTCTGTTTTTCCTCTCAGCTGGCTTCCTCTTACTCATCAGTTACACCAACCTCACTCTAAACCTGCAGCTCTAAAACTGCCCTGAAAAGGGTCCGTTTACTTTGGAGAAGGGGAATTATCCCTGGTGTCCTGGCAAATAAGCATCCCTCAATCAACAACACAAAAAAAATTATCTGGTCATTGTCACTTTACTGTTTGTAGTAGCTTGCTGTGTGGAAATTGGCTGCGGTGTTTCTGACATTACAACAGTGACTACAGTTAATAAGTACTTCATTTGTTGTGAAGTGATTTGGGATGTCCATGAGTTTGTGAAAGGTGCTACATAAATGCAAGGTTTCCTCCAATGCAGACACAATGGGCCAAATGGCCTTCTTCTGCCCTGTAACAATTCTGTGATTCTTATGTGCCTGAGTGTCTCCAACACACAATCCAGCACACTGACTCTGAGCCAAAGGGACTCGAGAATGAGCCATCCACTGTGGTGGTGTTCGCACAGGACAGTTTCGCTTACTGAAGTCCAGACACACAACCTGTTCTACTATATCTTAGTCTGTTATTTATATTATTTATATCTAGTTTTTAATTTGTTGTAAGTTTTTTCTTTTTTTAATCACTAACTTGCACTAAGCAGTGGACAAAAATGTTTTAAGTATTGACTGTGTCAAGCTTCCAGTACAAGTATTGGAGGTGAATAAAAGTACCTCCTTCTCCCACTTGTACCAAATTCACAATTTCACCAGAGTCCTGAATATTACACTCTGGTAACGCTATGCTCTTTTCACGATCACTCTGTCTGGCCCCCTCTAATATAAGAATTTTATATGTTTCAATGAGGTCACGTCTCATGCTCCAAAACACCAGGGAATATAGGCCTGGTCTACTCAATCTCTCCTCAATTGACAATCCCTTTATCTAAGCAATCAGTCTAGTGAACCTTTGTTGTACTCCCTCTAAGACAAGTATATCCTTCCCTCGGTAAGGAGACAAAAATTATACACAATACTTCTCGCCAAGGTACTATAAAATCGCAGTAAGACTTCTTTACTCTAATCCCTGTCACTTCAATCTGCTTTGTTGAATGATAATTTTCTTTAATCCACTAACTGTAGATATGAATTTATATTTTTTTAAGAATATATTTTTGAAGAAATTAAAGAAAACAGATAAAAGACAACTTTGCTAGCCATCTTTATGATGGCCACCTAATTTGCAACACTGTATCCTACATTGCATGGCCTGTGAGGAGGGAGATGAAATGTCTGCTCATCCCAGCAAGAAACAAGACCCAGGAAGTTTAAGGGAACTGCTTGTTCTTTTTCTTTTAGCAAGAAGAAATACTGCTAACTGCTATGCTTGAATCACTGAGTGACTGTCATATGACAAGCCGCTCCCCATCTATAGTTTTAAGCTTGTGTTTCTCTGCAGCAACAAGAAGCATCTGGACTCTGATATGTGCATACCCAAGGTGGGGGTTCCCTCTCTCTCTCTGCATTCCAGCTTGCAAGCTTCAAATCCTGCCTATTGACGAACCATCTTTGCATACTCCGGCTACAATGAGAAACCCCGTTGGAGGAAATCATCCGCATCTCTGTCTCCAAGAGACTCACCGAATCCATCATCTATCTCATCAAACTAAAAGCCTCAGGACTACTGAATTCAGCGAGAAGCCAGTCAAATCACCAAATTCCATAGACTGTATACCACCTTTTTCTATGGGCTCTAAATCAACATATATATCTTTCCCCACTCTGTAACCTATTTGTTGTTGTGTGTAAGCTTTTAGTGTGTGTATGTGTGTTTGAGTGAAAGTTGGCACGCAGTTTATTATTTTCATTAGTTTGGTTTAGGTACAATAAAGTTAACTACTTTCTTTGTTAATTTCAAGAAAACTTGTCCAATTGGTTCTTGTTAAGATCATAGCAAGTAAATAAACACCTACTGAATTGGCCAGTACATCCACTTCAAAAAAGAATTAAACCTGTTGTGCTCAAGCAAGGATTGGGAAAAGAGGGAAGCCCTGTGACCCTTTCTCACTTGACCATAACAGAAATATGGGGGCACACGTCTGGGATCAAACCCAACGATAAACGGGTAATTGGAAGCAGGAAACTAAATTGATCCCGAGCAATAATTTAAAAGCTTTAATACAGGTTTTCTTGTGGTTTTCAGTGCTAGAGTACTAAAATGATCACATTTGAGGCCAGTACCTTCCTAGAACACAGTGAAGTAACTTGGGCTGATCTGTTGAAGGTTTGAGGAATGTAGCTGGGCAGTTAGAGATTACTATCTATTGTTATGACCGTCCGCTCCAGTCAAAGCCCCCAATCAAAATATGCGATTCTGATTGTGGTGGGACCAACGCACTGTTGATTCAATCCCATCGCTCCACAGATCGGCTAACGTATCATTTAAAACTTTCCAAATTAAAGGAAAACCCAGCCAAATTGTACCATCTATTAACCCCCGAATGAGGTTAACCAAAACAGGTGTCTTTAAATCAACTCTTTAATTAGAAGAACTACATTCTTAAACAGTATGAAGATATAAACAACATTTAAAATAGAAAGAAATTAGAGTCCTTGCAAATTTACAGTCCAATGAAGCTTGAAGTCCTCACAGAATGTTGCTTTCCTTCTCCAGTGAATTTCAACAATTAATGACTTGCAAACTCTTTCAACAGAATCAATCTGACTTTCGAGTTTTTGAAGGATAAAAGATTGTCACAGTCTAACTTCCCTTTCTTCAATTTAAATTACCAGAGGTCTCTGTTTTGGCTTGACTTTTTTTAGAATTTTGAGAGATAATAAACAGACTAAAATTCCTATTCCTTCAGTTGAAATGGCTGAGAGCTCTTTTTCCAGGTGCTGACACCACAGCTGTGTCTGTATCTGTCTGTTAGAACAAACTGTCTTTAACAAAAAGTCAGTTCAAAATTGAATTGTAATAAATGTATCGCATGAGCCTCACTCCCAGTGGCTATATCAATGGTGACGAGAATGCACCCTTTGAATCGCAGTCTCCAAATGGCTGTTTCTAAGGCAACGAAAATGCACCTTCCTATAACTCCTGAGGCTTGCTGGTTCTCAAAGCAATACTGATCCCTTGCAAGACTTAAAGGTAAACTGCATGTTCCGAAAAAAAAAACTACAGGATCATGCCACCATCCAAAAGCTAGGAAGCCCGAAATCCTAAAACTTGTGGCCAACCATTTTAAAATTGACATTGAAGAACTGGAGACAGGCATAGAATCTGAATCAGAGAGTAACATTAGCTAAGATACAGCCAGAACAGAGCAGACTAGAATTAGAATTCCACACAGAGAAAGAGAAGAGAGAATTCCAGGGAAGGGAAAAGAAAAGGAGGAAAGAGAAAAAGAAAGCGAGAAAGAAAGAGAATTCCGAGAATGGAAGTAAGAGAGGGAGTTCAGTTGAAGGCAGCACTAACTGATTAGGGAAAGACACAGTGTACCCAGTGAAGGCACCAATAGTGAGAGAACTACTCCTTGCTCAGGACTGAGTGCTGAACTCTTATTAAAGTTCTCTCAATTGTTATAACCTGGTGAGAAAGGTGTCCAGGGGTCCCTCTCAACCTTCAACTGGTCTTACCGTAACAGGGTTTAATTTTAAACACACCATGTTTTTAGCTCTCCCTTGGTGAATCCTTGTTCACTACTTTCCAATTATAAGGCAAAGAAACCAGCATAAACAGGTTTTCTTAGGTTTAAAGAAGAAAAGTTGAAATTCATTAACCTTGAACTTAAACTCTAATTCGGTTGACGCCGACGGATACACGACGTGCCCACGCTAGCATGCAGGCGCGATACACAAATAGAGACAGTAAAGAGCAGAAGAAAAATAAAGTGGAAAAGTTTGAGGCAATATCTGAAGAGTTTTGATACGGTTCTTCGAGCTCACTGTAGAGTTCTTGATTGTAGATAGATCTTGCTTTTCGTTGGGGCCCAGTATTCTTCTTAAACCTTGTTTGCTGTAGGAAACTTTTTTCTCTTGGGGTTCATGTGTCTTCAGTGGATTCAGAGGCTTGTGAGAAACAGATGGGAGCAGACAGGAGAGATTTTCTCAGTCCAGGAGCAAACAGACACTCTCAGTTCAAACTGTTTGCACAATTCATAAAACCCCAGGTTGGCAGGCAGATTAGTCATGTGACTAACTGCTCTGACAATGTCTTGGATTGTATCACCTTAGCAATCTCTGAAATGCTGCCCTTACACACAATACTTGGTAATCAAGGTCCAATGTGGGTTGAAAGTGTCAGGGGATGGTCCATTGTCCTTCCAAGCACTGTCTGTTAATATGCAAATATATTTTCCATCCACGGCTGATCTGTTTAACAAGTCCTTTCTTCATTCCAGAAACAGTTTACAATCAATGTTCATGACAAAATTAATGTGCCTCATCCTTGGCAGGTGGGGGCCTAGCATGATACAATTGATACCAAAGTTCAATGATGGGGATGTGGAGCATTTTTCATTTCTTTTGAAAAGCTTTCAAAAGAGTTGAAGTGGCCAGTGGACAGCTGGATATTGTTATTACAGACAAAACTAACAGGAAAAACGGATAAAGTTTGTTCACTGTTGCCTGATGAGAGTTCATCAGATTATGAGATGACTAAAAATGCTATCCTGAGTGCATACGAGTTAGCACTGGAGACATTCCACCAAAAATTCTGAACTCTCCAAAAGCAGCTGGGACAATCTTACTTTCAGTTTGAAAGAGTTAAGCAACTCACTTTTGACCAATGGATATGGGCACTTAAGATAGAGTCCAACTGTGAAAACCTCCAAGGGGTGATCCTCCTTGAGGAGTTCAAAAACTCGCATCCCCTTTCCATAAGAAACCACATGGAGGAACAAAGGTTCCAAGAGCCAGGCAGGTAGCAATCCTGGATGATGATTATACACTTGTTCATAAGCCATTGCGCAAAGTGAAACCCTGCCCTAGTCACAGAAGGTGGGAGGGTGATAGGAGGATGAACAGCCCTGGGTGAGAAGGGAGAGCTGGAAACACAGGCCATAAAGGAAGTTGCTGAGAACAGGAGTGACGCCCAAAGCCTGGATGCCAGGTCACCTTTGAGCTGAGACAAGGACACAAGAAATAGGAGCAAAAGTAGACCATATGGCCCATCGAGCCTGCTCCGCCATTCAATACGATCATGGCTCATCTTGGACTTCAATTCCACTTTCCTGCCAACTCCCCATATTCCGAAATTCCCTGCAACACCAAAAATCTATCTATCCCAGCCTTAAATGTATTCAATGAAGAAGGATCCACAGCTCTCTGGGATAGAGAATTCCAAAGATTCACAACACTTCTTGGAGTAATTTCTCCTCATCTCAGTCCTGAATGATTGGCCCCTTACTCTGACACTGTGTCCCCGTGTTCTAGATTCCCTGACCAGTGGGAACAATCTCTTAGCTTCTACCCGATCAAGCCCTTTCAGAATCTTGTATGTCTCAATTAGATTGCCACTCATTCTTCTAAACTCGAGAATATAGGCCTAATTTACTCAGCCTCTCATCATAGGACAACCCCCTCATCCCAGGGACCAATTTAGTAAATCTTTGCTGCACTGCCTCCAGTGCAAGTCTCTCCTATCTTAAATGTGGAGACCAAAACTGCACACAGTATTCCACGTGTGGTCTCACCAAAGCCCTGTACAATTTTAAGACTTCTTTATTCCTGTACTCCAATCCCCTTGCAATAAATGCCAACATGCCATTTGCCTTCCAACTAGCCTGCTGCACCTGCATGTTAACTTTGTGCGTTCATTGTACAAGTGCCCGCAAGTCTCTCTGAACATCAACACTTACCAGTTTCACACCTTTTAAAAAATATTCTGTTTTTCTATTTTTACAACCAAAGTGAACAACTTCACACTTCCCTACATTATACTCCATTTGCAATCTTGTTTTCCACTCATTTAACCTGCATATATCTCTTTGCAGCCTCTCTACATCCTCCCTGTAGCTTACCTTTCCACCAAGCTTTGTATCATCAGCCAACTTAGATGCATTACTCTCCGTCATTAATACAGTGTGTATACGGCTGAGGCCCCAGCACTGATCCTTGCGGCACCCCACTATTTACAGCCTGCTAACTTGAAAAATCCCCATTTATGCCCACTCTCTGCTTCCTGTCTGTTAATCAATCCTCTATCCACACTAATATATTACCCCAAACACCATGAGCTCTTATATTGCCTATTAATCTTTTATGTGGCACTTTATTGAATGCCTTTTGAAAATCCAGGTATACTACATCTACTGGTTCCCCTTTATCTATCCTACTAGTTAAATCCTCAAAAAACTCTGATAAATTTATCAAACAGGATCTCCCTTTTGTAAAATCATGCTGACATGTTCTAATCATACTATGCTTTTCGGAGTGCAATGTTAAGACTTCTTTAATACTAGTTTCCAGCATCTTCCTAACAACTAACAGCTGGAAGTTACAGGGAAAATCCATAGGATTAGTCAGGGTACACCAGATCAGTGAAGGAAAAGGGGCCCTGATCGAATGCACAGCAGACCAGGCTATGATTTTAACTGCAGCAGTAAAATCTAGTAAACCTACCGCTGAGAGTGCAGGAAAACTTAAAATCCCTGAGAGTTACCAGGATTTTGTGTCCAGAGGAAAAGTGACCCAATACCTCTCAAGTGAGGCAGGTAAACCCATAGTCATACTTAAGGATACAGGGGCCACCCTGTTCTGCTGGGAACAGGCATGACCTTTCCCCCAGAGAGTGGCATTGAATGCTAGAGTGCTAGTAAACAGTATCAGAGGAAAGTATAGGCCCAGACCTTTATACCATGTGCAACTGGAGTGCGATCTTGTTTTCGGACTGGTAACTGTGGAGATTGTCCCCAGTATACCTGTGGAGGGGGTCGACCTACTCCTGGGTATTGATTGGGCGGGGACGAAGGTGGCAGATACCCCAGTGGTTTTAGAGAGACCAAAAGAGGTCAGGGAGACAGAGCAGTTACAGGAAAAGGTCGCTAGCAATTTTCCTGACTGTGCGCTGACCTGGTACATGGCCAAACAAGCTCTGTCAGAGCAGGCTGAACTCATACTGCAGACAGATGACTCTACTGTCTGGTTACCTGAAACCTTCTTTGGGAAGTTAGAGAACCAAAGGATAGGTTAAACAGGTCTTCTTTGGTTGAGGCTCAGCAAGCTGACCCAGGGTTAAAATTGTTAGCACAGACTACCCAAACTGAAGCTGAAGCAGAGGGAAGGAGTTCCAAAGTGCTACTATTTAAAGGATGAGGTGCTGATGAGGAAGTGGAGACCTCCTCACAGATCTGCAGACAAAGAGTGGACAGTGGTTCACCAGGTAGTCATGCCGCCGAGGTACCATAGGAAAATACTGAGAATAGCCCACAAGATTCCAATAGCTGGACATGTTGGTATCAGAAAAACCCAAGACTGCATAAGACAGTATTTTCACTGGCCACAACTTCGCAAAGATGTGGTGAAGTTCTGTAAGACTTGCTGCACATGCCAGGTTGTGGGGAAACCCCAACCTGCAATAAAACCTGGGCCCCCAATTCCCATACCGGTTTTTGGGGAACCGTTCAGCAGAGTGCTGGTAGATTGTGTGGAGTGTTACAAGGGTTTTATTTTTTATACTCAGACCTTAGAATTCTGTGTGTTTTAAAAACTGAAAAAAGGATTTTGCTCAGTGGAAGACACCTGCAAATAGTTGAAATCTTTGCAATGTTTTAAAAGGATGTTCATAACAAAAGTTGAACTTTATGGGTGCTTTGAAGTTGAACTTGTACAAGGACAAGGAAACAAGCAATTTCAAGGAAACCACAGGAGTTTGACCTTCCTCAGAGCAGTTTTTCTGAGTGATGAGGGAGAGTCTATATCTGGACATGTGACCATGTTCAGGAAGTTTTTTATTCACTTTGGACTCTTTAAAAAGCCAGTGAGTTGGACAAAGAGCAGGCATTTGAAATCTTTGCTTTGGAGCAAAGAGAGGAAGACCCAGAGAAAAAGACCTCTCTCTATGGAGGAATCCTATTTCTCTTGAGAAGAAACCCTGTATTTGAAAGGTGGCAAATTCCTGTTGCCTCCTGTCTCTGGAGAATCCCTGCATTCAGTGTGATTCCAGCTGCCTCCAGCATTTTGGGAGATCCTCAAATCTCAAGAAAGCTTCTATTGCTGGACTGCTGCTTCAAAACCCAAGCAGACCTGTTGCTACACCTTTGCTGAAAGACCTGTGTGACGCCTGCTTCAGTTAAATTGTCGTGAATTCCTACCCATCATAAACTGTTCATCAACCTCGCCCGGAGAGACTTTGAGTGGCATTGACTATTCGACTCTGGTACACCTCATTGTACCGAAAACATCCTACCAGAATGTGATAAAATCAATCCTTTTTATTTTTTCCTTTCTATTCTTAAGGAACAGCTGGAAACCAAAAATCCTTTTCCTCGCTTAACCGTTTTTTTTCAATGTATGTGTGTGTGCATGAAGGTTAAGGAAATAAGGAATTTTTTATATATATAGATTTATCTCATTAGTAGTTAAGACTTATTATTTCTTTTCAAATAAATAGTTGATGTCACTGATGTTTCAAGAAACCTGGTTTGGTGTGCTTTACTCTGGGGGACAAATAAAGTGTTTAATTTGGCTATTCTTCAGTAAGTGGGAAACTTTATTTGATATGCTGTGACCTGTTCAGTAGTGGGACTGAATTAACAGTGCATTTTTCCCACTTGGTCGTGACAGGGGCCACTGCCAAAAACAAAAGGGGGCTACCAGTATCTTCTCATCATTATGGATGTGGCTACCCTATTTCCACAGGCTATCCCTCGAAGAACTATCTCTGCCAGTGGTGGTGGAGGGGCTAACCCAATTCTTCACCTGATATAGGCTGCCTGCTGTGATCCGATCAGATCAGGGCATAAATATTATGTCCAGTATTTTTCAAAAGGTCATGGGTAATGTGAGCATAACCCAGCTAAAGTCCACAGCGTAACACCCACAGTCACAAGGGACTTGGCAGTACATCAGACCCTGAAGACAATGATCAGGACATACTGCTATGAGTACCTCCATGACTGGGACAAAGGGCTGGGATTTCTTCTGTTTGCTACCAAGGGCTCATCCAACGAATCCACTGGCTTTAGTCCCAGCTAATTAGTTTATGGACACAAAGTGAGAGGTCCCCTAAAACTAATCAAGGAGAGGTTCTTGGGACACAGGGTCAAATCTTCCCTGTTCAACTGCAGCTCCATGTTCCGGAAATGGCTCACGAGAGCCCATGTGATGGGTCAGGAACACCTAAAAACCTTCCAGACAACTATGAAAAGGGAGGCGGATAAACTTGCCAAGGCCAGAACATTTCAGCCTGGAGACCATGTGTTAGTGCTATTACCAATACAGGAAGAACTATTGAAAGCCCAGTTCAGTGGCATGTACAGAGTAATAAAGAGAATTAGCCAGGTGAATTATGTAATTGACACCTCAGATCGTAGGAAAAAGCAAAGGCTGTGCCACATCAATATGTTAAAATGGTATCACAGCCGGGAAGGAGACAAACAATCACAGGCAGTCAGGAAAGAGGAGGGCAAAAGGGACAGTGAGGATGCGTTGGAGGGAGGCTGGGAATATTCCTAAATCGAACCCTCTACCGTCCGGTTAGCTAACACCGAAATGTTAGGGAGATTGGACACCGTACTCTCCAATTTAAACGCAACGCAGAGAGGAGACCTAACAAGGCTGCTCACAGCGTTTAAAGGGATCTGCAGGGACAAACCAGGGTGCACAACCCTAACACTACACGAGGTGGATGTAGGAGAGACCCCTCCCATAAAACAAAATCCTTATCGCTGAGGTCCCAGGAAACTGACCCAGGTTCGGGAGGAATTTCAGTATATGCTGGAGCACAAGCTGATTGAGCCCAGTCAGAGCAGTTGGAGTTCCCCAGTCGTGCTGGTGCCGAAACCCAATGGCTCAACAAGGCTCTGCATTGATTACAGAAAAAATAATGCAGTGACCAGAGCTGATTCCTACCTAATTCCCCACATGGAAGTAGGAAACGCCATCAACATAACCAAAATAGGCTTCTTAAAAGGGTACTGGTAGGTTCCCTTAACCACTTGATCGAAAGAAATCTTGACCTTTGTCACCCCAGACAGCTTATTCCAGTGCCGGGGATGCCCTTTGGATTAAGAAATGCCCAAGCCACCTTCCAAAGGCTGATGAACCAGGTAGTGGCTGGCCTGCCCAGCTGTGCAGTGTACCTGGATGACCTATCAGTATGCAATGATACCTGGGGGGGCCACCTAGACCAGTTAGAAGTTCTCTTCTGAAGGTGGCAATTGGCTGACCTCGTGGTAAATTTTGAAGAGCGAGTTTGATAAAGCTCAAGTAACCTACCAAGAGCATATTTTGGGTCAAGGGCGAGTGTCGTCCAGAGAAGCAAAGGTCTCGGCGCTGAAAGATTTTCCCGTCCCCACAATCAAATGGGAAATAATGCGATTTTTGGGGAAGTATGGGTTTGACTGCAAGTGCGTCCCAAAGTTCAGCAGTATAGCCGCCCCACTGACAGACTTATTATAGATGCTACGGCTGAGGCGAGAGCAATGCACTGTCAATTCAGTCCCATTACTCCACAGGTCGCAGCATATTATGAAAGTTTTCCCACCTAACCAGAAAACAGCCAAATTAAACACTTTAGTAACCCCCCCGAATAAAAATAGACCAAACCAGGTATCTTTAGACAACAAATTAACAATTTATTAATAAACTAAATCTTAAACCCTATTAAGATAAATTTATGTCTAAAGGCCTTGTAACTTCTTATTTAATCTAACTCTCACATTCACACATACATTCAAAAACGAATGGTTAACCGGTTTTAAAAACGGTGTGTTAAAAATGAGCTGTTTCTTAAGAATAAATAACTGAGTGGTATGTCTTTGTGGGTTAAGTTCCCGATGGGTGAGGTATCCTGGCGTAAAAAAACAATCAGATGCCACTCAAAGTCTCCATGAGGACTTCATGAACAGTCTTTACTTGATAGGCATTCAAAGCACTTCGGCTGCAGCAGGCGTCACACAGTTCTTTCAACATGGATTTTAAAATTGATAGATTTCAGTCAAAACTTTCCTGCGAATTTCAGAAAACACAATCAGTCAAGAGAGTCAACCTTGAAGCAAAGACTCTTAGATTGGAAGTAAAGAAAATGAATGTTTGCTACTTTCAGCAATACAACTGTTTTCTTTAAAAGGGTTTTTTTTTCTTAGGCAATTAACACAGCCTGTGGCTCACTGCAGAATTTCTGCTGAGAGAATTCTCTTCCTTCAAGGCATGAATGCTTTTATAATTTTATTTTTTTATTCATTCATGGGATGTGGGCGTCGCTGGCCAGGCCAGCATTTATTGCCCATCCCTAATTGCACTTGAGAAGGTGGTGGTGAGCTGCCTTCTTGAACCGCTGCAGTCCATTTGGGGTAGGTATACCCACAGTGTTGTTAGGAAGGGAGTTCCAGGATTTTGACCCAGCGACAGTGAAGGAACGGCGATATATTTCCAAGTCAGGATGGTGTGTGACTTGGAGGGGAACTTGCAGGTGGTGGTGTTCCCATGTATTTGCTGCCCTTGTCCTTCTAGTTGGTAGAGGTCGCGAGTTTGGAAGGTGCTGTCCAAGGAGCCTTGGTGCATTGCTGCAGTGCATCATGTAGATGGTACACACTGCTGTCACTGTGCGTCGGTGGTGGAGGGAGTGAATGTTTGTAGATGGGGTGCCAATCAAGCAGGTTGCTTTGTCCTGGATGGTGTCGAGCTTCTTGAGTGTTGTTGGAGCTGCACCCATCCAGGCAAGTGGAGAGTATTCCATCACACTCCTGACTTGTGCCCTGTAGATGGTGGACACGCTTTGGGGAGTCAGGAGGCGAGTTACTCGCCTCAGGATTCCTAGCCTCTGACCTGCTCTTGTAGCCATAGTATTTATATGGCTACTCCAGTTCAGTTTTTGGTCAATGGTAGCCCCTAGGATGTTGATAGTGGGGGATTCAGCGATGGTAATGCCACTGAATGTCAAGGGGAGATGGTTAGATTCTCTCTTGTTGGAGATGGTCATTGCCTGGTATGTGTGTGGCACAAATGTTACTTGCCACTTATCAGCCCAAGCCTGGATATTGTCCAGGTCTTGCTGCATTTCGACACGGACTGCTTCAGTATCTGAGGAGTCACAAATGGTGCTGAGCACTGTGCAATCATCCGCGAACATCCACACTTCTGCCCTTATGATTGAAGGAAGGTCATTGATGAAGCAGCTGAAGATGGTTGGGCCTAGGACACTACCCTGAGGAACTCCTGCAGTGATGTCCTGGAGCTCAGATGATTGACCTCCAACAACCACAACCATCTTCCTTTGCGTGAGGAATGACTCCAACCAGCGGAGAGTTTTCCCCCGATTCCCATTGACCTCAGTTTTGCTTGGGCTCCTTGATTCCATACTCGGTCAAATGCTGCCTTGACGTCAAGGGCAGTCACTCTCACCTCACCTCTTGAGTTCAGCCCTTTTGTCCATGTTTGAACCAAGGCTGTAATGAGGTCACGAGCTGAGTGGCCCTGGCGGAACCCAAACTGAGCTTCACTGAGCAGGTTATTGCTAAGCAAGTGCTGCTTGATGGCACTGTTGATGACACCTTCCATCACTTTACTGATGATTGAGATGGGGCGGTAATTGGCTGGGTTGGATTTGTCCTGCGTTTTGTGTACAGGACATACGTGAGTAATTTTCCACATTGCAGGGTCGATGCCAGTGTTGCAGCTGTACTGGAACAGCTTGGCTAGGGGCACAGAAAGTCCTGGAGCACAGGTCTTCAGTACTTCAGTGCCTTCAGTCGTTTCTTGATATCGCGCAGAGTGAATCGAATTGGCTGAAGTCTGGCATCTGTGATGCTGGGGACTTCAGGAGGAGGCCGAGATGGATCATCAACTCGGCACTTCTGGCTGAAGATTGTTGCAAATACTTCAGCCTTCTCTTTTGCACTGATGTGCTGGGCTCCCCCATCATTGAGGATGGGGATATTTGTGGAGCCACCTCCTCCAGTTAGTTGTTTAATTGCCCACCACCATTCACTGCAGAGCTTAGATCTGATCCGTTGGTTATGGGATTGCTTAGCTCTGTCCATCGCATGCTGCTTACACAGTTTGGCATGCAGATAGTGCTGAGTTGTAGCTTCACCAGGTTGACACCTCATTTTGAGGTATGCCTGGTGCTGCTCCTGGCATGACCTCCTGCACTCTTCATTGAACCAGCGTTAGTCTCCTGGCTTGATGGTAATGGTAGAGTGGGGGATATGCCAGGCCATGAGGTTACAGATTGTGGTTGAGTACAATTCTGCTGCTGCTGATGGTCCACAGCGCCTCATGGATGCCCAGTTTTGCATTGCCAGATCTGTTTGAAATCTATCCCATTTAGCAGGGTGATAGTGTCACACAACACGATGGACGGTATCCTCCATGTGAAGGCGGGACTTCGTCTCCACAAGGACTGTGCGGTGGTCACTCCTACCAATACAGTCATGGACAGAAGCATCTGCAGCAGGCAAATTGGTGAGGATGAGGTCAAGTATGTTTTTTCCTCCTGTTGGTTCCCCCACCACCTGCCGCAGACCCAGTCTAGCAGCTATGTCCTTTAGGACTCGGCCAGCTCGGTCAGTAGTGGTGCTACCGAGCCACTCTTGGTGATGGACATTGAAGTCCCCCACCCAGAGTACATTTTGTGCCCTTGCCACCCTCAGTGCTTCCTCCAAGTGGTATTCAACGTCGTGGAGTATTGAGTCATCAGCTGAGGGAGGGCGGTAGGTGGTAATCAGTAGGAGGTTACCTTGCCCATGTTTGACCTGATGCCATGAGACTTCATGGGGTCCGGAGTCGATGTTGAGGACTCCCAGGGCAACTCCCTCCCTACTGTACACCACTGTGCCACCACCTCTGCTGGGTCTGTCCTGCCGGTGGGACAGGACATACCCAGAGATAGTGATTGCAGTGTCTGGGACATTGTCTGTAAGGTATGATTACATGAGTATGACTATGTCAGGCTGTTGCTTGACTAGTCTGTGGGACAGCTTTCCCAACTTTGGCACAAGCCCCCAGATATTAGTAAGGAGGACTTTGCAGGGTCGACAGGCCTGGGTTTGCCGTTGTCGTTTCCAGTGCCTAGGTCGATGCCGGATGGTCCGTCCGGTTTCATTCCTTTTTATTGACTTCGTAGCGGTTAGGTACAACTAAGTGGCTTGCTAAGCCATTTCAGAGGGCATGTAAGAGTTAACCACATTGCTGTGGGTCTGGAGTCACATGTAGGCCATACCAGGTAAGGACAGCAGATTTCCTTCCCTAAAGGACATTAGTGAAGCAGATGGGTTTTTACAACAATCGACAATGGTTTCATGGCCATCATTAGACTAGCTTTTAATTCCAGATTTATGAATTAAATTCAAATTCCACCTTCTGCTGTGGTAGGTTCAAACCCATGTCATCAGAGAAATACCCTGGGTCTCTGGGTAACTATTCCAGTGATAATACCACTACGCCACCGCCTACCTCTCTCTAGTTCAAGCCAGTTGTAGCTGGTTTTTACACACAGTCACAAGTTACAATACACCATATGACCTATTACTCTCCTGCTGTTGCCTGGAAAACAGATATGCTGTGGCACTGTTCTCAAAGAATCTTCTCATCCTGTCTGTAAGGCACATTGTTTTTAACAGAGTCGAAATCACAAACTGTTTTAAACAGAGAAAAAAAAGTTCCGTGACACAGAAAAAGGCAAAGGTAGTGTGGTCAGGGAGGTGCCAAACAGCTTTTGAGAGGCTGAAATCCATCTTAACATACCAACCGGTGCTGGCAGTTCCAAACTTTAACAAACCATTTAAAGTCGCAGCAGATGCTGGTGACCTTGGTGGAGGTGCCTTTTTGCTCCAAGGTGATGAGTTAGGCATTGAGAGATCAGTTGGGTATTTCTCCAAAAAATTAAACAAACATCAAAGGAGATGCGATACTGTGGAGAAGGAAGCCCTCGGACTGTTGATGGCACTCAAACATTTTGAATTATGTGTCCAAAATGGATGTAGAAAGACCTTACTTATGCCAAGCACAATCCTTTGACCTTTATAGAGAAAGTCAAAGGCCAGAAGGCAAGGCTTTTTCATTGGAGCCTGCTTCTACAACCTTACCACCTATAGGTTATCCACATTTCAGTGAGAAACAATGTGATAGCTGATGCTTTATTGAGGGTTAACTCAGCATGGAACCATCACGGATATAAAAAAAACTGAACCAGAGCATGGTTGTGACAGTGAGACTGACGAGGGCGTGTGTACAGTTTCTTTTTAATTTGCAACATCATAATGAAATGCTCCTGTTGTCACATTTCATTTCACATGGTGGGGAGGTGTCACACCAACTTGCTTTGTTGAATGATGATTTTCTTTAATCCACTGACTGGAGATCTGAAAATATATATTTTTTAAAGAAATTTAAAAACAACAGACAAACGATGACTCTGCTAGCAGCTTAAGATGGCCACCTAATTTGCAACAATGTATCCTGCATTGCAAGGCCTATAAGGAGGGAGACAAAATGTCTGCTCGTCCCAGCAAGAACGAAGACCCAGGAAGTTTAAGGGAACTGCTTTTTTTTTTCTTTTAGCAAGAAGTACTACTGCTAACTACTTTGCTGAAATCACTGAGTGGCTGTCATGTGACAAGCCTCTCCCCATCTGTAGTTTTAAGCTTGTGTTTCTCTGCAGCAGCAAGGAGATGCCTGAGGAATAAAGGCCCCCTTGACATGAAAAATATAAAAGGGGCCTGGGGTATAAAGGCTACCTTGGAAAAAGCAAAAAAAAAGGAGATGCATCTGGACTCTGATACTTGCACAGAATCATAGAACGTTTACGGCACAGAAAGAGGCCCACTTGGCCCATCGTGTCTGCATTGGCCAAAAAATTAGCCAAAAAACCAGCCTAATGCCACCTTCCAGCATTTGGTCCGTAGCCTTGCAGGTTATGGCACTTGAGGTGCATATCCAGACACCTTTTAAATGAGTTGAGGGTTTCTGCCTCTCCTACCTTTTGGGCAGTGAGTTTCAGCCCCCACCAACCTTAGGCTGAAAAATTGTTCCCTCATTTGCCCTCTAATCTTCCTGCTAATCACTTTAAATTTATGCCCCTAGTCACTGACCTCTCTGCAAAGGTAAATAGGCCCTTCACATCCACTCTATCCAGACCCCTCATAATTTTGTGCATTTCAATCAAATCTCCCCTCAGCCTTCTCTTTTCCAAGGAGAACAACCCCAGCCTATCCAATCTTTCCTCATAGCTGCATTTTTCCAGTCCCGACAACATCCTCGTAAATCTCCTCTGTACCCTCTCCAGTGCAATTACATCCTTTCTGTAATGAGGTGACCAGAACTGCACACAGTACTCAAGTTCTGGCCTAACCAATGAGCTATACAGTTCCAGTATACCCTCCCCGTTCTTGTATTCTATACCTCAGCTAATAAAGGAAAGGATTCCACATGCCTTTTTAACCACCTTATCGACCTGTCCTGCTACCTTCAGGGATCTGTGGACATTCATTCCAAGGTCCCTCACTTCCTCTACACCTCTCAGTATTCTCCCATTAATCATGTATTCCTATGCCTTGTTTGAACTCCCCAAATGCATCACCTCACATTTCTCCGGGTTGAATTCCATTTGCCACTTTTCTGCCCATCTGACCAGTCCATCAATATCTTCCTGCAGCCTGCAGCTATCCTCCTCGCTATCGACTATTGCCACTCTTTTTGTCCTCTGCAAACTTCTTGATTATGAATCCTACATTTATAAATTTAAATAGTTAATCTATGCCACAAAAAGTAGGCGACCCTGTACTGAGCCCAGTAGAACGGCACTGGAAATAGCCTTTCAGTCGCAAAAACACCCATCAATAATTACCATTTGTTTCCTGCGCTGAGCCAATTTTGTATCCACCTTGCTGCATTTCCCTGGATCCCATGGGATTTTATTTTTTTAACCAGTCTGCCATGTGGGACCTTGTCAAAAGTCTTGCTAAAATCCATGTAGATCACATCAACTGCATGACCCTCATCATGTTACATCCTCAACAAATTTGATCAAGTTAGACACAATCTTCCCTTAGCAAATCCATGCTAACTATCCTTGATTAATCTGTGCCCTTCTAAGTGAGAGTTCATCCTGTCTCTCAGAATAGATTCCAATAATCTGCCCACTACTGAGGTTGGACTGACTGACCTGTAATTATTTGGTCTATTCCTCGCTCCCTTGATAAACAGAGGTACAACATTAGCAGGCCTCCAATCCTCCAGCATCACAGCTGTGTCCAGTGAGGACTGGAAAATGGTGGTCAGACCTTCCGCTATTTCCTCCATGGCTTCTTTTAACAGCCTGGAGTACATTTCATCCGGCCCTGGTGATTTATCAACTTTCAAAGATGCTAATCCCATTCATACTTCCTCTCTCCCTACGTTTATCACATCCAATACTTCACACCCTTCTTCTTTAACTACAATATCTGCATCGTTTCCCTCTTTTGTGAAGACAGATCCAAAGTATTCATTAAAAACACCAACATCTTCTGCTCCTACACATCGGTTACCTTTTTGGTCTTTTATGGGCCCTGCTCTTTCCTTAGTTATCCTCTTACTCTTAATGTATTGATAAAAAACATCTTTGGGTTCACTTTGATTTTGCTTCCCAATATTCTTTCATGTCCTCTCTTTGCTTTCCTAATTTCCTTTTTGATTTCACCCCTCCACTTTCTATACTCCTCTCGGCTTTCTGTAGTATTGAGTTCTCACTGTCGGACATAAGCTTTCCTTTTCTGCCTTATCTTACCCTGTACACTCCTTGAAATCCATGGGGCTCTAGATTTGGCCATCCTATCATGTTTCTTTATGGCAACAATTTTACTCTCAACCCTTTAAATCTCCCCTTTGAATGCCTCCCACTGCCCTCACACTGATTTACCTTCAAGTAGCTGTTCCAGTCCACTTTTGCTAAATCACTCCTCAGCTTAGTAAAATTGGCCTTGCCTCAATTGAGAACTCTAACTCCTGTTCTATCCCTGTCCATTTCCATAATTCTGTTAAAGCTGACTGAATTATGATCACTACCACCATAACGCTCTCCTACTGCGATTCCTTCCATCTGTCCAGCTTCATTTCCTAAAGCTAAACCTAAAACTGCACCCTCCCTTGTTGGACTTGCTACACATTGGCCAAAAAGGTTCTCTTGAATGCACCTCAAGAATTCTGCTCCCTCAATCCTTTTCACACTAAAACTATCCCAGTTAATATCTCAGGGCAGCACAGTGGCGCAATGGTTAGCACTGCAGCTTCACAGCTCCAACAACCCAGGTTCAGTTCTAGGTAGTACTTGTGTGGAGTTTGCAAGTTCTCCCTGTGACCGTGTGGGTTTCCAACGGGTGCTCTGGTTTCCTCCCACAGCTACAAGACTTGCTGGTTGATAGGTAAACTGGCCATTGTAAATTGCCCCTAGTGTAGGTAGGAGAATGGTGGGGATGTGGTAGGGAACATGGGATTAATGTAGGATTAGTATAAATGGATGGTTGTTGGTTGGCACAGACTCAAGGGGCCTGTTTCAGTGCTGTATCTCTGACAAAAAAAATACTGAGGTAGTTAAATTCCCTGACTATTACTGCCCTACCATTTTTGCAATCCTCAGAGATTTGCCAACATATTTGCTCTTCTTTCTCCCTCTGACTGTTTGGGGGTCGATAGTACACTCCCAGCAGCCCCTTTTTTGTTCCTTAGCTCGATCCATATGGCCTCATTTGATGAACCTCCCAACATATCATCCCTCCTCACAGCTGTAATTGTTTCTTTACCAAAATTGCCACTCCCTCTCTTTTCTTATCCCCCTCTTTGTGTTTGAAAACCCTGTAACCAGGACCATTGAGCTGCCATTCCTGTCCCTCCTTAAGCCAGGTTTCTGCAATAGCTATATCATACTGCTATGTACAGACCCAAGTAGGCATCCATCTCTCTCTCTCCATTCCAGCTTGCAAGCTTCAAATCCTGCTTGTTGACTAACCACCTTTGCATACTCTGGCAACAATCAGAAACCCCGCTGAAGGAAATCATCCACATCGCTGTCTCCAAGACACTCACCGAATCTGTCATCTATCTCTTCAAACTAAAAACCTCAGGACCACAGAATTTAGCTCGAAGTCAGCCGAATCACCAAACTCCATAGACTGTATACCCCTTTTTTCTATGGACTCTGACTCAGCCAGTCTACCTTTCCCTACTCTGTAACCTATTTGTGTGTGTGTAGACCTCGTGTGTGTGTGTGTGTGTGTGTGTGTGTGTGTGTGTGAGAGAGAGTGAAAGTTTCCGCACAGTTTAATATTTTCATTACGTCGGTTTAGGTATAATAACGTTAACCTCTTTCTTTGTTAAACTCAAGAAAACCTGTCCAATTGGTTCTTGTTATTGTTATGACCAGAGAAATGTGTCTAGGGGTCAGTTACTATCTTTACCTGGTCTTATTTTAACAGGGTTTAATTTTAAACACACTATGTTTTGAGTTCCCCTTTTTGTGAATCCTTGTTCATAGTTTTCCAATTATAAGGCAAAGAAATGAGCACACCAGGTTTTATAGTCATAGAGTTGTACAGCATAGAAACAGGCCCTTCAGCCCGCTGCGTCCATGCCAGCCATAATGCCTATCTATACTAATCCCACCTGCCTGCATTAATTTCATATCCCTCTATGCCTTGCTCATTCAAGTACCTGTCCAGATGCCTCTTAAATGTTGTTACTGTTCCTGCCTCCACCACCTCTTCAGGCAGCTCATTCCAGATACCCACTATTCTTTGGGTGAAAAATGTACCCCTTTGATCTCCTTTAAACCTCCTCCCTCTCACCTTAAATCTATGCCCTCCAGTTTTAGTCACCCCTACCATGGGAAACAGACTCTGGCTATCTACTCTATCTATGCCTCTCATAATTTTATATACCTCTATCATGTCCCCTCTCAGCCTCCTTCGCTCCAGGGAAAACAGACCCAGCCTATCCAATCTCTCTTTATAACTCAAGCCCTCTAAACCAGGCAACATCCTTGTGAATCTTTTCTGCGCCCTCTCTAGCTTAATCACATCTTTCCTGTAGTGCGGCGACCAGAACTGCACACTGTACTCCAAGTGCGGCCTAACCAATGTTATATACAACTGGAACATGACGTCCCAACTCTTGTACTCAATGCCTCGGCCGATGAAGGCAAGCATGCCATACGCCTTCTTCACCACCCTGTCTACCTGTGTTGCCACTTTCAGGGAACTATGTACTTGCACCCCAAGGTCTCTCTGGTCAACAACACTCACCAGGGCCCTGCCATTCACTGTATATGTCCTGCCCTGGTTTAACTTCCCAAAATGCATCACTTCACACTTGTCTGTGTTAAATTCCCTTGCCCACTTTCCCAGTTGATCTATATCCTGTTGTAACCTTAGACAACCTTCTTCACTGTCCACTATACCACCAATTTTGGTGTCATCTGCAAACTTACTAATCATGCCCCCTACATTCACATCCAAGTCATTAATATATATGACAAACAACAGAGGGCCCAGCACCGAATCCTGCGGCACACCACTGGTCACCGGCCTCCAATCTGAAAAACAACCCTTCACTACCACCCTCTCTCTGCCTATCACCAAGCCAATTTTGTATCCAATTGGCGAGCTCACCCTGGATCCCGTGTGTTCAAACCTTCTGGACCAGCCTATCATGAGGGACCTTGTCAAAAGCCTTGCTAAAGTCCATGTCGACCACGTTCATCACCCTGCCCTCGTCAATCCTCTTGGTCACCTCCTCGAAAAACTCAATCAAATTCATGAGACATGATTTCCCACGCACAAAGCCATGCTGACTATCCCTAATCAGACCTTGCCTTTCCAAATGCCTATAAATCCTGTCTGTCAGAATCCCTTCCAATAACTTTTCCACCACTGATGTAAGGCTCACCAGCCTGTAGTTCCCTGGCTTATCCCTGCTGCCCTTCTTAAATAAAGGCACAACATTAGCTATCCTTCAGTCTACTGGTACCTCACCCGTGGCTAACGATGATACAAAAATCGCTGCCAGGGCCCCAGCAATCTTCCAACACCTCTTCCTTTGTAATGTTGATATGCTCCAGGAGATCGCTGTTCCCTCCTTTGAACTCACTAGCTTCCATGACCTTCTCCACGGTAAACACGGACGAGAAAAATTCATTTAAGACCTCGCCCATTTCTCGTGGCTCCACACATAGATTGCCACACTGATCCTTAAGGGGACCTACTCTCTACCTAGCTACCCTTTTACTCTTAATATACTTATAGAATCTTGTAGGATTCTCCTTTATCTTATCTGCCAGGGAAATCTCATGGCCCCTTTTCGCCCTCTTAATTTCCTTCTTCAGTGTGATCCTACATCCCCTATACTCCTCAAAGGATTCACTCGATCCCAGCTGCCTGAACCTGACATATGTCTCCTTCTTTGTCCTGACCAGACCCTCAATATCCCTCAGCAACCAAGGTTCCCTAAACTTGCCAGCCTTGCCCTTCAATCTAACAGGAACATGCCAGCACTGAACTCTTCCTATCTCACTTTTAAAAGCCTCCCACTTGCCAGATGTCCCTTTACCTGTAAACAGCCTCTTCCATTCAACTTTTGAGAGTTCCTGTCTGATGCCATCGAAATTAGCCTTCCCCCAATTTAGGACTTCAACTTGAGGACCAGTCCTATCCTTTTCCATAACTATCTTGAAGCTAATAGAGTTATGATCACTGGTCTCAAAGTGCTCCCCCACTGACACATCAACCACCTGCCCAGCCTCATTTCCTAAGAAGAAGTCGAGTGTAGCCCCTTCTCTAGTAGGGCCATCCACATACTGCTTCAGAAAACTATCCTGGACACACTTAACAAATTCTTCCCCATCTGATCCCTTAGCACTAAGGCAGTCCCATTCAATATTAGGGAAGTTAAAATCACCTACTATTACAACCCTATAATTCTTACACCTATCTGTGATTTCCCTACATATATGCTCCTCCAATTCCCTCTGACTATTGGGGGGGCGTATATAATAACCCCATCAAAGTGATCACCCCTTTCTTATTTCTGAGTTCTACTCATATGGCGTCGCTGGATGTTCCCCCCGGGAAACCCTCTGTAGGTACTGCCATGATGTCCTCCCGAATCAATAGTGCAACTCCCCCTCCTCTCTTACCTCCACCTCTGTTTACTCAGGTGTAAAGAAGAAAAATTAAGTTTATTAAACCTTCAACTTAAACTCTAATACGGTTAACGCCTACGGATATATGATACACCACACGAGCATGCACAAGCGATATACACATGCAAATAGGAACAGAAAAGAGAAGAAAAGATAAAGTGGAACAGTTTGAGGCAATTTCTTTTTACTGTGCTTCAAGCTCACGGTATAGTCCTCTTGCATTTCGTTGGGGTCCAGTATTCTGCTTAAACCTTGTTCACGTAAGAGACTTTTCTCTCTTTGAGGTTCACGTGTTTTCACAAGATTCAGTTCCATGGGAAGGAGATGGGAGCAGGCAGACAGGAGAGGCTGTGGCGAGCCAGCCAGGAGAGATCTTCACTCCATCAGCACACGGCTTTGTCTGAGTTCAAATCCTTTGTTGGAAGTTCAAATTCTCTGCAACAGCCAGTTCGTCATGTGACTAAAACTGGTGTGACCACTTCTTCTGTGTATTGGGGAAGCAACAACTGGGTCTCCATTGTTCCAACACTGTTGGTTACTATGCAAATGTCTTTTCAGTCCGGGGCTTGCAATTTTAAGTTTTCATGTCCTGTGGCGAAATCACGTGTGCTTCATTCTTGGCAGGTGGGGACTTGCCTGACATTATGATCATAGCATGTAAGTAATCAAACACCTACTGAATTGGCCAGTACATCCACTTTAAGAAAAAATTAAACCAGTTGTGGTAAAACAAGGAGAAGGAAAAGAGGGAAGCCCTGCAACCGCCCCCCCCCCTCATTTTATAATGAAGGCTAGCATACCACTTGCTTCCTTACATGCTTTCTGTACCTACATATAAACCTTCTATGATTCATGTCCAAATATACCCAGGGTCCTCTGAACACCAACAGTCTCTCACCATTTAAAAATATTCAGCTTTTCTATTTTTACTACCAAACGGATAACTTCACATTTCTCCACATTACATTCCATCTGCCACGTTCTTCCCCCACTCACATAAACTGTCTATGACATTTTGCAGCCTCCTCACAACTTAAAAAAAGGAAAACTTGCATTTATGTAGCACCTTTCACAAACTCATGACAGCCCAAAGCATTTTACAACCAATGAAGTGATTATTAAGTATAGTCGCTGTTGTAATGTAGGAAACACAGCAGCCAATTTACACACAGCAAGCTCCTACAAACAGCAATGTGACAATGACCAGACAATCTTTTTTTTGTGATGTTGATTGAGGGTTAAGTATTTGCCAGGACACCAGGGATAACTCCCACTGCTCTTTTTCGAAATAGTGCCATGGGATGTTTTACATCCACCTTAGGGAGCAGACAGGGCCTCATCCAAAAGATGGCACGTCTGACAGTACAGCACTCGCTCAGTATTGCACTGGGGTCTCAGCCTAGGTTTTTGTGCTCGTGATTCTGCAGTGGGACTTAAAAGCACAACCTTCTGACTTTGAGACAAGAGTGCCATCAACTAAGCGACAGCTGACACTTACTACCCCACCTAACTTTGTATTTTCAGCAAACTTGGATACATTACACTCAGTCTGCTCATTAATTTAATTGATCTGGATTGTAAATAGCTGAGGCAAAAGCACTGATCATTTCGGTACCCCACTAGTTACAGCCCGACAACCCGAAAATGACCCATTTATTCCTACTCTCTGTTTTTTGTCCATTAACTATTCCTCAATCCATGCTAATATATCATTCTAATCCCATGAGCCCTAATTTAGTGTAACAACTTCTTTTGCAGCACCTCATGGAACGCTTTTTGAAAATCCAAATACACGACATCCACTCATTTCCCCCTCATCAATTATACTTCAAATTTACGACTGAGTAACTGACTCCAGTGAAGTTAATGAACTCAAATGCATTTATTTTGACAGTGATTCCTGACAACGCAGCCTGCCACTGACGTCATCAGGCTGCGCCGCGGTGCGCACATGCGCAGACGGTCTCCTACTCTCTGCGCATGCGCTGCGTTCTGGCTTGCCAGGACTGGTTAGCGCATGCGCCGATGATGTCATCGCGTGACGTGTGCATCTTCGGGCAATGCGCCTGGTCGGCCTCTGCGCATGCGCTTTATGCAACGCCAACGGGTATTCACGCTTGCGTCAACCTTCTGATATTCACGCATGCGTCAAAGCTTCGGCGTGAGTTTCTGAAAGTGGAAGGAGGAGGGGTTTCGTTGGGCATTTTCTCGCAATTATTTAGTCGTTTTAAAGATTTCAGTCTGCTTCATTTTTATTAGAAAGAGGAGATTGCTCCAAGGTAAGTTGCTCTGCTGTTGTAAGTTGCTCTGAAAAATTTCCATTGTCTGGGGCACTGCATGTGCTCCAGTCCACTGCACTGTACTAAAATCCTTTCCATTGTCTGGGACTGTGTGCAGGCAGTACATGTGTTCCAGTCCCTGTTGTAAGTTGCTCTGTTCCTGCACCCATTAGTGCACGTGGACACACAGCCACATGTTTCCCCATCCGCCCTTGAAACAACCATGCAGAGCCTTGTGAGACTCCGCAATTGCCAACTGCTGCCTGTCAAGCAGAGAGGGCATCCAAAGCGATCAAGCACTTGGGGAACATTAAGAAAGAAGAGACTGAGCACTGAAAGAAACAAGCATGCCGTGTCCAGTGGTAGCACAAATGTGAATGTTCTTGCTGAGTACACAACTGGTGAGGTGGGAGTGCAGCCACACCGTTCTCCATCCTCAGTGTTGCTTGAAGGCAAAGGTAGATAAGAGCGAAAGAAATGGAAGGTGATGCTGATAGTAGTAGGCAGGATTAAATGGGAGCGGATGGGAAGGCGCACGAGTAGCATAACCACTAGCAGTGAACAGCTGGGCTAAATGGCTTGCTTTATGTTCATAGTCCAAAAGAAATGTGCTTCTTTTTCCAGCACCCTCACATCATTCATGTTTTCCCTGAGAGCAGCATTGAACCATCACGAGATAGAGGCAGTAACATCATCCTGACTCCTACAGCTGAGTTGGGTACTAAGTGATTCATTGGCGGTGTTATCAGTACATGCCTTTACTGCAGAACATTAAGCATGCTCAACAGTAATTTCATTGGAGGAGGGAAGCTCTGACACTGATGTTCTTTCCTTATTTCTTTTCACGCAAAACATGCCCTTGAGAAAACAATCCTAGAGACTTACAGTCAGCATTCAAGCAACGAAAGAAACTGGATCATGCTGCGGAGCTGGTCATGATACGGAAAGGAACCTTGCATTTATGGATGAAGTGGGTGCGCACATTGGGATGCGCTTGGGGAACATTCACCAAGAATAGACTGAGCTCAGACTCTTGTGACTTTGCCTTCTTCACATGGACAATACAGTAGTGGAATAGAGAGCCAAGCGTTCATTCACCACAAGGCTCTCCAGGAACAATCTCTTTCGTTCTGCATAGCAGAGACTCGGCCTGTCTGTCTCACGGGAATGCTGGCAACACAACACTCATGTATCAATGCACAGCAGTGCCTCGAATGTTTAATGTACTTAATTAAATTTCTCAATAATTAAACCTGGAATTGTTAAGGTTTTTGATGTTATTTTCCCGACTTTGCAACTGCACCTCAGATATTCAACTGCTGTGTGGTCATTGGGCAGGGGGGGAGAGGGAAGAGGGAGGGGGTTGTGAAGGGGTGGGGTGGGAGAGGGAGGGTTGTGAAGGGTGGGGGGGGAGAGGGAGGGGGTTGTGAGGGGGAAGAGGGAGGAGGTTGTGAAGGGGTGGGGGGGAGAGGGGGTGTGAGGGGGAGGTGGGGGAAGAGTGGGAGGTGGGGGGAGGTAGAGAGGGGGGTGTGGGAGGGGAGTGGGAGGGAGTTAAATTCAGAAGCTCCTGAAGAAAGGGATGCAAAAGGCAGGGACAGACAGCTGCAATGCCTGAAGTACAGTTGAGAAGTAGGGGAGAAAGCGGCTGGATTGGGGGATCTGCACCTGGAGAGAACGGCTGGATGGAGGGGGCCGGAAGCGAGAGGCCGTAGAGAGCCACAGGGAGCGAGCGGCCGAAGACCTTGGTGTCGCCGGGTGCGGTTAAATTTGGTAAGTCTTTTGCCGTTGCAAATTTATGGCGCATGCGTAGAAAAACACACCCCCCACCCCCACGCTGCTGTCTCTGGCCGCTCCGCTTCCCTCCGTCACTGGGCCATTCGCTCGCCCACTCGCCGGCCGCTCCGCTCCTCGCAGGCTCGCTCCGCTTCCCTCCGTCACTGGGCCATTCGCTCGCCCACTCGCCGGCCGCTCCGCTCCTCGCAGGCTCGCTCCGCTTCCCTCCGTCACTGGGCCATTCGCTCGCCCAATCGCTGGCCGCTCTGCTCCCCTCTGTCACTGGGCCATTCGTTCGCCCACTCGCCGGCCGCTCCGCTCCCCGCAGGCCCACTCCGCTTCCCTCCGTCACTGGGCCGTTCACTCGCCCACTCGCCGGCCGCTCCGTTCCTACCAGGCCCGCTCCCCTCCCTCCCCGGCCTGCTCCCTCCCCGGCTCCCTCCCTCCCTCCCTGGCCCGCGCCCCAGCCAGCTTGTTCACTCTCTCACTCCGCCATAGTGTGCTGACATGTGTTTGTTAGGTTGCCTCCGTGTGATTATTTGAGCAGTGCCATCTTTAGTCCTGGCAGCTGCCTAAAGTCGCAGTCTGTGACGTTTTAGTGGCACATGCTGCCTTTGCGCATGTGCCACAACAGCGCCCCCTAGCGGTGGCATTGTCAGCAAATGCAGTTATATTTTTAATTGATTTCATTAATTAAATAGTTTTTGTCTCTGAATCTAATCCATATTGATTAAGAGACAAAGAACAATAGTAGCAGTGAACGGTTGTTTTTCAGATTGGATAGAAGTATACAGTGGTATCCCCAGAGGATAGTAGTAACCCTCAGGAGCGTATAGACAGGCTGGTGAAATGGGCAGACCAATAACAGATGCAATTTAATGCAGAGTTGTGAATTGATGCATTTTGGGAGGAAGAATAAGGAGAGACAATATGAACTAAATTATACAATTTTAAAGGGGGTGAAGAAACAGAGAGACCTGGGGCTTTACATACACAAATCTTTAAAAAGTTGATAAAGCTGTTAAGAAAGGACATGGGATCCTCGGCTTTATAAACATAGACACCGAATATAAAAGCAATGGAGGTATGCAAAACAGTTATAACAATTTCCATTCCTGTAGTGCAGTTAATATAGTAAAATGTCCCGAAGTACTTAAGACGAGTGATATCAATAAAAACATGGAGCCACAGAAGGGGATATCAGGACAGATGACCAAAAGCTTGATCGGTGGGGTATGTTTTAAGCAGCATCTTAAAGGAAGAGAGAGAGTTAGAGAGGTGGAGAGGTTTAGGGAGAAAATTCCAGAGCTGAGGGCCAAGGCAACTGAAACCAAACGTAGACTGGGTGACCGCTTTGCGGAACACCTCCGCTTAGTCTGCAAGCAGGACCCCGAGCTTCCGGTTGCTTGCCATTTCAACACTCCTCCCTGCTCACATCGCTATCCTGGGATTGCTGCAATGTTCCAGTGAACATCAACGCAAGCTCGAGGAATAGCATCTCATTTACCAATTAGGCACACTACAGCCTGCCGGACTGAACACTGAGTTCAATAATTTCAGAGCATGATGGGCCCCCCATTTTACTTTTATTTTATTTCATCTTAGTTTGTTCAGTTTGCTTACCCACTGTTTTTTTTCATGTTTGTACTTGCGGCTGTTCAATTTTCAGTCCGTTAACACCCTATCTGTACTAATGCTTTGTCTTTCAACACACCATTAACATATTGTTTGCTTTTGCTCCACGACCTTCTGGTCAGCTATTCTGTGACCTTGTCCTATTTACACCTTCTCCTTTGTTATCTCTTGCCCCACCCTGCTTTACTTGCTTATGATGTTTTACATTTCTAATATTTGCCAGTTCTGAAGAAGGGTCAGTGACCTGAAACGTTAACTCTGCTTCTCACTCCACAGATGCTGCCAGGCCTGCTGAGTATTTCCAGCATTTCTTGTTTTTACTGCAACGGAAAGCTTGTCTGCTATGGGTGGATCTATTAAAATCAGGGATGCGTAAGAGGCCAGGATTGGAGGAGCACAGCGATCTCAAAGGTTTCTTGGGTTGGAGGAGGCTAGGTAGGGAAGGGTGAGGCCATGGAGAAATTGGAAAACAAAGGTGAGGATTTCAAAATTTCGATGTCATCGGATTGGGACCCATGAAAGTCAGCAAGCACAGGGGTAATGAGTGAACGAGATCTGAAGCGAGTTAAGGAATGGGAAGCAGAGTTTTGGATGAGCACAAATTTATGTAGGGTGGAAGATGGGAGGTTGGTCAGAAGTGCATTGGATCAGTCAAGTTTAGAGGTAACAAAGGCACGGATGAAGGGTGTTTCAGCAGCAAGGCGGGGGGGTTGCAGTGGCATAGTGGTAATGTCACTAGACTAGTAATCCACACCCCAGGCTAATTCTCTAGGGATATGAGTTCAAATCCCACTATGGTAGATGGTGAAATTTGAATTCAATTAATAAATTTGGAATTTTTAAAAAAAGCAAGTCTAATGGTGACCATGAAACCGTTGTTGATTGCTGTAAAAACCCATCTGGTTTACTAATGTCTTTTAAGAAAGGACATCTGCCATCCTTACCTGGTCGACAAAGACAGAGAGGTCAAGGGGTAGGTTTTTTGAGGTGAGGTGTGATGACAGTCAATTTGAAGTGTTGGGGAGGGGAAACAGTACCTGAGGAGAGGGAACAATTAACATTATCAGTTAACGTGTGGCTTAGGAAAGCAGGTTGAGTGGTCAGCAGTTTGTCAAAATAGGATCAATGAAGCGCGAGGTGGGTGTCACGGACAAGTTGAGGTCAGAGACAGCATTGAAGTAGATGCTACAAAAAGTAGAGGAAGATGTGAGTACTGGGCTGGGCAGCGGGTAATGTTTGGGGAAGTTTGTCCCAATGAGCTAGGGAAAGAGAGGAAAGAGGCAGAGGCAGCCAAACAGATGATCTCGATCTTTGTGACAAAAAATCCATGAGGTCCTCACTCTTATTGTCGGAGGTGAGGGCTTGTGGTGGAGAATTGGGGGTTACCTATGCATTCCTGGATGATCTCTGAATAGTGAGTAGTTTAAGCAATGGAGAGCATAATCTGATGATGCTTTCATAGTCTCGCCAGATCTGGTGATGGATGGTTAAGCCAAAGCTTTCAACTCTGTGTCCCTTGGATTAAAGGGAACAGAGGAGAAGTATAACGGGATAACGATTAGGGTGAGAGACAGTAATAGTTCTTCTGGGTAAAAGGGAATTAAAGGTGGAGGAGAGGGTGTAATTTGGTAAATTTGTTCTGTTTTGACAGTGATGCAGCCGAAGACCAATGTTCCCACGAACCTGCACGGGTGCGTGGCTGAGCAGCAATCCAGAATGTACCATGCAGGGAACAAGCAGACCGCGCATGACCAATGTTCCCTTTAAGACGCGACCATGCACAGTTGTGTAGCAACCTTAAAGGGTCCGCACAGTGCAACAAACAGGCCGTGCACAACAAAGAAAAATTGGAGGGAACATTGCTTAAGACTGTGAAGCAATTTATTCCCTATTGCTTAGTCTTCCAGCATAACAGGCTGGATTTGGGAAGAATTGAACAACCTAGGTGAAACAAAAGCAAAAATGCAGCAGATGCTGGAAATCTGAAACAAAAACAAAAAATGCTGGAAATATTCAGCAGGTCAGGTTGCATCTGTGGAGAGAAAAGCAGAGTTAACGTTTCAGGTGGATGACTTTTCATCAGTTCTGGTTAATAAACAGAGGTCACAGATTTAAGATAATTGGCAAGAGAACTAGAGGAGATATGATTTGGAATGCATTGCTTGAAAGGGTGGTGGAAGTAGATTCAATAATAACTTTCAAAATTGAATTGAATATAAACTTGAAAGGGAAAAAATTTCAGGGATATACGGAAAGAGGAGTGGAAATAATTGGAGCTATCCTTCAAAGTGCCAGCACAGGGACAGTGGGCTGATTGGTCTCTTTCTTTCCTGTAAGATTCTATGGTTCTATATTTAATCTACAGGAAAAGTGTGAACAGTTCATTCTTTTCTGTTCAAAGTAAGTCATAGATATGAAGCGCACCAAGAGTTAGCAATGACTGTTCAATCAGCATTTACTTCTAATGTGGTACTGCCAGTGGGAAGTATATTTATTAGCATACATGCCAGCAGTGGCCACTGCTGGGGTTGCACCTGGAGCATGAGGGCGCATCGATGGCCATGCTCCCTCAAAGTCAGGTAAATGAGGTCTGGGGGTTCTGGGCCCAGTCTGGCAGGGGTTGCTGAGGGCAGGCGTGCCATTGTCGCGGGACAGACATTGCTACCAGGGGGTGAGGGGCCCTTCCATGGGCCAAAAGAGTTCCCAAAAAGGAGGTCCCCCCACCACCCACCCGGAGCCCACTGAGACTGCCAGGGTTTACTCAGCGGGCTCCCCCATGCAGTGGCAAGCCCCCAGCAACTGCTAAAATGCCACCAGAGGCAGGAAGAGGCTTCGCGCAGGCGGGCTGTCTGCCAGCTTTCCTGGTGCTGGCAAAATGGTATGGTGGCAGGAAGACATTGGGCATGCCCCCCGCCATATTCCCGTATACTTTTTTGCCAGCCTTCCCCCTCGCAACTCTTCCCCAAAGAGCTGGTGAAATTCAGCCCAATATTTCACTACCTGAGAAACGAGATCAAAAATGCAGGGAGCTTTCTAAAATGTTTAAAATTACTTGTGGGAAGATGTAGGTAGATAAAATGGAGGCTGTGAGCATTCCCTGCACACAAATAACAATAATAAGCACCAATAATAAATGGGTAAAAGATCTTACAATTGTTCGTGAATCAAAAACTGAAAGGAAAAGTGCACCCTCCAATTAACAGAACCATTATAGCAGCTGGATGACGGTAGCAGAGAAATTAAATTCTGTCTGAACTATGGCCTGTGCCTGGAAGTAAGAGGAAGAACTGTTTGTCCCAAACAAGTTTAAAAGATAATTGTGCTTACACTTCATGTAATTTAAAAACGTTTGTTTTTACAGCACATCTTAACAGCACTTTGGTGTAGCATCACAGAGGGACAATGCACAGTTCAACTATGATTGCCAAATGAACAAGCATGCTTGTGTTGCTGCCATCACAATGAGGCATAGTACAGTAAAACACAAAATATGGCAAGCAACAAAAAATAAGCATGTTGTTCACACATACACAGGTTAGCTGCTGATCCGCACTTGAGTCCCACAGATTTTCTCTCATACGAAGTTGCAAATAATCCACAACAGTCAATGCACACTAGAGTCTGGGGTCGGAGGAAAGAGAATCATCTGAACTGTGATGGTGACTCCACGTAAGATAAGGATCTTGGAGCTTCTAGGCATGGAAGCAAGGGAAGTAGAGAAGGATGGCTTTGGAATCATCCTTTGATTTTTATTCTTTAACTCTGCATTTATTCACTCCCTCTCACACATAGATTCCATTACTGGCAGTATAAATCACTGCCACCAGCAGGCATTTTTCTAGTGCCATTAATGTAGAAAGAAAAGTTTCAAGACATTTCACAATGGTATAAGGAAAGAATTATGCCAATCCAAAGAAGGAGATCTTAAGAGGGGTGTCCACACGCTTTCTCAAAGTGGTGGTGTTTAAAGAATACAGAAATGTCAAGGGGCTGAAAACAGTGCTACTAATGGTAAGGTGACAGGAGTGGGAAAAGCCAGAGGCAGAGGTATGCAGAACTGTATGGAAGGTGAGGCTGAAGGAGGTTAGAGAGATTGGGGAGCAGCGAAGCCATATAGGGATTTACAAACAAGGATAAGAATTTTTTAATTTGAGCTTTTGGGCAATTGGGAGTCAGTGAAGATCAGTAAGGAGAGGAATTATGGGAGAATGCAATTACAGTGTGGTAAAAAAATGTTCCTTATTTTACCAGAATACCAAATTTATCAAAGCAAGAAATAAAAATGTAACCAAATGTAAATGTTTTGAAAATGTACATACATCTTCATTTAATAGCATAACAGTTTCTAAGCATGTAATCCTTATGACTACTGAATTGAGGAAAGTGAAGTAAGCACTAATATAATAGTACTCACCATTGCTAGATGTTTCAAATACAAAACAGCAACAACTTGCATTCATATAGCACCTTTAATGTAGCAAAATGTCACAAGGTGCTTTATCAAACAAAATTTGGCACTGAGTCACATATGGAGATATTAGGACAGATGACAGAAAGCTTAGTTAAACAGATAGGCTTTAAAGTGTGCCTTAAGAGAGGAGAAATAGGTAGAGAGGCTGAATGGTTTAGGGAGGGAGCTCCAAAGCTTAGAGCCTAGGCAGCTGATGGTACAGTGACCAATGGTGGAGGAATTAAAATTGGGAACGTGCATGAGGCCAGAATTGCAGGAGTGCAGAGATCTCAGGGGATTATAGGTAATGTTCCCTCTAAGCTGCGTGGGTGCACTGATATGTTAGGCGATCTGTGGAGGGATGGGATTGAATAAACAGTGCATTTGTCCCACCACAATCAGAATTATATATTTTGATTGGGGGCTTTGTGTCGGTCGTAACATAAGTTATAATTGTTTTTAACAAATGCTTTATATCTGCTTTTAAAACTAATGCCAAGATAATCCAAACCCTCATTATGCAAACAGCCACTTGTACAAATTGAATCTGAAGTCAGCAGAGAGGAAAAAAAATATTGCTAATCTGTATTAAGCCAACAATGACCTGATTAGCTCTACAAGTTTTATTCTAAATGATATAGTCACCTTGCAAACGCTGCCAGACAATACTGTTGTCAGATTACTTTTATTATACTAGGCAGGCAAACTAAATCATATTAAACGCAACATTTTCAGCCTAACAGCCGCTGTAGGAAAATCATTTTCAGTTATGCCTTAATGAATGATGTTTTAGTGCAGGAATTGCATTTGCATAAATGAATCAATCCAATTACTCCTGTCAACCCTGTAAAAACTTAGATCCAGAACAAGTGTTGCAAACTGCAGCATAAATCATTTCACTATTGTATACAGCAAGCATTTTTATAGGTTTGCGGAAATAAAAACAGATATTGTAAACACAATATTGTTATAACTACAGTGTCATGAATAACTTTTTCAGAATCGGAAAATTTGACTAAATTAAGTTGGTCTCCATTAAAAATAATGCATTCTGCAACAACATAGCATTTAACCGTATTTGACAAGTGCTAAAATTAACATTAAGACGACAAGCTATTTTTATTGCCTTTTTATAGAGTAACACAAAGTGTTGGACTGCTTAGCACTTGTCCAATTTAAATGTTAACAATAAACATGCAAGCCTAAATAATTTGTTCGCGTATGCTGGTTATACTATATTTTTAAATTAATATTTACAGGTTTCCAAAGATTTCATAAGCTGTGTACCAAGTGTTTGTCAAAATGTCCGGTAAACGAAATTGGAATGCAGACGAAGCGAAGGCAAACATCAATAAGACAAAGTTGAGGGCACTCTATCTGAATACATGCGTTATTCGCAACAAGGTAGATGATTTGAAGGCACAAAAAGAGGTAAATGGGTACGATTTAATTGCCATTATGTAAATGTGGTTACAGGGTGACCAGGACTGGGAACTGAAAATTCAGTGACATTCATCATTTATGAGGGATAGGCGGAGGGGAAAAGGAGGTGGGGTAGTGCTGTTACTAAGAGACGAGATCAGTACAGGAGTGAGAATCTTAGATCAAAAGAGCGAGATTGGGTGGAGCTAAAGAATAGCAAGGGGCAGCAAACATTGGTGGGAGTAATTTACCACTAAACTGTAGTGGTAATGTTGGGCACGGTATAAATCGGGAAATTAGAGCTGCATGTAGCATGGGCAATAAAGAAATAATGGTCAACTTCAATTTTCATATAGATTGGGCAAACCGAATTAGCACTAATGCTGTGGAGGATGAATTCCTGGAGTGTGTACAAGATGGGTTTCTGGAGCAGTACGTTGAAGAACCAACTAGGGATGGGGCTATTTTAGATTTAGCATTATGCAATGAGAAAGGGCTAATTAACAACCTTGCTATAAAGCAGCCATTAGGAAATAGTGACCACAATATGAAGAATTCTACATTCAGTTTGAAAGAGATACAGTTTATTCTGAAACTAGGGTCTTAAATTTGAACAAAGGAAACTATGAGGGTGTGAGGGGCAAGTTGGTTATGGTAGACTGGGAAAATACATTAAATAATTTGACAATAGACAGGCAATGGCTGGTATTTTAAAAAGTATTACACAATTTACCACAAATATACATTCCTCTAAGACACAAAAACCCAACAGGAAAGGTGAATCAACCATGACTAACAAGAAAAGTTAAGGATTGCATTAGGTCAAAGGAAGTGGCTTATAAAGTTGCCAGAAAAAGTGGTAAGCCTGAAGATTGGGAACAATTTAAAATCCAAAAAAGGAGGACCAAGAAACTGATAAAAAGAAAAGAAATTATGAATGTAAGCCAGCTAGAAACATAAAGGCAGACTGTAAAAGTTTCTTTAGGTATCTGAAAAGAAAACGATTAGCAAGGACGAATGTGGGTCCACTGCAGTTGGAGACAGGAGAGTTTGTAGTGGAGAATGAGGAAATGGCAGACAGACTAAACAATTACTTTGTGTCTGTCTTCATGAAGAAAGACACAGAAAATCTCCCAGAAATAATAGGGAACCAAGGGACTTGTAATAATGAGGAACTGAGATTAATTAGTATCAATAAAGAAGTAATACCTGAAAAATTAACTGGATTCAAAGTTGATAAATCCCCTGGACTAGATGAGCTACATCCCAGAATATTGAAAGAGGTGACTGAGATAGTAAGTACATTGTTATCTTTTAAAATTCTATAGATACTGGAAGGGTTCCTGCAGACTGGAAAGTAGCAAATGTAACCTCACTATTTAAGAAGGGAACGAGAGAGAAAACAGAGAACTACAGACCTGTTAGTTTGACGTCAGCAGTAGGTAAAATGTTGGAATCTATTATAAAGGATGAGATAACTGGACACTTGGAAAATAATGATATAACTGGGCAGAGTCAACATGGATTTGTGAAAGGGAAATCATGTATGATAAACCTTTTGGAGTTTTTTGAGGATATTACTTGTAGCATAAAGGAGAACCAGTGGATGTGGTATATTTGGACTTACAGAAGGCTTTTGATAAGGTCCCTGTTACGACCAGGTGAGAAAGATATCTAGGGGTCCCTCTCAGCCTTCACCTGGTCTTACTGTAACAGTAAGTCTCATGAGCCCTTCTTAATATTTCTCTCCGGTACCTCTGCGGCACCACTAACTGATGAACTACTGCTCACTCCTTGCTCTCAGGTTTGTGAGGAGAAATCCATTTCCTCATCAGTACCTTATTCTTTAAATAGTAGCAATCAGGGACTCCCTCTGTTTCACTTTCAGACTGGGCAGCCTGTGCTAACTCTTGCAATACTGTATCGGCTCACTGAGCCTCAGCTAGGGAAAATTCAGTTAGTTCATTCTCTGGGTCTCCCAACTTTCAAAAGAAAGTCATCTGCCTGCAGTGCCAATACAGTCTCCTCTGGGGGAGCTGCTTTGATCATAGCCTGATCCATTACACATTCAGGGAAACTGCAGGGGTCCATCTCGCTACACTGCCCTGTCTCTCTGACATCCTGCGGTCTTTCTTTCACTACTGGGAGAGTTACCACATTCATCCCCGCTAGATCATTACTGAGGAGCAGGTCAACCCCGTGCACAGGCAAACCAAGGACAATCCCTACAGTTACCAGTCCCGAAACTAGGTCACATTTCAGGTGCACCAGGTTCACAGGTACAAGCATACACTGCCCTCTAACACCATTCACCACCACTCTGGCGTTCACTGCACTCTCTGGAGGAAAGGTCAGGCCTTTTCCTATTAAAAGGGACTAATGGCCCCTATGGTCCCTGAAAATTACTATGGGCTTGCTTGCCCCACTCGAGGGGTATGGGGTTGCTTTCCCTTCCGACACAAAACCCTGATAACCTTCAGGAATCCTATTAACTTTTCCTGCACTTGCAGCATAAGCTTCCTGGGTTTCACTCTTACTGCAGTTAAAGGCACAGCTTATTCTGCTGTGCTTTCCAGCAGGGTCCTGTCTTTACTGAGCGGGTGTGTCCTGATTAACCCTACAGGTTTTCCCTTTAGTTTCCAGCAGCCAGCCTTTAAATGCCCTGTTTTATTACAAGAGAAGCACTCAGGTCTCCGGGTCACATTCCTGCTCATAGCACTTTCCTTTTTGGCTAGAGGAGGGCCCCCTGTGTTTCCTGCTTTTCTTTCTCTCCCAGGTCTGCTTTGGCTTCTATTATCTTCCCACCTTTTGTTCCTTTCGGAATTGTGGGGATGATTAGGAAACCAACATAAATTGAAGCAAACTCATCGGCCAGGACGGCCACTTGCCAGACTCTCTGGACCCGTTGCTCCTCTAATGGACCTTTATGGAGAGTGGGAGACAGTGTTTAAATTCCTCTAATAGAATTATTTCTCTGAGATTCTCATAGCTGAGCTATACTTTAAGAGCCCTCAGCCACTGGTCAAAAGCCAGCTGCTTACTTCCATCAAATTCCAGATAAGTTTGATTAGCTTGCTTCTTGAGGGTTCTAAACTTTTTGCGACAGGCTTCGGGTACTAATTCATATGCCCGGAAGACAGCATTTTCGGTCAGTTCATAATTTGATGAAATCTCATCTGTCAACAGGGAAGAAACCTCATGGGCTTTTCTAGTTAGCTTGCTTTGTAGTAAAAGAGGCCAGGTCGCAGCTGGCCATTTTATCTTCCTTGCCAGTTTCTCAAATGACTCAAAAAATACTTCTACATCCTCCTCATTGAATTTTGAAATTAGTTGAGAAAGTTTTAACAATTCTGTACCCAGCCCTGAATTATGCTCTTCCATATTGTCCATTGTTAAGACCAGGTGAGAAATGTGTCTAGGGGTCTTTTGCTGTCTTTACCTGGTCTTATTGTAACAAGGTTTAATTTTAAACATACATTATGTTTTGAGCTCACCCTTTCTAAACTCTTGTTCACAACTTTACAATTATAAGGCAAGGAAACCAACACACCACGTTTTCTCAGGTTTAAAGAAGAAAAATGAAATTTATTAAACCTTAAACTCTAATACGGTTAACGCCTATGGATGTACGATGCGCCCAATCTAGCATGCACACGCGATATACACATGCAAATAGGAACAGAAAACAGAAGAGGAAAATATAGTAAAGAGGGGTTTGAGGCAATATCAGAAGAGTTTCTTGTTTATTGTGCTTTCAGCTCACTTGCTTGTAGGTATTCGTTTTGTTCGTTGGGGCCCAGTGTTCTGCTTAAACCTTGTTCACTTAAGAGACGTTTCTCTCTTTCAGGTTCACATATTTTTAATGGATTCCAAAGCTGGTGAGAAACGAGATGAGAGCAGACAGGAGGGAGGTTTTCTCAAACTAGGAACCAGGAGCTTTCAGAGTTCAAATCCCATGTTGGAAGTTCAAATCTCAACAGCCAGCTAGTCATGTGACTAAAACTGGTCTGACCACTTCTTTTGTGGTGTGGATTCTGTTATCTTAGTAGTCAACCTGGAATACTAGCTCCTTCCACATTCAATGTCTGGTAATCAAAAGCCTATTGTTGGTTGAATAAGTCAGGGCATGGTCCTTTGTCCCTTGTCCCAACACAGTCTGTTACCATACAAATGTCCTTCCAGTCAGGGGCTTGCAATTTTAAGTTTTAATGTTCACGTGGCGAAATAATGTGTGCCTCAGTCTTGGTAGGTGTGGGGCTTGCCTGACACCATGCTTTCACTGGGGTTACTCTGTCACCCCAAGTTAACTCAAGCCGCTTCAACTCTCTTCACATTCCTTTCGGAATATTCTCTCTTCCTCTCCTGTTTTTTTTTTCTCTCTCTCCTCAAATTCAAAAGTTTCCTCTATTACAATTGTATCTTTGCTAACAATGACCTGTCAGAGTCTGCTTCTAACCCTGTTTCTGCTTCTTCAGATTCAAGGGAAAATGATTGGCCACTAGCCTTAGAAGTTTAGACTTCCTAGCCTTGCCACGTACAGTGATCCCACACTGCTCAGCCGTTTTCCTCAACTCCTTCATAGACAGTGCTTTTAACTTATCCCAAGTTACTTCACCCTGGCTTGGAGAGTTACTCGCTTCAGATGCAGACGTGTTAGAATTCAATCACACACAACCACAAGAAAACCTTTATTGAAATCTTTTTTTTTTGATTGAGAACAATTTGGCGTCCCACTTCCAATTTCTATCATTTGTCTATGGGTCAATTCCGGATGCTAGCACCCAAATTTCTTTTACGACAAGGCGAGGAAGGTGTCTAGGGGTCCCTCTCAGCCTTCGCCTGGTCTTACTGTAACAGGATTTAATTTTTAAACACACCATGTTTTTAGCTCCCCCTTGGGTGAATTCTCATTCACCACTTTCCAATTATAAGGCAAAGAAACCAGCACAAACAGGCTTTCTTAAGTTTAAAGAAGAAAAGTTGAAATTTATTACACTGAAACTTAAACTCTAATTCGGTTAACAGCTACGGCTACACACTGCGCCCCATGCTAGCACGTATACGCAATACACACATGCAAATAGAGACACAAAAGAGAAGAAAAATGAAGTGGAAAGGTTTGAGACAATCTCTGAAGAGTTGTTACGGTTCTTCGAGCTCACCGTAGAGTCCTTGATTTCATTGAGACCCAACATTCTTCTTAAAACTTGTTCACTGTAGGAGACATTTCTCTCTTGGCTTCATGTGTCTTCAGTGGATTCAGAGGCTTGTGAGAAAGAGATGGGAGCAGACAGGAGAGAGATCATCTCAGTCTAGGAGCAAACAGGTTTCTGTCCAAATTGTTTGTACAAATTCAAGAGCTCAAGTTGCCCAGCATGCTAGTCATGTGACTAGCTGGTTTGACCATGTCCGTTTGTATATCCTGCCATCTTAGCAGTCAACCTGGAATGTGAGCTCCCCCACCTTCAAAGTCCGAAGATCAAAAGTCCATTGTGGGTTGAATGTCAAGAAATGGCTGCTTTGTCCTTCCAAACACTGTCTGTTAATATGCCAATGTCGTTTCCAGCCACGGCCGATCTGTTTAACAAGTCTTCTTCACTCCAGTAACAGTTTAAAATCAAGCTTCATGACAAAATTAATGTGCCTCATTCTTGGCAGGTGGGGGCCTAGCATGACACTCCCACGCAGGAGTTAGTGAACAAAATTAGAGCATATGGGATTGGGGGTAATACACTACAATGGATTGAGAATTGGTTAACAGACAGAAAGCAGAGAGCGGGAACAAATGGGTCATTCTCAGGATGTTACTAGTGAAGTACCCCAAGGATCAATGCTTGGACCACAGCTGTGTACAATCTACATAAATGACTTGGATATGGGGACCAACTGTAGTACTTCCAAATTTGCAGATGACACAAAACTAGGAGGGAATGTAAGTTATGCGGAGGATGCAATAAGATTCAAGGGTATTTGGACAGGTTAAGTGAATGGGCAAGAACATGGCTGATGGAATATAATGTTGTCATGCAGACCCCCACCTGCCAAGAATGAGGCATATTAATTTTGTCATATGACCATTGATTTTTAAACTGTTGCTGGAGTGAAGAAATGACTTGTTAAAAAGAGAGCACCAGATACTTGGCTGGAAGGATATTTGCATACAAAGAGACAGTGCTTGGAGGGACAAAGAACTACTCCCTGACCCAATTAACCCAAATGGATTTTGATCACCAGACAGTGAAGGAGGCTCGCATTCCAAGGTCTGCTGAGATGATAGAATCCACAAACGCAGAAGTGGTTAAGCCAGCTGGTCACATGACTAACTGGCTGGTCCAGGCTTTATGAACTAGCCACAGGACAGTTTTCAATTCAGACGACTGCAGAGTGCAACTGAGCCTGGAGCAAGAGAGCTCTCTCTCCTGGCTGACTCTCTCTTGCTTTCTCCCAAGCTACTGGACCAATGGAATTCACGTAAACCTCAAGAGAGAAAAGATTCCAACATCAAAATAAGTTGAAGCGTGCACTGGGCCCCAACTAATTGCAGGATTTACTGGCAATCATAAACTCCACATTGAACTCAAAGGACTGTAATTATAATCGCGATATTGTCTCAACCATTTCCCATTTATTCTTTTCTACTTTTTCTGTCTCTATCTGCATGTCTGTTTATCGCGTATGCATGTTAGCGTGGTCGCATCACATATTCGTAGTCATTAACCGGATTAGAGTTTAAGATTAATAAACTTCCACCTTTCTTGTTTAAATCAAAGGACACCTGTTTGATTTCTTTGCCTTACAAATGGAGCAGTGAACAAGGATTCACTGAGGGGGAGCTAAAAACATGGTGTTTCTAAAATTAAACCCTGTTATGCTTCAACCAGGCAAAGGCTGAGAGGGAACCCCTTCTCACCTGGTCATAACAGAAATTTGGGAGCTAGCGTCCTGGCTTTGACCAACAGACAAACGAGAACATTGGAAGTTGTAAGCTAAATTGCTCCCAATCAAAAAAGAGAAAAGATTTCAATGCAGGTTTTCTTATGATTGTGTGTGCTAGAATATTAATATGTCTGCGACTGAAACCAGTAGTTTCCCAAGCCAGGGTGAAGTAACTTGTGATAAGTTAAAAGCACTGTCTATGGAGGAGTTGAGGAAAATGGCTGAGCAGTGTGGGACCACTGTACGTGGCAAGGGTTGGAAGTCTGAACTCCTAAGGCTAGTGGCCTTGAATCTGAAGAAGCAGAAACAGGGTTAGAAGTAGACTCCGACAGGGTATTGCTAGCAAAGATACAATCGAAACAGAGGAAACTTGAATTTGAAGAACGAGAAAAAGAGACAGGAGAAAGAGAAAGCAAGACAGGAGAGAGAAAGAAAGAGCCTTCCAGAAGGAGTGTGAAGAAAAAGTGAGGAGAGAAAGCAATGCAGGAGAAAGTGTTACAACCAGGTGAGAAAGAGCTCTTGGGGTCTTTTCAGCCTTCACGTGGTCTTATTGTATCAGGGTTTAATTTTTAAACGCACTGTGTTTTGAGCTCACTCTTGGTGAATCCTTGTTCACCACTTTCCAATTATAAGGCAAAGAAATGAGCACACCAGGTTTTCTTAGGCTTAAAGAAGAAAAGTGAAATTTATTAATCCTTAAACTTAAACTTGAATTCGGCTAATGCCCACGGATACACGCCGTGCCCCACGGCAGCATGCATACATGATACGCACATGCAAATAGGGACAGAAAAGGGCAAAAGAAAAAGAAAATGGAGAGGCTTGAGGCAATCTCTGAAGAGGGGTTTTTACTGTGCTTCTAAGTCACTGTAGTCCTTAACTGTAGGTAGTCTTGCTTTTTGTCGGGGCCCAGTATTCTTCTTAAACCTTGTTCACTGCAGGAGACTTTTCTCTCTTAGGGTTCATGTGTCTTCAATGGGTCTTCAGTTCCGTGAGAAAGAGATGGGAGCAGACGGGAGAGAGGTGTTCTCAGTCCAGGAGTAAAGATCATCCTGAGTTTCAAACACTCTGTGGTAAGTTCAAATTCAAACAGCCAGTTAGTCATGTGACTAAACTGGTCTGACCAGATCTTCTGTGTATCGGAGAAGCGAGGACTGGTTCCTTTGTTCCAACACTGTCTGCTAGCATGCAAAAAAGGTCTTTCCAGTGAGGGGCCTGGCAATTCCTTGTGATATGCCTTCTTTTCTTCCCAGTACCAATTTTAAATTTTAATGTTCATGTGGCAAAATAATGTGTGCCTCATTCTTGGCAGGTGGGGACCTGCATGACAAAAGAGCGAAACGGGAGAGAGAAAGAGCAAAAACCTTCCAGAAAGAATGCAATGAGGGAGCGTTAAGGTGGCATGAGTTAACTCAGGGGCGACAGAGTAACCTCAGTGAAAGTATGGCCAATATGGAGGAGCGTAATTCACGGTGGGGTACAGAATTGTTAAAATTCTCCCAACTGATTCCAAAATTCAATGAGGGAGACGTGGAAGCGTTTTTTGTATCTTTTGAACAACTGCAAGGCAGTTAAAGTGGCCAGCTGAGGCTTGGACTCTCTTGCTACCAAGTAAGCTAACCAGAAAGGCCCCATGAGGTTTATTCCATGTTGCCAGACGAGAGTTCATCAAATTATGAACTCACAATAAGTGCTATCCTTGGGGCATAAGAGTGAGTACCGGAAGCCTATTACCAAAAGTTTAGAAGCTTCAAGAAGCAAGCTGATCAAACTTACTTGGAGTTTGAGGGAAATAACCGGCTGGCTTTTGACCAGTGGCTGAGGCCTCTTAAAGTACAGCTCAGCTATGAAAATTTCAAAGAAGTAATTTTGCTAGAAGAATTTAAAAACTCTCTCCCACTTTCCATAAAGACACATGTAGAGGAACAGAAGGTTCATAAAGCCCAGAAAGCCGCAGTTCTGGCTGATCAGCTTGGTTCTCATTTATAAGTCGGTTTCCCGGGGAGAACCTTTCCTGATCACCCCCACAGATCTGAAAAGGACAAAGGGTGGGAAGGTGATAGAAGCCCAAGCAGTCCTAGGAGGGAAAGTAAAGCAGGAGACAAAGGGGGCCCTCCGCCAGCCAAAAAGGAAGGTGCTGTAAGTAGGAGTGAGACCCGGAGACCTGTGTGCTTCCATTGTAATAAAGCAGGGCATTTAAGAGCTGACTGCTGAAAATTAAAAGGAAAACCTGTAGGGTTAATCAGGGCACACCCGCTCAGTGAAGACAGGACCCTGATGGAAAGCACAGCAGAACAAGTTGTGGCTTTAACTGCAGTAAAAGTCAGACCCAGGAAGCTTAATGCTGCAAGTGCAGGACAATTTAATAAGATTTCTGAAGGTAATCAGGATTTTGTGTTTGAAGGGAGAGTAACTCCATACTCCTCGAGTGGGAAAAGCAAGTCCATAGTAATTCTCAGGGACACAGGGGCCACTAAATCCCTTCTACTGGGAAAAGACCTGACCTTTCCCCCAGAGAGTGCAGTAAACACCAGAATGGCGGGGAATGGTATTGGAGGGCAGAGAATGCCTGTACCTTTACACTGGGTGCACTGAGTGTTTCTGGACCAGTGATCGTAGGGATTGTCCCTAGTTTTCCTGTGGATGGGGTTCACCTGCTCCAAGGGAACGAACTGGCGGGGATGAAGGTGGTAGCTTCCCCAGTAGTGAAAGAGAGACCGCAGGAGGTCAGAGAGACAGGGCAGTGGCAGGAGATGGTCCCCTGCAGTTTCCCTGAATGTATAGTGAATTAGGCCATGATCAAACCAGCTCCCCCAGAGGAGACTGAATTGGCACTGCAGGTAGACGAGATCTGTCTGTCTAAGACTTTCTTTGGAAAGTTAGAAGACCCAGGGAATGAGTTAAAGGGATCGTCCCTAGCTGAGGAAGAGCGAGCTGACCCAATGTTGAGAGAGTTAGCACAGGCTAAGCCAGTCTGATATAGAAGCAGAGGGTCCCTGATTGCTACTATTTAGAGAATGAGGTACTGATGAGGAAATGGAATTCTCCTCACAGTCCTAACAGCAAGATGTGGACAGTGGTTCACCAGTAAGTGGTGCTGCAGAGGTACCAGAGAGAAATATTAAGAATGGCCCATGAGATTTCAGTGGCTGTACATGTCGGTATATGAAAAACCAAAGCCCACCTAAGACATCAGTTTGACTGGCCAAGATTCCACAAAGATGTGGTAGAGTACTGTAGGAGTTGCCACATGTACCAGGTTGAGGGGAAACCCAAACATACAGTGAAATCTGCATCCCTAGGTCCTGTACCGGTGTTTGGAGGACCCTCCAGCAGAGGGCTGGTGAACTGTAAGGGACCCCTGCTGAGAACAAAAGGGGACAGGCAGGCACAAGGCTGGCAAAAGGTTCGAGAGGAAGGGGAGAAAAGGGACCAAGAGGGCAAGATAAAGGATGTCCAGGAGGAATCCCAAATGGAAAACCCTACTGTCCAGTGAGCCAACCCCGAAATATCTGAAATGTTAGACCCCTCATCCTCCTATGTAAATGCAGATACTAGAAGCACCCCACCAGAGTGCCCAACAGCATTTACAGGAACCTGCCAAGACAAAGAAAGTCCTCAAGAGGGCAGAGAAACCGTGAGGGTGATGCCTCACCTTGCGAAGTGCCCCAGGGGAGTGCAATAGAATCTGGGCAAATACCTGCAAGCAGGAGTGTCCCAGAGGACAAAGAGAAGATTAGCAAAGAATCCACCCCCACAGTCAGGAAAAAAGGGAACCAACCATCCCGTAAGGTGAAAAGCCCTTGTATGACTCATCAAAGCACTGAAAGAGAGTTCAGAATGGAACCGCCCACTGCCGCCGCCCCTGAGCATGAACTCCAACCTCGGGCTAATTAAATCTAACCCTTCCTCTGCAGACCTCAACAAGAACCAAGACACCCTAGACAGTCATGGAAATGTGCAAACTGAAAAACGTCCCCAGAAACCACAGGTTTATTGGGATGCCAAAAGGGTAGTTCAAAGCAGCCCTGCCAAGAAAAGGCAGGCTGCAACAACTGTTAGGATTTTGGAATGAATGAGAGAAATGCATGTGTCTTTTCCTATACTATCTTCTCTCTCGTCCCTTTTAATGAAAGGCGCTTTACAAAAAAAAACGCATTTCATTCCACTGGGTGTGGAGGTGTCATGCAGACCCCCACCTGCCAAGAATAAGGTATATGAATTTCGTCATATGAACATTGATTTTTAAACTGTTGCTGCAGTGAAGAAATGACTAATTAAAAACACAGCACCAGATACTTGGCTGGAAGGATATTTGCATACTAAGAGACAGTGCTTGGAGAGACAAAGCCCCAATTAACCCAAATGGATTTTGATCACCGGACATTGAAGGTGTAAGGAGGCTCGCATTCCAAGGTCTGCTGAGATGATAGAATCCACAAACGCAGAAGTGGCTAAGCCAGCGAGTCACATGACTAACTGGCTGGTCCAGGCTTTTTGAACTAGCCACAGGACAGTTTTCAATTCAGACGATTGCAGAGTGCAACTGAACCTGGAACAAGAGAGCCCTCTTCCAGGCTGGCTCTCTCTCACTTTCTCCCAAGCCACCGGACCCACAGAAGACACGTAAACCTCAAGAGAGAAAAGATTCCGACATCAAAATAAGTTGAAGCGTGCACTGGGCCCCAATTAATTGCAGGATTTACTGGCAACCAAAGACTCCACATTGAATTCAAAGGACTGCAATTATAATACCGATATTGCCTCAAAAGTTTCCCCTTTATTCTTTTCTACTTCTTCTGTCTGTATCTGCATGTCTGTTTATTGCTTATGTTTATTGCTAGCATGATTGGGTCGCATATTCGTAGTTGTTAACCGGATTAGGGTTTAAGATGAATAAACTTCCACCTTTCTTGTTTAAATCTAAGGAAAACTGTCTGATTTCTTTGCCTTACAACTGGAGCAGCGAACAAGGATTCACTGAGGGGGAGCTAAAAACACGGTGTTTCTAAAATTAAACTGTATTACGGTTAAACCAGGCAAAGGCTGAGAGGGACCTCTAGACCCCTTCTCACCTGGTCATAACAATGTGAATAAGTGTGAAGTGATCCACTTTGGTAGAAGAAACAAGAAGGCAGAGAAGGTTGGGAAGGGTGGATGTCCAAAGAGACCTGGGTGTCCTTATTCATGAGTCACTAAAAACTAGTATGCAGGTGCAGCAAACAATTAAGAAGGCAAATGGTATGTTGGCCTTCATTGCAAGGGGATTAGAGTACAGCAGTAAAGATGTATTGCTTCAATTGTATAAAGCATTGGTGAGACCGCACCTGGAGTATTGTGTACAGTTTTGGTCTCCTCACCTGAGGAAGAATATACTTGCCACAGAGGGAGTACAACGTAGGTTCACCAAACTAACCCCTGGAATAAAGAGAGATTGCAGAAACTGGGCCTGTATTCTCTACAGTTTCAAAGAGTGAGAGGTGATCTCATTGAAACTTACAGGGTGTGACAGGGTGGATGTGGATAGGATGTTTCCTCTGGCTTGTGAGTCGAGAACAAGCGGACACAGTCTCACAATAAGAGGCAGGCCATTTAAGACTGAGATGAGGAGGAATTTCTTTGCTCAGAGAGTGGTGAATGTTTGGAACTCTCTACCCCAGAGGGCTGCGGAAGCTCAACTACTGAGCACGTCAGGCAAGCCCCTCACCTGCCCAGAATGAGGGAAGTTAATTTTGCCACATGAACATCGATTTTAAACTGCTGATGATGAAGAAAGAACTTGCTTTAAAAAAACAATTGGAGACTTTGGCTGGAGAGATACATCAGCATATCAAAAGACAAGTACTTCAAAGGACAAAGGAGCTATTCCCTGCTCCAATTTAATCCACAATGGATTTTGGATTACCAGATGTTGAAGCATTCCAGGTTAACTACTAAAATGGCTGAATACGCAAACAGACATAGTCGAGCCAGTTTGGTCACAAGACTGACTGATTGTTGGGAGTTTTTTGAATTTGAACCTCCAACAAGAAATTTGAAATCAGAAGGCTGTTTTCTCTTGGACTGAGAACACCTCTCTCCTGTCTGCTCTCATCTTGCTCTCACCAGCTTCGGAAACCATTGAATACATCAAATGAACACCGAGAGAGAAAAGTCTGCTACAGTGAACAAGGTTTAAGAATAATACTGGGCCCCAACGAAAAATAAGAGCTGTCTACAATCAAGGACTCTATGGCGAGCTGGAAACACAGAAACAGTACAAGAAACTCCCTTTAGAGACTGCCTCAAACCTCTCCATTTTATTTTTCTTCTGCTCTTTTCTGTCCCTATTTGCATGTGTGTATCGCATGTGCATGCTAGCCTGGGCGTGTCGTCTATCCATAGGCATTAACCATATTAGAGTTTAAATTTAAGGTTTAATAAATTTCACTTTACTTTTTAAACTTAAAGAAAACCTGGTATGATCATTTTTTTGCCTTATAATTGGAAAGCTGCGAACAAGGATTCACAAAGGGAGAGCTCAAAATACAGCATGTTTAAAAATAAAACCCTGTTACAATAGGACCATGTGAAGACAGTAAGAGACCCCTAGACACCTTTCTCACCTGGTCATAAGCATGTTCTAGACGATAGATAAAATCGATAGATTTCTGAATACTAACGGCATCAAGGGATATAGAGATAGTGGGAAAAATGGCGTGGAAGTAGATCAGCCATGATCTGTTTGAATGGCAGAGCAGGCTCGATGGGGCAAAAGGCCTACTCCAGCTCCTATTTTCTATGATCCTATGAACAGCCTGTTCCCTAGGTACCTTCCATCACAGTTCTTGAATCACCATTGGTACCTTCAATTACACAACAGTAGCATAGCGGTCATGTTACTGGACTAGTAACCCAAAGACATGAGTTCAAATTCCACCACAGCAGCTGGGGAATTTAAAGTTCAGTTAATTAAATACATTTGGAATAAAATGTTAGTATCAGTAATAGTGACCATGTTATAACTTGATTGTTGTAAAAATTCATCTGGTTCAATCGTGTCCTTTTGGGAAGGAAATATGCTGACCTTACATAATCTGGTCTACATCTGACTTCAGATCCAGAGCCAAGATGTGTCAAACAGCTACAACAATGTATTAGAATAATAAAACTGAACAGACTATCCAGTGTCGACCCTGGCATCGGATTCAGACATGACAAAGGTACACTCAGCCTAGTCAACCCTGCAAAGTCCTCGCCACTAACATCTGGGGAATGCACCAAAGTTGGGAGAGCTATCCAACGGAGTAGTCAAGCAACAGTCTGACAAAGTCATGCTCACAGAAATCACAGCTTTCAACCAAAGTCCCAGAAAAGAGCACAGTGTGAATAGAGTGCAAATGTCGGGAAATTGGTGAGAGTGGGAGTTTTCTGGTAAGTGTAGGTGAGCATTTCTCACACTGAAATTTAGTTTAACATTTTGAATTTAACTTAGAACTTTAAAAACTACAAGCTGGTTAACAGAAACTGCTAATCAGTGGCAGTTAACTGTCAATCAGCAGTAAGTGATTGTCTGTATAGGTGCTAATTACTGTCTGCAGGAATCCAAGTCAGCACCTGTAACTTGCATCAGCTCAAAAAGGTGTATAAAGAAAGCAGTACCTGCTAATGCACAGGGTGGATGTGAAAAGAATGCAGTTTGAATACAGCGCAAAAGTCATGAATTTGGTGCAGAGGGGAAAGAGGTGCTCCTTTTTTGTCCCCAATACTTGCATTGGATTGTCTAACATTGTGGCAGTAAGTATTTGAAATTTTTGTCCATTGTTCAGTGCAAGATAATATGTAGAAAAAGAAAACAAAATTTACAACAAACTAAAAAGTACATATAAGCAATATAAATAATCTAGGTTAAGTTATGCCAGAGCAGGTTGTGTGTCTGGACTCCTGTACGTGGGAGTTTATGACCAGCAAAACTATCCCGAGCGAACACATCTACATTAAATGTCCCCATCTCAAAACTCTCTGCTCAGAGTCATTGAGCGGGAGTCAATTTGGAGACACTCCAATACATAAGGGAGAAACTGTCTGGACAGTTTGCTGCAGACTTCGGTCACGCCTCATGGAGAGGTGCAGGATCTGAATAGGGTTGGTATGACTGATAGTGTGCAGAGTAAGGGGGAGCCAGGAGAGATAGAGATGAGGAACTGCAGAAACTGATCTTATCCAACAAGTACAATGTACTTGCTACCTGTGAGAATAAGGTTAAAGATTATCAGAAGGACAGCCAGAATGCAGACCATGTACCTTGGAGCAGGAGGCTGCCCAAAGGGTGAGTGGGGGGGGGGGGGGGGGGGAAATAAGAAGAGGAGGGGAAGTATAGTGTGGTAATTGTAGGAGATTCATTAATTTGGAGGATAGATGGCATCCTTTGTAAGCAGGATTGAGAGTTCCACATGGTATGTTGCTTTCCTGGTACCAGGGTGAGAGACATCTCGAGCCGGTTTCAAAGGATACTGGAGAGGGAGTGAGAGGATCCAGTGGTTGTGGTCCGTGTTGGGACCAACACATAGGGTGGAGTAGGCATGAGGTCCTGTTTGGACTGTACCAGGAACTAGGAGCCAAATTACAGAACAGAACCTCAAATGTTATAATCTATGGATTATTAGCCAAGTCACATGCAAGTTGATGTACAGATAAGAAGATTAGGAAGTTGAACACATGGCTGAAAGAAAGAGAGGTTCCAGTTCACAGAATGCTGACACCAGTCCTAAGACAGGAAGGAACTGTACCATTAGGCTGGGCTCCACCCGAAATGAGCTAGGACCAGGATCCTCGTGGTTAAAAGCGCTTTAAACTAGTAAATGGTGGATAGGGAAGGGTGGGCTCAGGTGAAAAGGTAGGATAGATAATAATTCAAAAATAAACTAAAGGGAAGGGAGTGGAGTAATAGTCAGAAATTGTGCTTTAGGTACCACAAGTAAAGCAAAAATGAAAAGACATTAAAACAAGGAGAGAGAATGAAGAAATGCGTGAGTAAACATTCGAGCAGAAGTACAGGTTAGGACTGAGGCCCAAATAAGCATTCTTTCTGCGGCCCAAACAAGAATTGTTTACACAAACACATGGAATATAAGGAACAAATTGAATGAATTGCAGGCACAAATTCAACTTGAAGGTTTTGAGGTGATAGCCATGATGGAGACATGACTGCAAGATGATCAGGACTGGGAACTCAATATAGCAGGTTAAAAGATAGGGAAAATGGAAGTATAGCCTGAGTGATTAACAATGTAATCACTGCAATGGTAAGAGAGGATACAATGAGAGGTAAGCAGGCAATGGCGACTTGATGGGTAAAATTAAGAAATAAGAAAAGAATTAAATCTGTAGTGGGAGTTGTGCATAGCCTCCCTGGTAGCAATTCTGAAGTCATGGATTATATAAATGAAGAGATTAGACAACATGTGGCATGGTCTTAATGGGTGATTTTAACTTACATATAGATTGGAATAAGCAAACTTAATGACAGGAAACAAAGAGTAATGGTGAATGGTTGCTTTTCAGACTGAAGGAAGGAATAGAGCAGGGTTCCCCCAGGGTCAGTATTACGGCCACTTCTTTTCTTGATCTGTATTATGACCTTGACTTGAGTATACACGGCACAATTTCAAAATCTGTGAGGGACACAAAACTTGGAAATGTTGTAAACTGTGAGGAGGATAGCAATACCCTTCAGGAGGCTTTAGACAGGCTGGTGGAATGGGTGGACATGTGGCAGACAGATTTTAATGCAGAGAAGTGTAATGTGATACATTTTGGTAGGAGAGTCAATATAAAATGAAGGATACAATCCTAAAGAGGGTGCAGGAGCAGAGCGACCTGGGGGTATATGTGTACAAATCGTTGATGGTGGCAGGGTAGGTTGAGAAAGCGGTTAATGAAGCATATGAGCTCCTAGGCTTTATAAATAGAAATGTAGAGTACAAAAGCAAGAACGTTATGGTGAGCCTTTATAAAACACTGGTTCAGCATCAACAGGAGTATTGGGTCCAATTCTGGGTCCCACACTTTAGGTTGTGAAGATATTAGAGAGGGTGAAGAAAAAAATTTACGAGAATGGTTTCAGGGATGAAGGACTTCAGTTATGTGGATAGATAGGAGAAGCTGGGACTGTTCTCCTTAAAACAGAGATGGTTGAGAGGAGATTTGATAGAGGTGTTCAAAATCATTATGGGTCTGGACAGAGTATACGGGGAAAAACTGTTCTCATTGGCGGAAGGAAGCAGAGGACACTATTTCAAGGTGAATGGAATGCTTCCCCCTTACCCCAGAGGCAAACCTTCCGCCAATCATGGCTTGATCAACCGACCTTCCCTCATTTCCACTTGCTGTCCTCCGAATCCTCACACCCAAAACAATCCCCAATGTTCTTTCTCCCTCCCTCCTAATTGCTGGCCCACCAAGCCCCAATCTTTCTCAGTTGCCAAGGACCGCCCCTAAAGGTCACTAGCTGTGGCCTATAGCTGCTGGCATCCCACCCAATAGCCAGTCAAGCAGTTGATCAGTCTAGCTACCGGGCAGGAAATGCAATAGAAAATGATAATGAGGACTTCTCCGTTCCTGGGATTTTCAGGTTTCACCCCCTGGATGTGCACTCCCCCACCTAATTCCTCATAAATATCAAGGCAAACATGTTTAGGATTTTGTTACCAATAACAAACATACGAAATCTTTCCCTTCTCCTCCCCAATGTTGAAAATGGTTGTGCACATGTTAAGACTACTTCAGTCAACTTTAGCACCAGTTTGCTCATTTTGACTTAGGTTTGAATAAACTAAATGCTTATTAGTAAAGTACTAACTGAAACTAATATTGTGAGGCTGATCCAATGAATTGCCTATTTTGCATATGTTCAGTAAAATAGCTTACTCTATCAGCATGAGACAGACCTAGACCACTGCCTAATGACACCCGCAACGAAAGCAAACATCAGTGAAATACATTTTTAACAGGCCAAAATTCACTTATTTCCTACAATGTTTTTTCTCAAATACATGCAACAAACGTGATTTGCATCTTTTTCCACATTGTCTGATACATTGTGTGTAATAACCATGCTTTCCATCACGTCATATTAATGTATCATTCTTAGGATATGAGTTGAATTGCAGCATGTTATTTATTATTGCTGATATCCACTTATAAACTGGCATTTTCACTGCCTCAGGGACTATTTAATACCAAATTGCATTATTCACATAGCAAATCGTGCTGCAAACAGCAAGGGGAGAAATCGTAAGATTTGTTGTGGCATGCCATCCTACGACAAATTACTTGCCTTAATTGTTCTGGGAATTGATGCAAATGGAACATTCATTCACAGCAAATAGTTTCTGCAATAGAACTGGCACAAGTCAAGCCACCCTCTAAATGAACCTCTTAAAAATAGCAGAACCAACAGGATAAATTGAGATAATGCGTATCAGGATGTTGGTAGCTATCACATTCCAGCAGTTACATTAAAAAGTCTGAAAATATACCTCAAGTTCAAGCAAGAATATATTTTTGACACTACTTTGCCAAATGATTAGTGAATTGCCCAACAGTTATCATCCCATTAAAACACTCTAATTAGTCAATTCTATTTGACACTATTTTACAACTGATTAGCTCGAAAACAAGTCCTAATTTAGTGCCTTCACAGTGCAGATCCAAAACTATAGAAAACCATAGAAACCACAGAAAAGTTATGGCACAGAAAGAAGCCATTCAGCCCAGCGTGTCTGCGCGGCTGAAAAAAAAACTAGCTGCCCAATCTAATCCCACCTTCCAGCACCTGGTCCGTAGCCTTGCAGGTTACAGCACTTCAGGTGCATGTCCAGGTACCTTTTAAATGAGTTGAGGGTTTCTGCCTCCACCACCGATCCGGGCAGTGAATTCCAGACACCCACCACCTCTGGTTGAAAAAGTTTTTCCTCATGTACCCTCTAATCCTTCTACCAATCACCTTAAATCTGTGCTCTCTGGTAATTGACCTCTCTGCTAGGGGAAACAGGTCCCTCCTGTCTACTCTATCTAGGCCCCTCATAATTTTGTATACCTCAATTAAGTCACCTCTCAGCCTCCTCTGTTCCAAGGAAAACAATCCTCAATGATCCAATCTTTCCTCATAGCTGCAACTTTCAAGCTCTGGCAACATTCTTGTAAATCTCCTCTGTCCAGAACAATTCCGTCCTTCCTGTAATGTAGCAACCAGAATTGTATGCAATATTCCAGCTGTGGCCTAACTAGAATTTTATACAGTTCCAACATCACATCCCTGCTTTTGAGGTTCAATACCTCAGCCAATAAAGGAAAGCATTTCATATTTCTTCTTCAGCACTTTATTTACCTCTCCTGCCACCTTCAGGGACCTGTGGACCTGCACTCCAAGGTCTCTGAATTCTTCTACCCCTCTCAATATCCTCCCGTTTATTGTGTATTCCCTCGCTTTGTTTGCCCTCCCCAAATACATTACCTTACACTTCTCCGATTTGAATTCCATTTGCCACTTTTCCACCCACTCAGCCAAACCACTGATATGATTCTGGAAACTGCAGTTATCCTTTTCACTATCAACTACATGGCCAATTTTTGTATCATCAGCAAATTTCTCAATCATGCCTCCCACATTTAAGTCCAAATCATTAATATATACCACAAACAGCAAGGGACCCAACACTGAGACCTGTGGAACGCCACTGGAAACCGCTTTTCAAACGCAAAAACATCCGTCGGCCACTACCTTTTGTTTCCTATCACTGAGCCAATTTTGGATCCAACTTGCCACATTCTCCTGTATCTCATGGGCTTTAGTTTTTCTGACCAGTCTGCCACATGGGACCTCGCTAAAATGCTTTACTAAAATCCATGTAGACCACATCCACTGTACCACCTACATCAATCTTCCTTGTTACTTCCTCAGAAAATTCAATCAAGATAGTAAGACACGACCTTCCACAACAGCACTTCTGATATGTCTTCCTTTTTCCTCAACTGAGGACTCCCCCCCACTGTGGTTGACAGGGCCCTCAACCATGTACTGCCCATTTCCCGCACTTCACCCCTTCCCCTCCCTCCGAGAACTGCGACAGGGTTCCCCTTGTCCTCACTTTCCAACCCACCAGCCTCCATATCCAAAGGATCATCCTCCGCCATTTCCAGCGTGATGCCATTACCAAACGCATCATCCCCTCCCCTTTCAGCATTCCATAGGAATCGTTTCCTCCACCACACCCTGGTCCATTCCTCCTTTAACCCCACCACCTCGTTCTCCTCCCACGGCACCTTCGCCTGCAATTGCAGGAGGTGTAATATCTGCCCATTTACCTCCTCTCTCCTCACAATCCAAAGTCCCAAACACTCCTTTCAGATGAAGCAGTGATTTACTTGCACTTCTTTCAATTCAGTATACTGTATTCGCTGCTCACAATGTGGTCTCCTCTACATTGGGGAGACCAAACGCAGATTGGATGACCTCTTTGCGGAACATCTCCACTCAGTCCGAAAGCATGACTGCGAGCTTCCGGTTGCTGACCATTTCAACACACTGCCCTGCTCTCATGCCCACATCTCTGTCCTGGGAATGTTGCAGTGTTCCAGTGAACATCAATGCAAGCTCGAGGAACAGCACCTCATTTACTGCCTGCCAGACTGAACATTGAGTTCAATAATTTCAGAGCATGATGGGACCCCCTTTTTATTTTTAGTTATTTTTTTCTTTTTTATTTGTTTGTTTGATTTCAGTTTGTTTAGTATGTTTCTACTGTGCCTACCCACTATTTTTTTCATGTTTGTGCTTGGGGCCAGGGCTATTCAGTTTTCTGTCAATTAACATCCTCTCTATACTAACGCTTTGTCTTTCACCACACTATTAGCATACCGTTTGCCTTTGCTCCATGCCCTTCTGGTGAGTTATTCTCTGTGACCTTATCCTGTCAACACATTCTCTCTTGTTATCGCTTGCCTCATCCCTGCTTTACTTGCTTAAAACCTATTCCATTTCTAATATTTGCCAATTCTATGAAGGGTCACTGACCTGAAACATTAGCTCTGCTTCTCGCTCCACAGATGCTGCCAGACCTGCTGAGTATTTCCATCGTTTCTTGTTTTTATTTCAGATTTTCAGCATCTGCAGTATTTTGCTTTTATATTAGTAAGACACGACCTTCCCTTAACAAATCCATGCTGAATATCCCTGATTAATCCGTACCTTTAGAAGTGGCAGTTTATCCTGTCTCTCAGAATTGATTCGAATAATTTACCCACCACTGAGATCAGACTGACCGGCCTATAATTATTTGGCCTATCCATCGCACCCTTTTTAAACAAAAGCACAGCGTTCGTAGACCTCCAATCCTCTGGTACCTCACCTGTATGTAGTGAGGATTTGAAGATAATCCTCAGAGTATTTGCTATTTCCTCCCTGGCTTCCTTGAACAACGTGGGATACAATCCATCCGGCCCTGGCGATTTATCCACTTTCAAGGATGTCAGGCCCTCTAGTACTTCCTTTCTCATTATGTTTATCGTATCTCATATTTCACAGTCCTCCTCTTTTACTGCAATATCTGCATCATCCCTCTCCTTTGTGAAGAGAGACAAAAACTCATTAAGAACCCTGCCCACATCTTCTGCACCCACACATAAGTTCCCTTGTATATCTCTGATCGGCCCTCCTTTTCCTTAGTTATCTTCACACTCTTAATGTACTGATAAAACATCAGCACAGTGGAGTCTTCTTGGCTCCACAACATTGGCAAGGTTTTCCTATTTCACGTATGTTTTTTCTGTTCCTCAAAGTGTTTCCCTGGCTTTCGCTTAACCAGTTGGATGGGCATTGGACTCCTTCTCATCCACGGCTTGTCTTCAGCTTGTAGGATCTCCTTATTCTGTTTGCGAACTTCAGCATGTCTTACAATTTGAATAGCTGTTTCCAGGGTAAGGTCTTCCTTGGATTGCAACAGGTCTGACAGGGATTCATCCGTTATGCCGACAACTAATGCGTTGCATTCGCAACCTTCTGCCAATCTATAAAGGTCATGAATATAGGAGTCTACAGATTTGCCAGTCATCTGTGCCCACTTATTAAATTTGTCTCTTTCCAAGATTTTATTGGTACAGAGATTAAAATCAAAATTAATATCAAAGGCTTGGAGTACTTCTTTGAATTTATCGGTAGCCTCATTGATCCCTTATCAGACAATTACATCATCTGCTATCGCTTCTACTCAATACAAGAGGGTGTTCACTTGCTCCACTGCAGAGTTGGTATGGAGTTGAGAAGCAATTCTGAACCTTAAGAAGCTTTTTCTCCATACTAGCCAACTTTGGGACCTTCTTGATTCTGGCAACTAAGGAATTCCCAATTTTGGATCCATGTTGCTTCTTTTTGTTTGCTAGGCTTTGCCTAGGGTGTTCTCCTTTAATTGCAAATATTTCAGGCTTGGCTTGAGGTGTTCGCATTCTGTTAGGGGCTTTCCCACGCTCCTCGACCATTCCTGCGCTTTTCGACGATTACCGTGCTTTTTCTCCTCAGCAAAGCTGAGCAATGGCTGCCGACTGAACTCACCTCCCTAGTCGCTGATTCGACCAAGATCGCATTCAGCACCTGAATTTTTCCCCCAGTGCGCCATTTAAATAAGTCGCCAGTTTCATAGTCTCACCGATCCTGGATCGACACCCGGCATGAAGACTCAGACCCGACAGCTGGATGTGTTGGAAGCACCAATGCTGCTGTGGTGTGGTCTGAGAGGCTGCAGAGCTTTGCACAGCCTCTTCTGCCAGTAAGTAGGTTTCTTACTCTACTGGGCAAGTATTTATCTTTAAATTTCTGTTATTCCCCTGGCGTGTCTTCCAAATGTAAGGAGGTCTTCAAATTCTCCTGGTTGCTTTCACTGTTGCCACGATGTTGCATTATTGGGTTTGTATCAGTAGCGTTGTAGGGCATTCTAGAGAAAGTCTTAGACTCTGCTAAAGGTTAACGACTCTATTATTTACAGTTAGATTAGATTAGATTAGATTAGAGATACAGCACTGAAACAGGCCCTTTGGCCCACCGAGTCTGTGCCGAACATCAACCACCCATTTATACTAATCCTACACTAATCCCATATTCCTACCAAACATCCCCACCTGTCCCTATATTTCCCTACCACCTACCTATACTAGTGACAATTTATAATGGCCAATTTACCTATCAACCTGCAAGTCTTTTGGCTTGTGGGAGGAAACCGGAGCACCCGGAGGAAACCCACGCAGACACAGGGAGAACTTGCAAACTCCACACAGGCAGTACCCGGAATCGAACCCGGGTCCCTGGAGCTGTGAGGCTGCGGTGCTAACCACTGCGCCGCCCTATACACACTCTCAGCAAGCCACCTAAGCTAGCATCCTTCGTGCTGCTATACCTTCTTCTTCTCATGTGACTGTTACATCATCGCTCATACAGTGGGAGGGATCTCTCTCACAGTCTTCGATATTAACCCTTTACATCCTTATACCACAAAGTATAGCGGGGCTTCAATGTGCTTACCTCTGGCATTCACACCTACGATTTTCCATACAGTAAATTTCTAATATAAACTGTACCATGAGAGCAGGAAGAAAGGCTTTTCCTTACTGGAAGGGGAAATAAAAATCAGCCATCAGGAGTCATACTCTTTCTCAGAAAGAAGGGTTTCCAATGCCACGTGCCATTCTCCAGCTAAGATGTTAAGCAGTTAATCTTCTGCAAAGGCACAATACAGAATCACAGAACTTTCCATCTGTGCCAGCTCTCTGAATAAGCTATCCACTTAGTTCCATTCCCCTGCCCTTCTGCCAAGGCCTCCTTTTCCCCTTTTTAAATATTTCTGCACTTTCCTTTCAACAGCGGAAATAGAATCTGCTCCGATGACTATTTCTGGTAGGAATTCCATGATTTTTCCTTCCCCTTCTACAGCCCTGTTTATAAAACCTAGGATCACATATGCTTTATGATAGCTTTATCAACCACTTCTCTCACTTCTGAAAATTTACATATCTGAACACTTAAGTGTCTCTTTTCCTGTCCCTTTAAATATTTTACCATTTAGTGCTTATGTTCCCTCATTTTTTTCTTCCAAACATAATTTACATTTCGCCCTTTTCTGCTCATCCCTGTTGTACTGTCACTTCAATAATGTGCTTGGAGGAAAATGTTACACGAAATAAGTAAAGGAATTGAATTATCTCAGTTACAAAATTCTAACCATTTCTGCCATTTTAAACTTTCGCAGCATTCAGGCCACAAAATTCAACTCTGTAACGCTGGTAGTTTCAGCACTACAGGTATCAGTTTAGGAGAAAAATAGCATCCACATTGCTCCTACCCACTTGTGGTGAAACCCGTGCTGAATGCCATGCTGTTGAGGACGTTAGTGTGAATGTGACATTTGTGCAGCAGAAGTATGCAGAGTAGATAGATCTTGATGTCAGTCAGCACCTAAATGACGTTTGACCTGTCATTTTTGACCACACTGCTCAAGTTAACACCCTCTCTTAAAAACACACTGCTGAACATATGTTCAGCAGCACATCATCTTCCAACTTGCAGGTTTAGGTGCTTATCATTTTTTTACTGGCTCTTGCTGAGCTTGTGGAGGTACTGGGTGCTTGGAGGAGCTCAGAAAAGTTGGTAAAGTCTGCAGGGAGTGGTACTGGACATTGGAAAGTGTTATGAACAGGTGTGAAAGATGTCTACAGGTCCCTTTTAACCTTCACCTGGTCTTATTGTAACAGGGTTTAATTTTTAAACACACTCGTGTTTTGAGCTCCCCCTTGGTGAATCCTTGTTCACCGCTTTCCAATTATAAGGCAAAGAAATGAGCACAAACAGACCTTCGTAGGTTTGAAGAAGAAAAGTGAAATTTATTAAAACTTAAACTCTAATTCGGTTAACGCCTACAGATACATGCCGCGCCCCACACTAGCATGAATATACGATACGCACATGCAAATAGAGACAGAAAAGAGCAGAAGAAAAGTAGTGGAGAGGTTTGAGGCAATATCTGAAGAGGGGTTTTTCACTGTGCTTCAAGCTCGCTGGAGGGTCCTTGATCGTAGGTAGTCTTGCTTTTCGCTGGGGCCCAGTATTCTTCTTAAACTCGTTTACTGTAGGAGACGTTTCTCTCTTGAGGTTCATACGTTTTCAATGGTTTCTGAAGCTGGTGAGAGTGAGATGAGAGCAGACAGGAGAGAGGTCTTTTCAGTCCAGCAGCAAACAGCTGAGTTTTTACAACTCTGTAGCAAGTTCAAATTCAAAAAAACTCCAAAAGCCAATTAATCATGTGACTAAACTGTTCTGACCACGTCTCTTTGTGTATTCGGCCATCTTAGCAGTTAACCTGGATTGTTGGCCTCTCCACCTTCAATATCTGGTAATCAAAAGTCCGTCCTGTCTCTCTGACTTCCTGCGGTGTTTCTTTCACTACTGAGAGGGGGAGGGGTTACCACCTTCACACCCTGCCTGATCATTACCTTGGAGCAGGTCAACCCAGTCCACAGGCAAACTAGGGACAATCCCTGCGGTCACCAGTCCCGAAACTAGGTACCACTCCAGGTACAGGTAAAGACATACACAGCCCTCCAATACTATTCATATGAATATACGAACATATGAATTAGGAGCAGGAGTAGGCCACTCGGCCCTTCGAGCCTGCTCCGCCATTCAATAAGTTCATGGCTGAACTGATTACTCCACATTTCCACCTACCCCCGACAACCTTCCACCCCCTTGCTTATCAAGAATCTATCTACATCTGCCTTAAAAATATTCAAAGACTTTGCTTCCACTGCCTTTTGAGGAAGAGAATTCCAAAGACTCTCAACCCACTGAGAGAAGAAAATTCTCCTCATCTCTGTCTTAAATGGGCGACCCCTTATTTTTAAACAGTGATCCCTAGTTTTGGATTCTCCCACAAGGGGAAACATCTTTTCCACATTCACCCTGTCAAGACCCCTCAAGATCTTATATGTTTCAGTCAAGTCGCCTCTTACTCTTATAAATTCCAGCCAATACAAGCATAGCCTGTCCAATCTTTCCTCGTAAGACAGCCTGCCCATTCCAGGTATTAGTCTGGTAAGCCTTCTCTGCACTGTCTTCAATGCATTAACATCCTTTCTTAAATAAGGAGACCAATACTGTACACAGTACTCCAGATGTCGTCTCACGAATGCCCCCTGTAGCTGAAGCATAACTTCCCTACTTTTGTACTCAATTCCACTCACGATAAACAATAACATTCTATTAGCTTTCCTTAGTACATGCTGTACCGGCATACTAACCTTTTGCAATTCATGCTCTAGGACACCTAGATCCCTCTGCATCTCAGAGCTCTGCAATCTCTCACCATTTAGCTAATGTGCATCTTTTTTATTCTTCCTGCCAAAGTGGGCAATTTCCCACTTTCCCACATTATACTCCATTTGCCAGGTCTTTGCCCACTCACTTAACCTATCCCTTTGTAGCCCCCTTGTGTCCTCTTCACAAGTTACTTTCCTACCTATCTTTCTGTCATCAGCAAATTTAGCAATCATACCTTTGGTCCCTTCATCTAAGTCATTTATATAAATTGTAAAAAGTTGATACCCCAGCACAGATCCCTGTGGCACACCACTCGTTACATCTTGCTGACCAGAAAATGACCCATTTATGCATACTCTCTGTTTCCTGTTAGCTAGCCAATCTTCTATCCATGCCAATATGTTACCCCTTACACAATGAGCTTTTATTTTCTGCAATAACCTTTGATGTGGCACCTTATCAAAGGCCTTCTGGAATTGTAAGTACAGTACATCCACTGGTTCCCCTTCATCCACAGCACATGTAACTCCCTCAAAGAACTCCAATAAATTGATTAAAAACATGATTTCCCTTTCACAAAACCATGATGACGCTGCCTGATTACTTTGAATTTTTCTAAATGCCCTGCTACACCGTCTTTAATAATAGCTTCTAACATTTTCCCTAAGACAGATGTTAAGCCAACTGGCCTGTGGTTTCCTGCTTTCTGTCTCCCTCCCTTTTTGAATAAAAGAGTTACATACTTTATTTTCCAATCTAGCGGAACCTTCCCCGAATCTAGGGAATTTTGGAAAATTAAAACTAATGCATCAACTATCTCACGAGCCACTTCTTTTAAGACCCTAGGATGAAGTCCATTAGGATCCGAGGACTTGTCAGCTTGCAGCTCCAACAATTTGCTCAGTACCACTTCCCTGGTGATAGTCATTTTCTTGAGTTCTTCCCTCCCTTCCATTTCCTGACTTAAAGCTAATACTGGGATGTTACTTGTATCCTCAATAGTGAAGACCGATGCAAAATATCTGTTCAATTCATCTGCCATTTCCTTATTATCCATTATTAATTCCCCAGACTCACCTTCTATAGGACCAACGCTCACTCTGTTGACTCTTTTCTTTTTTAAATATCCATAGAAACTTTTACTATCTGTCTTTATATTTCTAGCTAGCTTTATCTCATACTCCAATTTTACCTACCTTATCAATCTTTTAGTAATTCTTTGCTGCTTTTTATATTCTGTCCAATCTTCTGACCTGCCTCGCATCTTTGCGCAATTATAGGCTTTTTCTTCAAGTTTGATACTATCTTTAACTGTTTTAGTTAACCACGGATGCTGGGTCCTCCCGTTGGAATTTTTCTTTCTTGTTGAAATGTATCTATTCTGTGTATTCTGAAATATCCCCTTAAATATCTGCCACTGCATTTTTATTGACCTATCCCTTAACCTAATTTGCCAGTTCACTTTAGCTAGCTCTGCTTTCATGCCCTCATCATTGCCCTTATTTAAGTTCAAAATACTAGTCTTGGACCCACTCTTCTCTCCCTCAAACTGAATGTAAAATTCACCAACATTTTGGTGTTCACTGCACTCTCTGGGGGAAAGGTCAGGTCTTTCCCCAGTAAAAGGGACCTACTGGCCCATGTGTCCTTGAGAATCACTTTGGGCTTGTTTGCCCCACTCAAGGGGTATAGGGTTACTTGCCCTTCTGACACAAAACCCTGATAACCTTCAGGAATCCTATTAACTTTTCCTGCTCTGGCCATAGTAAGCTTCCTGGAATGCACTCTTACTGCAGTTAAAGCCACAGCTTGTTCCGTGCTTTCCATCAGGGTTCATTGAACGGGTGTGCCCTGATTAACCCTACCGGTTTTCCCTTTAGTTTCCAGCAGTCAGCTTTTAAATGCCCTGCCTTATTACAATGGAAGCACACAGGTCTCCAGATCTCACTCTTGCTAACAGCACCTTCCTTTTTGGCTGGAAGAGGGCCCCCTGTGTCTCTGCTTTCCTTTCTCTCCCAGGACTGCCTGGGCGGAGATCACCTTCCCACCCTTTGTCCTTTTTCAGATTTGTAGGAGTGATTAGGAAAGGTTCTCCCGAGAAGCCGACTTATAAATTAAAGCAAACTCATCGGCCAGAATGGCCGCTTGCTGGCTCTCTGGACCCGCTGCTCCTCTACATGGGTCTTTATTGAGAGCGGGAGAGATTTTTTAAATTCCTCTAACAGAATTACTTCTCTGAGAGTCTCATAGCTGAGCTGTATTTTCAGAGCCCTCAGCCACTGGTCAAAAGCCAGCTGCTTACTTCTTTCAAACTCCAGATAAGTTTGATTAGCTTGCTTTTTGAGGGTTCTAAACTTTTGGCTGTAGGCTTCGGGTACTAATTCATATGCCCCGAGGATAACATATTTGGTCATTCATGGCTTGATGAACTCTCATCTGGCAACAAGGAATAAACCTCATGGGCTTTTCCGGTTAGTTTGCTTTGTCTCAGCTGGCCATTTTAGCTGCCTTGCCAGTTTCTCAAAAGACACAAAAAACGTTTCCGCATCTTCCTCTTGAATTTTGTAATTAATTGAGTGGGTTTTAGCAATTTTGTACCCAGCCTTGAATTCTGCTCCTCCATTTCGGCCATGCTTTCACTGGGATTACTCTGTCGCCCCTTAGCTAACTCAAGCTGCCTCAACTCTCTGTTCACATTCATTCTGGAATATTCTTTCTCTCTTCGGCCTTTCATTTTCTTCATGTTCCTTTTGGATGGCTCTCTCTTTCTTCCTCTCCTGCCTCTCTTTCTCGTTTCCTCTAATTCAAGTTTCCTCTGTTCCAGTTGTAACTTTGCTAACAATACCCTGTCCGGGTCTACTTCTACACTGCTTCTGCTTCTTCAGATTCAAGGGAAAAATGAATGGCCACTAGCCTTAGGAGTTCAGACTTCCTAGCCTTGCCACGTACAGTGATCCCACACTGCTCAGCCATTTTTCTCAACTCCTCCATAGACAGTGCTTTTAACTTATCCGAAGTTACTTCACCCTAGCTTGGAGAGCTACTTGCTTCAGTTGCAGACATGTTAGTATTCAATCACAGACAACCACAAGAAAACCGGTATTGGTCTTGCTCTTTTTTTGATTGGGAACAATTTGGCTTCCCACTTCCAATTTCTGTCGTCTGTGAGTAAAATTCCGGACACCAGCACCCAATTTTCTGTTACGAACAGGTGAGAAAGGTGTCCATTGGTCCCTTTTAGCCTTCAGCTGGTCTTATTGTAATAGGGTTTAATTTTTAAACACACTTGTGTTTTGAACTCCCCCATGGTGAATCCTTGTTCACCACTTTCAATTATAAAGCAAAGAAATGAGCACAAATAGGCCTTCTTAGGTTTGAAGGAAAAAAGTGAAATTTATTAAAACTTAAACTCTAATTCAGTTAACGCCTACGGATACATGCCGCGCCCCACACTAGCAGGCATACGTGATACGCACATGCAAATAGAGACAGAAAAGAGCAGAAGAAAAATAGTGGAGAGGTTTCAGGCAATCTCTGAAGAGGGTTTTTTTTAACTGTGCTTTGAGCTCACTGCAGGGTCCTTGATTATAGGTAGTCTTACTTTTCATTGGGGACCAGTATACTTCTTAAATCTTGTTTAGTCCAGGAGACTTTTCTCTCTTGGGGTTCATATGTCTTCAATGATTTCTGAAGCTGGTAAGAGTGAGATGAGAGCAGACTGGTGAGAGGTCTTCTCAGTCTTGGAGCAAACAGCTTTCTGAGTTCTTAAAAACTCTGTAGCAAGTTCAAATTCAAAAAATTCCAACAGCCAGTTAGTCATGTGACTAAACTGGTCTGACCATATCTGTTCCTGTTTTTGGCCATCTTAGCAGTTAACCTGGAATGTTGGTCTCTCCACCTTCAACGTCTGGTAATCAAAAGTCCATTGTGGATTAAATTGGAGCAGGGAGAGGTCCCTTTGTCCTTTCCAAGTGCTGTCTGTTACTGTGCAAATGTCTTTCCTGTCAAGGGTCTGGTGTTCTTTTATTTAAAAAGCAGGTTCTTTCTTTACTCTACTAACATTTTAAAAATCAGTGTTCATGTGGTGAAATTAATGTCTCATTCTTGGCACGTGGCATTGGTTGCTACTGCAAGGCCACTGAGTACACCACTTTGTTTCCAGCTGGGTGCTACAGTTACAGTCCCCCTTGTACTGCAGCATCAGAGGGAAATGAAGAAGAGGCAGCATAGAAGTCAAGCTGCTCGAAAATGGATGAGGAGGAGGGGAAGAAGGACTCTCAGCAGGAGGCCTTACACACTTCGAGTCTTCATGGAGCACATTTTTATTTGTTCAAGGGACGCAGGTATTGCTGGTAAGGTCAGCATTTATTGCCCATCCCTAATTCTTCTACCCTACTACCTGCACCTAAGCCAGGAGCTTCATCAGTGTGCAGCGATTGCTTCACCAAGAAGGTAGTCACGGAACTCTGCCATCACTTGAACTAGACCTGCAGTCTCAGAGCAGGGCAATTATGGCGCTGCCAGTGGCCATCCAAGGAGATCATGACCCTGAATTTTTAAGCCAGTGGACCCTTCCTGGCTGGAACAGGCAACAAAGCAAACATCTCGCAGTTTGGCATCCATCGCTGCATCTGGGAGGTCACAGAGTGTCTGTGCACCAGGAGGGGGAAACTTCATTCTTTCTCTCTAAACAGAGAGAAGTAGGAGGAGTGCAAATATGGCTTTGCCAGGATAGCAGGCTTCCCCATGGTACAGAGTGCCACTGACTACACTACACCCATGACTTTGCAAGTACCACATCTCAATGGTGAGATGTACTAAAACCGCAAAAGGTACCACCCATTCAATGTGCAAGTTGGTGTGCGGCTATGCTCAACACATCATGCTGGTGAATGCCTGCCATCCTGGCACCAGTTATGATTAATTCAACCTGCAACAATCTGATGTTAGCAATCTTTCAGCCCTCTCAATGAACCATAGGGTGGCTGCTTGGCGCCAAGGGCCATCCATTGAAGCCCCTTCCCACTTCTTCCATCACATTGATGACTGTATCGGTGCCGCTTCCTGCTCGCAACCTGAACTGGAAAATTTAATTCACTTTGTTTCCAATTTCCACCCTTCTCTCATCTTCACATGGTCCATTTCCGACTCTTCTCTTCCCTTTCTCGATTTCTCTGTTTCCATTTCTGAGGATAGCCTATCAACCAATATTCACTATAAGCCTATGGACTCGCACAGCTACCTGGACTACACTTCCTCATATCCCACTTCCTGCAAGAACTTCATTCCATTTGCCCAGTTTCTCCATTTCCGTTGCATCTGTTCGGACAATGCAACCTTCCAGACTAATCCTTCCAATATATCTTCCTTTTTCCTCAACAGAGGATATAACCACGCTGCCCATCCCCCGCCCCCACCACTTTGGGTGACAGGGCTCTCAATCATGTCCGATCTATTTCACGCACTTCTGCTCTTACCCCATCCCCTCCCTCCTATAACCACAATAAGGTTGCCCCTGTCCTCATCTTCCACCCCACCAACCTCCGTTTTCAACGGATCATCTTCCACCGATCAGAGATAGTGGAGGGAACTTGTGCCTGGAGTCGGAGGAGGTAGAGGAGGTCCTAAATGAATACTTTGCTTCAGTATTCACTAGTGAGAGGGACCTGGTCATTTGTAAGGACAGCGTGGAACAGGCTGATATGCTCGAACAGGTTGAGGTTAAGAGGGAGGATGTGCTGGAAATTTTGAATGATATGAGGACAGATAAGTCCCCGGGGCCAGACGGGATATACCCAAGGATATTACGGGAAGCGAGGGAAGAGATTGCCGCGCCTTTGGCGATGATCTTTGCGTCTTCACTGTCCACTGGAGTAGTACCGGATGATTGGAAGGTGGCAAATGTTGTTCCCTTGTTCAAGAAAGGGAATAGGGATAACCCTGGGAATTATAGACCAGTCAGTCTTATGTCGGTAGTGGGCAAATTATTGGAGAGGATTCTGAGAGACAGGATTTATGATTATTTGGAAAAGCATGGTTTGATTAGAGACAGTCAGCATGGCTTTGTGAGGGGAAGGTCATGCCTCACAAGCCTTATTGAATTCTTTGAAGATGTGACAAAACACATTGATGAAGGAACAGCTGTGGATGTGGTGTATGTGGATTTTAGCAAGGCATTTGATAAGGTTCCCCATGGTAGGCTCATTCAGAAAGTAAGGAGGCATGGGATACAGGGAAAGTTGGCTGTCTGGATACAAAATTGGCTGGCCCATAGAAGTCAGAGGGTGGTAGTAGATGGAAAGTATTCAGCATGGATACTGCTGACCAGTGGTGTTCCACAAGGATCTGTTCTGGGACCTCTGCTCTTTGTGATTTTTATAAATGACTTGGATGAGGAAGTGGAAGGCTGGGTTAGCAAGTTTGCCGATGACACGAAGGTTGCTGGAGTTGTGAATAGTGTGGAAGGCTGTTGTAGGTTGCAATGGGACAGTGACAGGATGCAGAGCTGGGCTGAGAAGTGGCAGATGGAGTTCAACCTGGAAAAGTGTGAAGTGATTCATTTTGGAAGGTCGAATTTGAATGCAGAATACAGGCTTAAAGACAGGATTCTTGGCAGTGTGGAGGAACAGAGGGATCTTGGGGTCCATGTCCATAGATCGCTCAAAGTTGCCACCCAAGTTGATAGGGTTGTTAAGAAGGCGTATGGTGTGTTGGCTTTCATTAGCAGGGGGATTGAGTTTAAGAGCCGTGAGGTTATACTGCAGCTCTATAAGGCCCTGGTTTGACCACACTTGGAATATTGTGTTCAGTTCTGGTCGCCTCATTATAGGAAGGATGTGGAAGCTTTAGAGAGGGTGCAGAGGAGATTTACCAGGATGCTGCCTGGACTGGAGGGCATGTCCTATGAAGAAAGATTGAGGGAGCTAGGGCTTTTCTCATTGGAGCGAAGAAGGATGAGAGGTGACTTGATAGAGGGGTACAAGATGATGAGAGGCATAGATAGAGTGGATAGTCAGAGACTTTTTCCCAGGGTGGAAAGGGCTATCACCAGGAGGCATAATTTTAAGGTGATTGGAGGAAGGTTTCGGGGAGATGTCAGAGGTAGGTTCTTTACACAGAGAGTGGTGGGTGCGTGGAATGCGCTGCCAGCGGTGGTAGTTGAAGCAGATACATTAGGGGCATTTAAGCGAATCTTGGATCGGTACATGGATGATAGTCGAATGAAGGGTAGGTAGTTAGTTTGATCTTAGAGTAGGTTAAAGGTTCGGCACAACATCGTGGGCCGAAGGGCCTGTACTGTGCTGTACTGTTCTATGTTCTATTTCCACCACCTCCAGCGCAATGCCACCAGCAACATATCCTCCCCTCGTCTTTTATCATTCCGAAGGGACTGTTCCCTCCACGATACCCTGGTCCACTCCTCAGTGAGCCCCAACACCTCCGGCCTTTCCTGAGACACCTTTCCATGCAAACACAGGAGATGTAACACCTGCCCTGTTACCTCCTCCCCTCTCCCCGTCAAGGGCCCCAAACACTACTTCCAAGAGAAACAGTGATTTACTTGTACTTCTTTCAATTTAATATACTGTATTCGCTGTGGTCTCCTCCACATTGGGGAGACTAAATGCAGACTGTGTGATTGCTTTGCGGAACACTTCCATTCAATCCACAAGTGTGACCCCGAGCTTCTTGTCGCTTGGCAATTTCAATTCTCCACTTTGCATCTGCTCTGATCTTTCTGTCCTTGGCCTGTTACAGTGTTCTAATGAAGCTCAATGCAAGCTCGAGGAACAGCACCTCATCTTTTGACTGGGCACTTTACAGTCTTCCGGACTCAACATTGAGCTTAATCATTTCCGACCATAACCTCTGCCCCCATTTTTTTCTTTTCTCATGTGCTTTTTTGCTGGTTTGTTTTCTTTTTCTCCCCCATCTTGTTTCTTTCTTAATCCCTTTCCTTGGTGTTCGGATGGCTGCTATCCTGCCATTTACACCGCTTCCAGACACATCTTTTGTTTCTTTGCTAGTCCCATTACTGCTCCGCTTGACTTGTACCATCAAACCTTTTGTCATTTAATCTCTCCTGCCCTCCACCCTATCACAGACCTTCCCTTTTGTTTTTCTGCCACCTCCCTGCTTTCACTTGCTCAAAACCTATTACATTTCTAACTTTTGCCAGCTCTGACGAAAGGTCACAGACCTGAAACGTTTACTGCTTTTCTCTCCACAGATGCTACCTGACCTGCTGAGTATTTCCAGTATTTTCTATTTTTGTTTCAGATTTCCAGCATCCGCACTATTTTGCTTTTCTATCCACTCTACACCTGGCTGATGACACCCCTTAATAACCCCACCGCACATGACTAGCACCCATATAATGAGAAACATGCTACAATGAGGAATGTCATCGGGCAGACCATCGGGGTGCTAAAGCAACAGTTCTGCTGCCTTGACCGCTCGGGAGGAGCCCTCCAGTACTCGTCAGAGTGGGTTCCCTGATTCATGGTGCTCTGTTGCATCTTCCACAACCTGGCCACCATAGGTTCGGCAAGCACTTCAGGAAGAAGACGTGGAAGAGGAAGATGAAGGGAGGAGGCAGCTGGCACATTCACATTCTGGATGGACTGACCATGAACACAACATCAGACTCCAGTTCCCCTGAACAAAACAGCACATCACCATTTTTCAACAGTCTTCATCTTACTAACCCTCTGTGTTGTACCATCGCAGCATCCTCTTGGCCAAAATCCTGAAAGAAATCCCACCACAAAGCAACTATTCCATGTCAACTTTACCTGATACCACATCCAATACTTCATGCAATGCTCAACTACCTTGTGCATTCCTTTACTGTCTGTTTTGTGGTGCTATTACCTGGTCTAGTGCTCCTTTATAGTGCTATCCCAGTGGTTGCTGCATGGCTGGTGGAAGGCCAGTGGGGGAGACTGCAGATGGCCTTGCAGGATGACCTGGAGCAGCTCTGGCTCTCTAAGGCCCAGCTTCAGACTGCATCACCTCAGCATGGATGGCAGCAGTCTGGGCTGGCTGACAACAGGAAGGGCACTGGCAGGGTGGTAGAGGTGGGAGCCTGAATGCTGCCATCCTGAGACAGGACAGCAAGTTGAAACTCCATAGAAGCCCTGCCACTTCCTGGGACGGTGCCTCAGCAATCTGCTCGAGAAAACAGTTGCTTGCCTGCTGTGAGGTCCTGAAAGCCGCTTTCCCATGATGACAGCAATCTAAGCCTGCATGGTACCAGCTGGGCTTGCATGGCAACAGGTGGAGATTTCATGACCTCAGTCTGAGCTTCTACTGCAGCACTCAAACGTTGTGTGACTTCTGCCTGTGCTGCAATGGAAGCTGAGACATCGACCATCAGACACTGCTGTACAGGTGGGTTTGCAAGTGTTCCCATGGAGTTGGCCACCACTTCCGCACTAGAAAGGATGGGCTCCAAGCTCTGTGAAAAGCCCTGTGTCAAGTTGGAGCTGTAGTTCTCCATGCTCCTTTACAGTGATAACTGTCTTTCCACCAGGTTTGCCAATCCATCAAGCATTTCAATGTAATAAAAACAAGAAATGCTGGAAATACTCAGCAGGTCTGGCAGCATCTGTCGAGAGAGAAGCAGAGTTAACGTTTCAGGTCAGTGACCCTTCTTCAGAACTAGCAAATATTAGAAATGTAACAGGTTAAAAGCAAGTAAAATGGGGGTGGGGCAAGAGATAACAAAGGAGAAAGTGTAAATAGGACAAGGTCACAGAATAGCTGACCAGAAGGTCATGGAGCAAAGGCAAACAATATGTTAATGGTGTGTTGAAAGACAAAGCATTAGTACAGATAGGGTGTTAATGGACTGAAAACTGAACAGCCGCCAGTACAAACATGAAAAAATACAGTGGGTAAGCAAACTGAACAAACTAAGATGAAATAAAATAAAATAAACCAGAAATTTTTTTTAAAAAGGACAAAGAAAAAAATAAGTAAAAATAAAAGTAAAATGGGGGGCCCGTCATGCTCTGAAATTATTGAACTCTATGTCCAATCCGGCAGGCTGTAGTGTGCCTAATCCATAAATGAGATGCTGTTCCTCAAGCTTGCGTTGATGTTCACTGGAACACTGCAGCAATCCCAGGACAGAGATGTGAGCATGAGAGCAGGGGTGCGGTGTTGAAATGGCAAGCAACCGGAAGCTTGGGGTCCTGCTTGCGGACTGAGCGGAGGTATTCCGCAAAGCGGTCACCCAGTCTGTGTTTGGTCTCCCCAATGTAGAGGAGACCACATTGTGAGCAGCGAATACAGCATACTACATTGAAAGAAGTACAAGTAAATCGCTGCTTCACCTGAAAGGAGTGTTTGGGGCCTGGGATAGTGAGGAGGGAGGAGGTAAATGAGCAGGTATTACACCTCCTGCGATTGCAGGGGAAGGTGCCATGGGAAGGTGACGAGGTGGTGGGGGTAATGGAGGAGTGGACCAGGGTGTTACGGAGGCAACTATCCCTTTGGAATGCTGACAGGGGAAGGGAGGGGAAGATGCGTTTGGTAGTGGGATTTCTGTGTGCTTGCTAATCAGCTTTTTTTTGTACACCACCCCATCTGATTTGGTGGCTGCAAATGTCAGTTCGAGTGAAGGTGATTCTTCTTTCTCAGTCTATTTTCCCTCTCGGCCTTCAGCCTTCCAGTGTACACATGCACAAATCATTGAAGGTGGCAGGGTAGGTTGAGAAAGCAGCTAATAAAGCATACAGGATCCTGGGCTTTATAAATAGGGACAGAGAGTACAAAAGCAGGGCAGTTATGATAAACCTGCATAAAACACTGGTTCAGCCTCAAATGGAGAATTGTATCCAGCTCTGGGCTCCACAGGGAGGATGTGAAGGCTTTAGAGAGAGTACAGAAAAGATGCATGAGAATGGTTCCAGGGATGAGGACATGTGGATAGATTGGAAAAGGTGGAGCTGTTCACTTTGCAGCAGATTAAAAGGAGATGTAATAGTGATATTCAAAATCATTAGGGGTCTGGACAGAGTGGATAAGGAGAAACTGTTCCCGTTGGCAGAAGGATCGAGAGCCAGAGGACATCAAGGTGAATGGGAAAAAAAGAAATAGTGAACTGAGGCAGTGAGAACTCAAGTCGGTGAGCAGCGGGAAGGAGCAAGACCAGCAGTGGGGATAAAAGCAACATAGAGGCAGCGAGAATTCAGTTGGCAAGTGGCAGGAAAGAGTGACACCAACAGAGGGGATAATTAATACTAAGCTAATTAAGAAAGTAATTAAATTAAATTAACTAAATAACATAATTAACAATGGCAGGACAGGTGTTGTGTTGCAGCTGTGGAATGTGGGATCTCCTGCAAGCCAATGCGATCCAGGACAAGCACGTCTGTAGAATGTGCAAGTAGCTACAGGAGTTCCGGATCAGGATTATTGATCTGAAAGCCGAACTGCAGACACTGCGCAACATCAGGGAGGGGGAGAGACTTTGTACCAGAAGACAGTTACACCCCTCAGAGTAGGGTCACCTGTTTTGGTCAGCAGTGAGAGACAGGAGGGTGTGACCATGACTGAGGCAGCAGCACAGGTAGATAAGGTGGTTAGGAAGGCATATGGGATACTTGCCTTTATTAGCTGAGGCATAGAATATAAGAGCAGGGAGATTATGATGGAGCTGTATAAAATGTTAGTTAGGCCACAGCTGGAGTATTGTGTACAGTTCGGGTCGCCACACTATCGGAAGAATGTGATTGCACTGGAGAGGGTGCAGAGGAGATTCACCAGGATGTTGCCTGGGCTGGAGCATTTCAGCTATGGAGAGACTGGATAGGCTAGGATTGTTTTCCTTAGAGCAGAGAAGGCTGAGGGGGGGCCTCATTGAAGTATACAAAATTATGAGGGGCATACATAGGGTAGATAGGAAGAAACCTTTTCCCTTAGCGGAGGTGTCAATAACCAGGGGGCATAGATTTAAGGTAAGGGGCAAGAGGGTTAGAGGGGTGTTGAGGAAGATTTTTTTCATCCAGAGCGTGGTTGGAATCTGGAACACACTGCCTGAAGAGGTGGTAGAGGCAGGAACACTCACAGCATTTAAGAAGTATTTAGATGAGCACTTGAAATGCCATAGCAAGCAAGGCTATGGGCCAAGTGCTGCAAAATGGTATTAGAATAGATAGGTGCTCGATGACTGGCACAGATATGACGGGCCTGTTTCTGTGCTGTATAACTCTAAAGGGACCGAGCAAACAGTAGTGGAGGAGCCTCAGCCTTTGCAATTGTCAAACAGGTTTGAGGTGCTTGCAATCTGTGTGGTACAGGAAGCTGTTCAAGTAATGGGGAGCAAAAAGGAAAACAGTGATAATAGGGGACAGTATAGTGAGGGGGATTGACAGTGTCCTCTCCGGTAAAGAGCGAGAGTCCAGAAGGCTGTGTTGCCTGTCCGTTACCAGGGTTTGGGACATTTGCTCAGGGCTGGAGAGGAACTTTCAGTGGGAGGGGTAGGATCCAGTCATTGTGGTCTATGTAGATACCAAAGACATTGACAGGACAAGGAAAGAGGTTCTGTATCGTCAGTATGAGGAGCTAGACACCAAATTAAGAAGCAAAACATCAAAGGTAATAATCTCTGGATTAAAACCTGAGCCACGTGCAAATTGGCATAAGGCAAATAAGATTAGAGAAATGAATGTGTGGCTCAAAGACTGGTGTGGTAGAAGTGGGTTCCTGTTCATGGGGCACTGGCACCAGTACTGGGGAAAGTGGGGGCTGTACCGTTGGGACGGTCTACACCTGAACCGTGCTGGGACTACTGTTATAGCGAGCCGCATAACTAGGGAAGTAGAGAGGGTTTTAAACTAAATAGTGGGGGCAAGGGATCAAACTTGGAAAGATGTGGTAAATCAAAGAGTAGAGACAAGGCAAGAAAAAAAGGTATTAATATGGGAAATAATAAACAGACCATGACAGAAAGGGACAGAGAGTACAAATCTAAGAGTATATCAGCAGATAAGGCTAGAAGTTACAAAGATAATAAAAGGACAAATCTACGGTTGCTAATTTTGCTGATGAAACAAAGATAGGTAGGAAAGTAAGTTTTGAAGAGGACTTAAGGAGGCTACAAAGGGATATAGTTAGGCTATGCGAGTGGGCAAAGATCTGGCAAATGGAGAATAAGGTGGGAAAATGTGAAATTGTCCATTTTAGTCGGAAAAATTTTAAAAAAGCATATTATCTAAATGGTGAGTGATTGCAGAGCTCAGAGATGCAGAGGGGTCTGGGTGTCCTAGTGCATGAATCACAAAAGATTAGTATGCAGGAACAGCAAGTAATTAGGAAAGCTGATAGAATGTTATTGTTTATTGAGGGGAACTGAATACAAAAGTAGGGAGGTTATGCTTTAGTTATACAGGGCATTGGTGAGACCACATTTGGAGTACTGTGTACAGTATCAGTCTCCTTATTTAAGGAAGGATGTAAATGTGTAGGTAGCAGTTCAGAAAAGGTTTAGTGGACTATTACCTGGAATGGGCAGGTTGTCTTATGAGGAAAGGTTGGACAGCTAGGCTTGTATCCGCTGGAGTTTAGAAGAGTAAGAGGCGACTTGATTGAAACATATAAGATGCTGAGGGCTCCTGACAAGGTGGATGTGGAAAGGATGTTTCTTTCCTCTTGTGGGAGAATCTGGAACTAGGGGTCACTGTTTAAAAATAAGGGTGGCCCATTTAAGACAGAGATGAGGAGAAATTTTTTCTCTCAGAGGGTCGTAAGTCTTTGGAACTTTCTTCCTCAAAAGGTGGTGGAAGCAGAATCTTTGAATATTTTTAAGGCAGAGGCAGATAGATTCTTGATAAGCAAGAGGGTGAAAGGTTATTGGGCATAGGCGGGAATGTGGAGTTGAGATTGCAATCAGATCAGCCATGATCAAGTTGAATGGCGGAGCAGGCTCAAGGGGCTGAGTGGCCTGATGTTCGTATGTCCGTAAAACCTGGTTGCGCAGCGAGAGGTTAGGATCTGGAATGCACGGCTTGAGAATGTGGTGGGAACAGATTAAATCGAGGCCTTCAAAAGAAAATTGGACAATTATCTGAAGGAAAAAGGCAGAGTAGTGGGACTAGGTGAATTGCTCTTGCAGAGAGCTGGCACAGACATGAGAGGCTGAATGGCCTCCTTCTGTGCTGTAACCATTCGATAATTTCTGTCACTGGCTAGCCAGGTGGCAGTTCTTGGATATTTGACATGCACAAGAGCAGGGTTGGGGACGCATAGAGCAAAAGGTGCATGATTACATTGTCTGCAGCTTGTTCATCATAACAGAGTACAGGATGAGGGTGAAGTGGCATTTGAGAAGTTGCATTAGGCAGGAACATATTGTCATCCTCCACAGCTTCAGCAACACTACTGGCCATGGCCTCAGTCACGGCTGCTCCAATTATTTCTAGTACTTGCAGCCATGCCTGCCCCCTGCTGGTGAACTGCTGCTGTTGTCAACTATGAGCCACCTTGTCCTGCAAAAGAGATGGAAGTGTGTCAGTGAGTGTGGTGCCATGTGTTTCAGTGAATTGCCTGCCACAGTTGAATAGCTGACAATGTGAGATGGGAGTGTGCAGCTTCCAGCAGTGGTACATGCATGAGAGTGAGGTAAGGCAAATGAATGTGAGGTTTGGGTCGCAGTTGAGAAAGATTGTTGATAGGTGTGAGAAGTGGGTGTGGTCAGTAGAGCCAGATGTGAGGCTAGTGCTACAGTTAGTAGCATATGGAAAGTAAGGATACATTCACTGATTTTTACTACTAATGTGAGCTCTTTAAACTTCTTGCTGCACTGCATTCAGGTCTTCGGGGCTAGACTCATGATATTGACTGCTATGGTCAGTTGCTGCCATTGCCTTCTCAGCACTTATCTGGAGGGCCTCCTAGCCTCTTGAGGGAAGACAGCCTCCCTCCTCCTGTTGACCTCCAGCATGGAATTCAAGAACCTTGGAACAAAGTCTCAGGCCTGTTGTGCCATTTGTTGTTCCTTCCTCCAGGTCTTCCACTCTTCCTCAAGCAGTTTCAGCCCCTGATGCAGGCAGAATGCACCTCGTCTTTAAGAAGTGCAGTCAGGCTTTAAGTAGTGCTGGTCTCGCATGAACTTGGGCGCCTGCTGAAGTGTTCAGTCAATCTGCATAGGTTCAGTGCTGGGTTGCAGGCCAAAGCATTTAAATTAGCGGGCAGCTCAAAGTTTGCATGCTGCCTGTATCAGTTTGAAAGGCTTGGGGGCTATTCACGCATCGCGATCCCTGTACCCAATTTTGGGGACTATCCCATTCAGCCCCCAGGATTCTTTGCTCTGTCAGAGTTAGAATCCATAAATGAATTCTGATGAAAGGTTACACACCTGAAAATGTTAACTCTGTTTATCTTTCCATGGATGCTGCCAGACCTGCTGAGAATTTCCAGCACTTTCTGTTTTTATTACAATATTTTTGGATCTGGTTGTATAACTGGCACCACCATGCAGCCTCAAGGTTCATTTGTGTGAGCATGGACTAACAGGTACCATATTTTAGTGAGCTCTCAGTGTGTGATGCTTTGCAATCATATACAATTCTATGTACAATTTTTTTCCACAGCTATATGGCTACATTAAAATCCACTACCATTGCCTATTCAGGGGCTTAAAATTTAGCAGTTGTCCCTAAATACAACATGAACACAATGAGCAGCAACATAATGATACTAAATTAGCTCATTCTTTCAACTAGTCAACACAACTAGTTGCAAAATGTTGTTGCAACATTGTATTACTGCAACTATAACCATAACCTTTAAGCATATTTTCAATAACAGAGCATTGGATTCCTGTGTAAACTATCAACATTTAGTGGCACAAATTATACTATAAACAGTAACTATCAACTAAGAATTACGACTGGTGGAATAGCCAGTTAACACTTAGCGTGTATATGTAACAACTTTCCGGCAACAATTTAAGAGAAGTGCGAATCCATTTCAAAGAAACAGTTTCGTACCTATGTCAAAATAATGGACAAAGGAATGTTATTGCAAAGGTTAAGTGTTCCTCTGCTTCTATGGAACACAGTAATATCAGGATTTAATTTATGAGCTGTGTCATTATCTTTAGACATTTTTGCACAAGCTAACAAATGTTCAAGCTAGCAAGACTGTGGTTCAAAAGAAAGGGAACTGAAATATTAGTAACAAAGATAGACCAAGAGACAAAGAGATATGGATAGGTTAATTGAGTGGGCAACAAGATGGCAGATGGAGTATAATGCAGGGAAGTGCGAAGTTATGCACTTTGGTCGTAAGAATAGAATATTTTTAAAAGGAATGCAACTTGTAAGTGTCGATGTTCAAAGAGACTTGGGTGTGCGTGTACAAGGAACGCAGAAAGTTAACATGTAGGTACATCAAGCAATTAGGAAGGCAAATGGCATGCTGGCATACAGGAATAGGAAATATTGCTACAATTGTACAGGGTTTTGGTGAGACCATATCTGGAATACTGTGTACAGTTTTGGTCTCCACATTTAACAAAGGATATTCTTGCATTGGAGGCTCACTAGATTGGTCCCTGAGATGAGGGGGTTGTCCTATGATGAGAGACTAAGTAAAATGGGTCTGCATATTCTGGAGTTTAGAAAAATGACAGATGATCTCATGAAACATGTAAGATTCTAAAGGGACTGGATAGAGGACACACAAAGGGCTGAATTTTACCGGCCCCTCGACAGCACGGATCGCGGCGCGAATACATGCAGGGTTCAACTCTACTTATCATATGGAAATAGGTATGGTTCATCCTACATTGTGTGATTCTCTGCACATAAGTATCTGTACGCGCCAGAGGCAATAACAATGGGCAGGTGTGATCCACGTAGAGGCCCCCGGTCATGAGCAGCAGCCCACAAGGCGAGCTCGCCATTATGACTGCCATGTATCTACAGGCCCCACGTGACATGCCATCGGATGTCAGAGCACCAGTGTCAAGAGGAGATTGCGCAATAGGGAGGGTGGTGAGATGTCTCTGTGCCCTGCTCAAGGATGACCCTGCAGCCCATGGGCTGCTGTGGACATCCCATGCCTTTGTTCCTCATAGTGGCAGCGATTCTCAAGCCTGATGCCTCTGCAGCTTTTTAGGGGCCGACCAGAGACCTTTGTGGGGTCACACAGTCAGCAGTGCACCGCTGCATCAGGGAGGTCACCTGCACCGGAGGGCCAGTGAGGATTTCTGCTTCAGGACAGACTCTCACAACCAGGTCCAGAAGGCCATTGGTTCTGGCACCATTGCTGGAGAACCATAGGTTGTAATGTTCATAGACTGCACTCACGTGGACAGCAGGCCTCCCGCCACGCTACCACTTGCAGATGTCACATTAAAGGAGCCCTCTCAAGCTAAGAGAAGCTGGTATGTGATCACCGCAGATGCTTGCTGCAAATGTGTGACCGCTTCTCAGGCAGGTGCCATGACCTGGGTCTTGCACCAGTCCCGGCTGCCAACGCTGTTCACTGAACTGGCTCAGATGGAGGGGTGGCTTCTTGGAGCTAAGGGCTATCCTTTGCGGACATGGCTCCCGATACCAGTGAGAGACTCCATCACTGCTGCAGAGGAGAGATATAACGCCAGCCACTGAGCTACATGAGCCACCATTGAAAAGGAGATCAGCATGCTGAAAGAGCACTTCCAGTGCCTGGATGGATAGGGTGATGCCCTGTACTGCGGGCCAAAAAGACCAGCTCCTTTGCTGCTCTACACAACTATGCACCCAATAGGGGCCAGGCGTGGAATGATGAGGAGAGATGTCAACAGGATTGCTCCTCGGACTATGAGGACGTCGAGGACATTCAACATGAAAGACGCATGGGACAGCAGATGGCACCCAGGCTCTGCACGCAGGACTAGTAGTGAGCTAGGGATGTACGGAAGTGGCTTATCAGACAAAGGCTGTCTGCTCCATAGGAACCAACATGAGCTCTGCAAGCCACACATTACCCTCACTCACCTGCTGTGCACCAATCTACATCTGCAGCATCCCTGTGTAAACCATTAGAGGCAGCAGCTGACTGAGCCTATGTCCATATCACTGCATCCGTGGAGACGCTCATGAGTAATGGTGGCATGGCAATGATGTTACTCTCCTGAAGGGCCAATGGTGCAAAGGGATGAAACATTGACGCTACATGCTGGCACACATCATTCACACAGAGAAAAGGACACACATGTTGGTGAGGAGCATTTAGTGAAAGATGTATTTACATTGCTGTGACACCTGTGCATTCCCATTTGTGTCAGTGTGTTCTCTGTAAATCTCTGTAATACCTTTTATGGTCTATTTAAATCTCACGTCCTGGAATGTGCAAAATTAAGATTATTCACCCAGGTGCGGCACACCTACAAGAAGGAATGTTACACTTGAGTGGGAGAAGGATCACATCTTCATAGGACACTGGGACACAGTAGGGTAAGTATGTGGCAGCAAAGCGGAAAGTGCTGGGGTAACTCAGCAGGTCAGGCAGCATTTGTGGAGAGAGAAGCAGAATTAACTTTCAGGTCTGTGAACTTGGATAAGTTAACTCTGCCATTCTGGCAGCAAAGCAGAAAGTGCTGCAGAAATCCAGCAAGTCAGGCAGCATCTGTGGAGAAAGAAACAGAGTTAACTTATCCAAGTTCACAGACCTGAAAGTTAACTCTGCTTCTCTCTACACAGATGCTGTCTGATCTGCTGGATTTCTGCAGCACTTTCTGCTTTGCTGCCAGATTGACAGCAGCCCCCACCCTTCCGCAGTCAGGTAAGTATTCTTTGACAGCTATCAGGAAGCAGGTGCTGGGATGCTTAAAATAGGGCCTCAGCACCTGCTGCACAACTGTCAAAAACTCTCTCACTGCGCCGAATGTCCAGACTCTCCCCATGTAACATGAGGAGGGCGGCTCGGCGCCGTGATTCTAATGAACCCCTGCGCATAATATCACAGGGGCTCTGCAGCAGCTGCCAAATGTGGGCGCCGTGCTGAGTTGAAATTGCCCCGAATAAAATTCAGCCCAGAGAGATTGTTTCCACTGGTCGGGGAAACTAAAACATGGGAGCACAGTCTGAGAATGAGGGGCCGATCATTTAGGACTGAGATGAGAAGAAATTACTTCACTCAAAGGGTTGTGAATCTTTGGAATTCTCTACCCCAGAGGGTTGTGGATGCTCCATTGTTGAATACATTTATGGCTGGGAGAGACAGATTGTTGGTCTCTCAGAGAATCAAGGGGTATGCCGAGCAGGTGGGAAAGTGGCGTTGAATCCTAAGATCAGCCATGATCGTTTTGAATGGCAGAGTAGTCTCTGGTATACTTCAGCTCCTATTTCTGTATTTTTGTATTCTTGTTTCGACCTAATATATTGTTCAAGATGCACAGGAAGCAATTATAGACTCCTTAATTCACTTGCATATTTTATACCTTATACAATTTGGGTTAGCTCTTTTTATATTGATTACCAATCTAGGGCAAGAGTAGTGCTGCCAATTAACTTGTTTAAAAAAAGTCAACAAGGGAATGCAGCACCCAGTGGAACAGAAGAGCCAGACTTTAACGTTGGGCAGGAGGCCCCGCCCACCGACCCAAAAGTCGGGGGCAAGCCTGCCTCCGCCGGGCCTGGGGATCTATGCCAGGATTTTTTAGCTCCGCAGGCCTTTAATTGGTCTTGGGTGGGACTTCCACCTCCTTGAGGCAGGAAATCCCGCCTAATGGAGCTGCCGGCCCACTGATTGGCCGGCAGCTCTTAGTTGTAGCAGCGCCATCGGGAGCGGTGACCACTGCTGGGACTACACCCAGTCATCGCAAGCAAGGTGAAGGATGGCCCCGGAATTCAGGTAAGTTTCTGAGGCCTCACCGGGGACAATCGGCTGGACCCCGTTGAGGCGGGGGGGCGGTCAGTCGGGTTTGTGGGGGGGGGGGGGGGGGCGGTACAGGTGAGTGTTGTGCTGTAGGGCTGCTTGGGGCTTTGGGGGTGGCCCTCCGTGGGGCACAGGGTGCCCGATCAGGAGGACCCCCCCCCCTCGCTCCCGACAGCCCGCAAAAACCTGGTGGTGTTCTTGGGATCTTTGACATCCACCCAGCCAGGGTAAAATACCTGCGGCTGCGGGAAGAGGCCCTTAAGTGGCAGTTAATTGGCAACTTAAGACCCTTGATTGGCCTGGGGCCGCCGGGCGGTTTCTCGCCACTGTCGCCCCGTGTATAATTGCAGCAGGGGTGCAAGGGGGTCTGGAACAGCATTCCCACCACCACCCCGCCAACTCAATTTTATGCCCAACCACCCCCCGCCTGCCCAACCACCAGCAGCATGCTCGTTGGGAGCTGTAAAATTCCAGCCAAGGTGTCTGTTGGAGGTACTGCAGAATACATCACAAGCTTTGAAATGAAGGGCTATAGAGGATGGCATTATTGTGTCATCAGACTAGAACCAGTTGTGTTATCCCCAGTTATAGCAAAACCAAAGGGGATCGGAAATAGCCAATCTTGCTTCACGTCAATTTGTCCCTGACAGAAAACAAATGAGAATGAACTTGACAACTGCCATCACAGTGGTGCAGATAATGCAAATGGCATTTGGATATTAATTTGCACAAGCATTTCTGCTAGCTAAATGGTAGCATTTAAAATAATATATTCCAATAGCACCAGGTATAGCAAAATCTCTTCCTGGGATGTTCAACTAGTGACAGTGATATATTTGCAAATCTATTGGTTAGCCGAGAGGAACCAATAAATGAAGAATAAAAAACAGGGATACCGCAATGATCGATGGCAGAAGGAATAGAAATCTTGTAAACTGCAAAACTGCCAGTTAAAATAACAAGAGAAACAATGATAAAAGAGAAATAGATACAGAAAACAATGTAAGTGAACAAGGGAAGAAAGAAAAATGAGACAAAAAGAAAATGGGAGAAATAAAAAGCTCAAATTAAACAAGAAAAGAGGAAGAGAAATGGAGGCAAAATATATTTTTACAGTAAATAAGATTTTTTTTGTTACTAAATACGTGAGAAAGACAGTAAGAGTCAGAGAAGTACAGACATACAGAATTCAAAGACAGATCTCACTATGGGCTAGAACAAGTTTAGCTTGCTATTTCTCATAATGGATCATATTATAGGACCAAAAGTATTTGAAGGTGCCATAAAAAGGAAGGAAAGACTAGTAAGCCTCTAAGTATTTTACCCAAGTGAATAGTAAACATCAAGATGTAATTTCCTATGGAAGGAATTGTGAAGCCAAAGCTTCATGAAAGTTGGCAGCAAATTTGGAGATAACACAGGAGGGACAATGAGCCCTGTGTGAAGAAGAGAAAATTAGTACGAAGTTCAGAGGTAATGTTGGAAGGAGCAGACACACTGGCATCTGAACAGCCAGATTCCAAGCAGATTTAAAATTTACAGAAACATTAGCAGTTTTGCACAACTGCTTCAAACCATGCTGGAACAAAATTTCAAGCCTTGATCTCTGGCAATTACATACCATTTGGATCACACTATTTGTGACATGAAAATAAGCTGTGAGGGATGCACAATATTAGCATTTATATCGCTTTTGCTGATATGTCGCATGAGCTGACCCATATCTTGTCACTTCTAGTATTGGCTGGTATTTCTTATCAAAACTGCCAAACAAGTGAGTTACACAAGACCTCCATGTGCTGCGCAGTAAACTAATGACCGAGTGCAGAAATTAAAACATTTTAAATGATTTAAACTTGTAGTGCTAATATTTTGATGTACTTAAATCAAGTGAAGATTACATAAAGCACATCTGATTTGTATGATGCATTTAATCCTCACCATGGACAAATATGTGGTGTAAATAAATAGAGAAAATGAGATAGTGTTAAAACCAAAAGAAATAACTACAGTTCTTCTCTGGACTTTATTATGTTTTTGAACCTTTACCAGCACATGCCAAGATTATTAGCCGAGAGGCCAAGAAATTACTGGCCCAAACACACATGTTCTTTGTGTCTTATTTACTGTAACACATCAAATTACTTGAAAATGTTTTTTTTTTTAGGAGGAAAGCATCAGCATAAAATATTCCAAGTTCATTTCAGTAGTTTTAAAATAGCTTTGTCCATCCAATTTGTCTTCTACACAAGTAGGTATCTTGCCAATTTTTTCAAGCAGAAAGTATCAGTTATGCATAAAATATAGCATTGCTGAAATAATTACTGTTCTTAAATTTATTAGTACAGTACCCATTTACCACCTATTTTCAAGCTTTCAATGAAATAACCTCCAGCCTTTGACACTGAAAGACATTAAAACTAGTGCATTAAACCAAAGGATAGATTTATAGTTGTGGGATTGATTACCTTAACCTCGGGAGCTTTTCAGACCTTAAATGCTCCACAAACCCTTCCGAGATATCAGCTGCAAGAGCTCTGTTGTGCAATGGGATAATAGGTGAAAATCTCTGGGTATCCTCGGAACTCCCCCAGACACAGCAGATGGATGATTCGCCTGCTTCCCTGCCCTGACTGGAATTCACAGCAGTGGCTATATGGATGCAAAGCTGGAGCGCCCAAATCCTGGCCTGCTGATGGGCGATGCACCTTCTCTCTGTGGCCCTCAGTTTTGAGGCATAAGTCCCCTAACTATTTCTGATTACAAAGAACAAGCAAGAATGCTGAAAATCTGAAATAAGTCAGAAAGACCTGGAACTGACGACTCACAGCCAAAACATTAACCCACATTTTTTTTTAGGCGTTGGCTGATCTTACTGTACATTTCTGTTTTTATTGTTTGTGAATGTACAAATTGTTCAGTCTATTTACACTCATGATTCAGATTTGACTTATAATCAATGAAATTAGAATACCATGAAATATTTGCACACTCTCCAAAAAATAGATCATCTATTAAACTGTGCTTAGAATATTAATTCATTTACCAGCAACAGTTTTTATAGAAGTTTGAACAAATGCCTTCTAACCCAAGATTCTAATCAAGCAACTGTTGCTACATAGAATATTAAAAAAGACTGTGAGTCTATACTGAATATGCAAGTCTATCCACAGAATTCAGCTGACAATCGCCATAGTTAATACTTTGAAATTTAATCTAAGCACGTAGGGATACTGTCTGAAATGTGGCCTCTGATGCATGACTATATGCAGGTGATTTGCAAGTACATAGATTCAACTTTTTTGGGTGGGGGTGGGGAAGCAGGCAAAATTGTGTTTACTTGCTGAGTAACGTCATCAGCATTCGGTCGAGGCTAATGAATAGCCGAATCAAAAAAAAATTATACTGCACTTTGCAATTAGTTTATCAGCTTGGCTCGGTTGCTAGCAGTCTTGTCTCTAAACCAGAAGGTTACAGTTTCATGTCACACTCCAGCACATAATCCAATGTAACACTCCAGTTCAATACTGAGCAATGAGATTGCTGCATTATTGGAGAGGTCATCCTTCAGCTCAGATTGGAAATCAAGATGCTGTTGTCTGCTCTGGTGGCTGAGATTAACATTGAAGATTCCATTGCTTCTATTCAAAAGAAAAGCAGGGAGTTTCCCTGGTGCCCTTGGCGACATTCCTTCCTCAACCAACTGTACCAAAAACATACTGGGGCTAATTTTCCTCTCTGGGCCTTGCTGAGCACCAGGCAGACAGACACAGATGATGAGGAGACATGCATCTCTGTGAAAGGAGTAAACTCAATTTTCCTGACCCTAGCACCCTCTTACTGCCCCGGCTGAGTCTCATGGAAGCAGAAAGCTAGCAAGTATGAGGATTTGCAGCTATAACCCTGACTGCTGGCATCAGGGCCTGAAGACCATTCTGGGGAGTGGGTGGTGGTAGGGATTTGTAATTCCAACATACCTGATGCCCCTGGACTTGGACTGCTCCAAGACCACAAAGATCCTACAATCTGTGGAGATGCCAAGCAAAAGCACCTTGCCAGCTTTTTTTGGGCTCCCTCCATTTGGGCATACTAAGGCACACACAGAGGAAAGTGAGTGGGAGCATCAACAATATCCCCCACCACTGCATGTACATCTTTATGCTAGGCCAGCACCTACTGGAGGCACATGTCTGCTTGCATCACTTTGGGAAGACATGAAACTGCTGCGGGCAGCATTGTGGAGTTAGAGATCTAATTCAATTAGTCTCTGCCCACTTTGCTTTCACTGTGCCTAGAAACTGAGTATTCCCAGGCTTACTGAAGAAGAAAACATACCCTATCAACTGCTCATTGCTGTTTGTGGAATCCTAAAAATAGTTACAAAATGGTTGCTGCATTTGCCAACAAAGCAACCACTACATTTCAAAGTAACCCACTGTACAGTTAGCATTTTAAGATTTTTCTCAGAGGTGTGATATAGAAATTCAAGTCAGTTTTAATCTTGAACAAACATCTGTATTTATTTTGGAATTTGGTCATTTTTTAGCCAGGTTACTGAAAAATAAATTGCAATAAATATAGAATATAAAACTGATGGAAACTAAAGGAAGTCCATCAGAAATGCAATACAAGATCAAAAAGTTGATTTCCTGCTGAAAACCCAATGTACTGCCTTATCAACAGTGCAAGAGATCTCAGCCCCAGGAATATGTATATATTTTAACTTGACTTAACTTCAGTACAGGTATGTACATATATATATTGGCAGGAACCAATATTTTTAAACCTGAAACCACAGTTTCTGTCTGTCCTAAAGTTAAGTGATGTCATCTGGCTCAAGGTAGTAACTTGCAGGCTACATATTTTTGTGATAAAAAATATGAAATTTATCAATTCTGAAAAAAATGTGGCTGTAGCCTTTCTCATTGATGACAAGACTCCAGCCAGACACTGACATTTTCATCACAAACATTTTAAAAGCACAATTAAGAGTTCAGCACTGCTTCAATCTGACCTTGATGGCATTCACAATGAATGTAGAATTAGATTATTTTCATATACGACAAACTACTAACTAAGCTTCAACTTGTTACAAATATTTTACTTCTTGTAGGGAAATCATCATAGTCAAAGTATCATTTAACACAGAAAGCTAGAAAAAGGAAAGCAGTTTTCAGGGGGGGAAAAAAACTGATGTACCACAAGCATAGATATACAGAAACTTTCACTCTATTAAATGTTAGTGTTGGGACAGTTGTAGCAGCGCTGCCGCCAAATGAGAAGGTTGTGGGTTCACATGCCAGAGATTTAATCCAGGCTTACACCTCAGTGCACGACTGAGGGAGTGCTGCACTATCACTTCCCGAAGACATGTTAAATTGAGGCCCCATTTGCCCTCTTAGGTGTACATTAAGGATGCAATGGTACAATTTAAAGAAGAGCCAAGGAGCATTCCTGGTGTTCTGAATAATATTTACATCTCAAATAATGCTAAAAAAAAGATTATCTGAATAATCATCTCACTGCAGTTTGCAAGAACTTGCTGTGTGCAAACTGGCTGCACTGTTTCCCTACCTTACAACAATATACTTCAAAAGTTTATTTTGTTGTGAGGTATTTTGAGATGACCTGTAGTTATGAAAAGTACAATAGAAATGCTAATTATTTCCTTTTTTAAAAGGGATAACTAAAACATAGGGGAAAAAATCAGCAAATGACTATATATTCAAATGGGAGGGAGCCAATTTTTCTTTTCAATGTGGTGCTTTCAATGGCAAGAATACAACAGCCTACTGAATACTGAAGAGCAGAATCAGTCAGCCTATTTATACTGTGCAATGTTAATAAAAAGTCAGTATCCTGAGAAGTAGTAGTAACTTTGTCCTACAACTGCTTAATTCTTGACCTGATTTTAGTTGTGAGCATTGATGTGAGGTTTTCAAACTGTCAGAAATAAATTAGAGATCCCTGGTGCAAAATTTGGATGCATAATGTCTGCTTTTTGGGTGTTGGAAGAGGCCTTAGAAGTCCAAAATACACACACCTCTGGTGTGAGTTGCACTGCATGTCATTTAAGTGAAGGCGTCAGTGCATTCGTTGGAAGAATGCAGTTCATGGGGTCAGTGTGTAACACTGACTTGACACCAGCAGTGCTCTTCAAGCTCAAAACTCCAGCTAATGCAGTCTCTTAATCATGTGTTATTTAAAGAGATCATCAACTACTTTCAGTTTAGTTGCTGATTGATAATCTACTGGCTATTGCTAGATTATACAAGTCTTTGGTATTTTCTAGGGTTCTTCAAAGTTGCTAAAGTCTACAGGGTGCTGAAGGACTTGGTCCTGGTATCAAGATTTCTTCACAATCCAGCTGCTCCCAGATATAGATGCAGTAGGTAAGCATTCCCCTTCAATACAACATGACTAGGAGAATCAGCAGAGGACACAGAGAAGAACAAGCTGCTATAAGGGCAGGGCGGGGTGGGGGCTAGTGGCTAGAGAAGGGTTCTCAGCAGGAGGCTATATCCATTCAGAGAGCAATTCTCCTACCTGAACCACAGTGAGGAACAGTGAATGTGGCATCTGTGCTTCACCTAAAGGCATCCTCACTGAAATCTTCCACCTGCTGCAGCCACAATTGCAACCTCAGAGCAGGGCAATGACCACACTACCAGTGGCTGTGAAGGTGACCATGACCATTAATACATCTGGCTCCTTCCAGGCTGGAGCTGGTGATATTTGCAACAATTTGCAGTCTACCATCCACTGTTGCGTAAGAGAGGTCACTAACGCTCTCTATTTAAGAGCGCAGGCTACATTTCATACTCTCTGGCAAGAGAGTTGCAGGTGGAATGATGACCTGGCTTTATGAGGATTCAAAACTTCCCCATGGTGCCTATGGGTGCATACCCCTTTGCAGGTGCCACGACCAAAAAGGGATTCTACTCCCTCAACGTCCAGCTTTTGTGTGACCATTGTTATCTGATTGCTTCACTCGGGCACAGATTTGGGACGCAGAAACAGTCCCAGCTCCTGTTTACTGTTCCCGAGGCGAAATTTCAGCCCCATGTCTCTGGATCATTAGTTAAGTAGCACAACTATACTACTGATGCCTTTACTTATTCACTGCCCTCTAGACAAAACGCTATGCCTCCATTTATCAATATTTGAAGGAACCAGTACTCCTCTATGTTTCCCATTCTCAAGAACAAACAAAGAACAAAGAACAGTACAGCACAGGAACAGGCCATTCGGCCCTCCAAGCCTGTGCCGATCTTGATGCCTGCCTAAACTAACACCTTCTGCACTTCCGGGGCCCATATCCCTCTATTCCCTTCCTATTCATATATTTGTCAAGATGTCTCTTAAACGTCACTATCGTATCTGCTTCCACCACCTCCCCTGGCAGCATGTTCCAGGCACTCACCATCTTCTGTGTAAAAAACTTGCCTCACACATCCCCTCTAAACTTTGCCCCTCGCACATTAAACCTATGTCCCCTAGTAACTGACTCTTCCACCCTGGGAAAAAGCTTCTGACTATCCACTCTGTCCGTGTCGCTCATAACTTTGTAAACCTCTAACATGTCACCCCTCCACCTCCGACGTTCCAGTGAAAACAATCCAAGTTTTTCCAACCTCTCCTCATAGCTAATGCCCTCCAGACCAGGCAACATCCTGGTAAACCTCCTCTGTACCCTCTCCAAAGCCTCCACGTCCTTCTGGTAGTGTGGCGACCAGAATTGCACGCAATATTCTAAGTGTTGCCTAACTAAGGTTCTGTACAGCTGCAACATGACTTGCCAATTTTTATACTCTATGCCCCGACCGATGAAGGCAAGCATGCCGTATGCCTTCTTGACCACCTTATCCACCTGCGTTGCCACTTTCAGTGACCTGTGGATCTGTACGCCCAGATCTCTCTGCCAGTCAATACTCCTAAGGGTTCTGCCATTTACTGTATACCTCACACCTGCATTAGACCTTCCAAAATGCATTACCTCACATTTGTCCGGATTAAACTCCATCTGCCATTTCTCCGCCCAAGTCTCCAACCGATCTATATCCTGCTGTATCCTCTGACAATCCTCATCATTATCCGCAACTCCACCAACCTGTCTTCAACAGGTCTCCCACAACTCTCAGTGGCTCCAAAGAAACCAACACTCTTGCTTAGACTTCTGCTACTGACGGCTCCAATCTCTAAGAAATTGTCTTGTCCACTAGATTACATTAAGCTGGGCTTCACTTTCCTTACTGCTGCCCAGAGCTCTACTCTCAAGCATGGACATATTGAAAGAGTGCCAGCAGAAAGGTCATGGCTGCAGAACACAAAGGATATTTCATCCAACTACTCTAGAGCATGAACATGCAAGCAATGTAGCATTCAGCATGGCAAAAACAGTTGCAGGGCCACTTTTGTGACCGAGCACAAGGATCCCAAAAGATTTCTGCCTATTTTCAGCAACTAGCCATCTCATTCACTCCTATTGCGAGGACAGCACTTAAAAGAAACACAGATTAAGAAGTAGCAATTATAACAGACAAAACTCTGCTTAAGAAAAATAAAGAATAAATAAACAGACAAGATCCATACAAAAAAAACTTTAAAAACACTTTATCCTTTTTTTCACAGCATTCTTATGAATGCAGCTTATCTTTAACACGTGCACTAAATGGGCAGAATAATGCTGGTTGTTCTGTGCAAGCCTCAGGATATTCAAGGCCATAAGGCCTTCACTTACACACAAGATCACTACTCAATTAAATTCCTGCTCAGAATGAGCCACATGGGTGCTTTCAGCTTGGATCAGGAAATGGGATCATCATTGATCTACTATTCATACATTCACAGTAGAGAGAGAAAAGTACATCATGAGTTGTGATAATAACTAAAACAAATTCTGCGGAAAAGACTGGAATCACATCAGGTAAAGTAAAACATTGGTACTTAAAGAAATTAATTATTGCACTTAAAGAAAAGCACAGTAGAAGAAATTCTGATGCCATTTTAGATGGTCGGAGGAAAGTTTAAGATACTACAGAATGAAACAGAATAATTAGTGCCTGGTGCAATTTCTAAAGTTGAGTCATTAAAAAGACTGGTGAAAGCAACGACAATAAGCAGAGAATTTTCCGACCACCATCAACTACCTGTTGCTCTTATTTTGCCTCAGGAATAAACTATATGACATGCAAAGAATCCCTAATCTTAGGTAAGAGCTGGAGCCAGAATATCAGGAATTGGAGCAGCAGAGTGATCAATAGAGTTCTGGAGTTCATATTGCAATAGCTGCTTTGCCAATCTAAGGTGATAGAAAACATACATATTTGTATACAATGTGTATCCCTGAAAGAAACAAAGCAAGACTTGCATTCATATAGCACCTTTCACGACCACCGGACGTCTCAAAGCGCTTTACGGCCAATGAAGTACTTTTTGAAGTTTAGTCACTGTTGTATTGCAGGAAATGTGGCAGCCACAGTAAACTCCCACAAAAAGCAACGTATTAATTACCAGATAATCTGTTTTTGTGATGTTGATTGAGGGATAAATATTGGTCAGGACACCAGGATAACTCCCCTGCTCCTCCTCCTCGAAATAATGCCTTGGGATCTTTTACATCAGCAAGCTGATGGAACATCATTTTAATGTCTTATCCAAAAGACAGCACCTTCAACAGTGCAATGCTCCCTCAGTACTGCACTGGAGTGTCAGCCCTGATTTTTGTGCTCAAGCCCGGGGGCTGAATTTTACAGACCCACCCCCACCCACCCCGATGTCGGGGGTCATGGCGGCGGAGGGGGGTGGAAAATGTTTCCAGAAGAGGCCTGTCACAGGCCTTGACGCTGGGAAGGCCCAGCCCGATATTGCCGGCGGTGGCGAGGCCTCGTGGCGCCCCCCCCCCCCTCCCTCAGCAACGGGACACCCATTAACATATTTAACTCCATTAAAATTAATGAATTAATCAGACCTGCACCTCTGCCTACTGTCCCGTTGCGATACTGGTGCCGGTGGCCGGCACTCCCGAGCCTTCGGATCCCCGTTGGGGAGCCGAGGAGGAACACTGGTGGGGAGGGGGGAGCAGGTAAGTTTCTCAGTCTGGGAGTGGGGGAGCAGTTTCAAACTAATATCATTGGTTTATGAGATGGTGGGAAGGGCTGGAGTTTAAAGTGTACGTACATTTGGAGGGGGGCGGGAAGGTCAGGTGGACAAGGGAAGTGTTTTTGGTGGGGGGGCGAAGAGAGCAAGAAATTAAGTGTATGGTTATTGGGGGGGGAGGGGTGAAAGAGCGGCAAATTAAATGTTTTTCAAATTTTTTGTAACCTCTTTCTTTAAAATTTAAATTGAATGGAAGGGCTTGAAACCTTTTAAAAATGGCATCAGCGCCTGCGCAAAGGCTGCTGATGCCATTGCTGGGGATGGACAACCTGCCTTCGGGGTGGGCAGTCCACCCTGGCCATTTAAATGAGTCACCGCACTGAATATCACGGCAGCTCCACGATGTGCGGTCCGCACGGGTGGATTGCCATTGTTTTCGTATGTAAATATAAATTCCAACCCCTGTAGTGGGACTTGAACCCGGAAACTTGTGATTCAGAGGTGAGAGTACTGCCAACTAAGCCATGGCTGACATTAGCACTGCTAATGCCCCAATATTAGGATTTCTGGACAGGAGTATTACTCTTTCTGCCGCATCATATCTGATCTTTATTATGTTTTGGGACAAAGGAGACTCAGATTTAGCATTTCTTTTGAAAAACAATGGCCCAGATACTTACAGGGTGTTGGGAGGGTGAAGGGAAGCCAAAAATAGCCAAAGAAACCAATAAGGATGAGGGCACAGTCGTCCTGACAATCTTAATGGCAGGACCGCATTATCATTTTTTGAATCCATTTCCTGCCCAACTACCAGCCAAATTGAAGGCCTGACCAGTGGCCGGGAAGGAAAACCAGTGGCAGAAGGCCACAGCTGGGGTCCCTTGGAGATGGTCCCCGGAAATCGGGAGGGCGGATACTTGGCCATACAGTTTGAGGGGGAAGAATTAGACTTTGTGGCACGGCGGTGGGGGGGGGGGGCTGGAAAAGGCACACAGCTTGTGGAGCCAACAGCTCCCACTTTTCTTTTACTGCCAAGTTTCCCAACTCCTGGAAAACCCGTATACGAGCAATGAATTTTAAATCAGGCTCGCAATTGTACTGTGGGAGCCTAATGTAAGTATGTTAATATTTAATGCCACTGTATAAATGTCATTTTTTCAACATGCATACGGAATTGCTTTTAGGCGGTAGCTCAACTTCCCAAGAAGTAACTTACATTGATAACATTTCAGCATTTCCGAACTTTTACAAAGTATTCCAAACATAAGTTTAAAAAGTATTCTCTGATAAAATGATACTGGAGCTAATCTCCAAGACAGATGCCCCTACTTGCTGGGTCTGGTGATTGACATTTCAAGGACTAGTTTAAAGACCATTGTGTTTTGCAATAAATTCCAGTCTTGCTTGTGTTTTTTCAAAATCACATCTCATCAGTTGTCAATGTAGATTGGATGTGTTCTTACATGCTGTTATCATGTTTGCAAAGCTTTTATGAGCTTTCAGATGTACAGTGAAATGCAACACAAACAAAATCTGTCTCACTGAAAAGTAATTGATAGGATGCAACTTGCTTAGATGCTTCTGAAATTAAAGGAATTGTATACTTTATTATTTTTATATATGGAGCATTCCATCCTTGGGATACTTGATTTTCTTTTTCATCGTTTTGATGAACTGCTTCAGAGTTCACTCAGCAAGTCGCACCTTGCCCAAGATCCAATTGAATGATAAATGTACTGGTCAGCCGAATGCCTTCCACCAGCCTCTGAAACAGTGCACATTTCAGGTGAGCAAGAAAGCTTACCTACAATGTCTTTGCATTGCCAATGTTGAAAACTAATGGGGCTCAGCAGGAATCCTTATCTCCTAGAAATTAAATTGAGTAAGAATAACATATTTTTGCTTAATACACTAATAGCAGTTTGTTGATTATCTAATTGCAGTGTTATTCCTCAAAGAGCAGTGGAGGCTGGGTCATTGAATATATTCAAGGCTGAGTTAGACAGATTTTTGATGGACAAGGGAGTCAAGGGTTATGGGTGAGGGGGGCAGTGGAAAAGTGAATTACGGCCACAATCAGATCAGCCATGATCTTATTGAATGGCAGAGCAGGCTTGAGGGGCCGAATGGCCTACTCATGCTCCTATTTCTTATGATCTTGTGATATTACGATGAATAATGTTAATAATATTGTTCCTTTAACAAAAATAAACAGTAAATCAAGTATCAAGAACCATATTTTCCTCCCTTTTTTAATTTGCACAATCAAGTGGATGAGAGAGGTTAAGCATAGCAAACACATGAAGGGGTGTAGAGTTTCCATTTTGAGCGCGATTGGGAAATTGTGCCCAAAATGCGCTTGGAATTGTGCTAGTTAGGTTCAGCTTCAAGTTTCTGCTACAATTCATTTGCATATTTGCACATTTAAAATCTTCCATGAGCTGGCTTAATCAGGCAATGTAATAGAATCTCTTTCCATTAAAATTATTATTCAATGTACTTAGGAGTGATAACCTGGATGTAGTTTTATTAACACAGATGAAAATGGGTTTATCACCAAAAATAAGCATTTTAAAAAGTATCCAGTCCTCCACCTGTGATAACCTGTGATTTAAAATCACTGAAAATTAATTTTGAAAAACTATACTGAAACATTTAATAGTTTCCTCAGTGTACATTAGTCAGTTTCTTCATAAATTAATTGTTTTTTGGTATGAGAAAAATGTTTAAACTGTGCCTGAATGCCTAAGAAAACTAGTGCAATTTGAAGAGCCTCCCCCAACCAGCCCAACTGGCAGCAATTTGCAATTTTGACCTGAGGGTTTGGCCAATTCTGTGACAGATGTCTTGAACCGACATAAAAGATCTCAGAGAACACAAAAGTGTATGGTTTTGGGTGTAACTCGCCTTTAAAATTCCCCAATCTTTTGTACTGGCTTGGGTGATTCCACCCAGATTGCACAACTATTTAGCAGAAACAAATGGAAACTCGACTCCATGATTTATAGAACAACCTACCCGAGCCAGATTGACCTCAACAAACAGTCAATCATCCACACCACCAGTCACAAGTGCCAACAACTTTACTGCCGGTCTCCTTCCAGGGATCCTCAGGGGACATCACTGGAGTCAGTCACATTTCGATGCACTAATCTATAAAGAAAGTAGCTGAAGTTCTGTATTGTCAATCACCCAGCTGCACAAAATAGTATCCACCAGAACCAGCAGCAGAAAAGGCAATAGTTTTTTTTTCTAAATTAGTGGCTCCCCAAAGTCCAGTACATTATTGACTACATGCGTGTGTCCGCTGTGTGCAACCAACAATCCTGTGTCATACCTGAAGAACATTTTGATGCAATATATTGTTTCTTTTGGGCCTCCTTATCTCGAGAGACAATGGATACGCGCCTGGAGGTGGTCAGTGGTTTGTGAAGCAGCGCCTGGAGTGGCTATAAAGGCCAATTCTGGAGTGACAGGCTCTTCCACAGGTGCTGCAGAGAAATTTGTTTGTTGGGGCTGTTGCACAGTTGGCTCTCCCCTTGCGCCTCTGTCTTTTTTCCTGCCAACTACTAAGTCTCTTCGACTCGCCACAATTTAGCCCTGTCTTTATGGCTGCCCGCCAGCTCTGGCGAATGCTGGCAACTGACTCCCACGACTTGTGATCAATGTCACACGATTTCATGTCACGTTTGCAGATGTCTTTATAACGGAGACATGGACGGCCGGTGGGTCTGATACCAGTGGCGAGCTCGCTGTACAATGTGTCTTTGGGGATCCTGCCATCTTCCATGCGGCTCACATGGCCAAGCCATCTCAAGCGCCGCTGACTCAGTAGTGTGTATAAGCTGGGGGTGTTGGCCGCTTCAAGGACTTCTGTGTTGGAGATATAGTCCTGCCACCTGATGCCAAGTATTCTCCGAAGGCAGCGAAGATGGAATGAATTGAGACGTCGCTCTTGGCTGGCATACGTTGTCCAGGCCTCGCTGCCGTAGAGCAAGGTACTGAGAACACAGGCCTGATACACTCGGACTTTTGTGTTCCGTGTCAGTGCGCCATTTTCCCACACTCTCTTGGCCAGTCTGGACATAGCAGTGGAAGCCTTACCCATGCGCTTGTTGATTTCTGCATCTAGAGACAGGTTACTGGTGATAGTTGAGCCTAGGTAGGTGAACTCTTGAACCACTTCCAGAGCGTGGTCGCCAATATTGATGGATGGAGCATTTCTGACATCCTGCCCCATGATGTTCGTTTTCTTGAGGCTGATGGTTAGGCCAAATTCATTGCAGGCAGACGCAAACCTGTCGATGAGACTCTGCAGGCATTCTTCAGTGTGAGATGTTAAAGCAGCATCGTCAGCAAAGAGGAGTTCTCTGATGAGGACTTTCCGTACTTTGGACTTCGCTCTTAGACGGGCAAGGTTGAACAACCTGCCCCCTGATCTTGTGTGGAGGAAAATTCCTTCTTCAGAGGATTTGAACGCATGTGAAAGCAGCAGGGAGAAGAAAATCCCAAAAAGTGTGGGTGCGAGAACACAGCCCTGTTTCACACCACTCAGGATAGGAAAGGGCTGATTTGTACAAATATATTGTACAAATCACAATATATATGATGAATGCGGTACCATTCAGTCTGTGCAGCCCTCCAGCTTTCTCAGGCTAATTAGATTAACCATGAACAAGTTCAAGGGGTTGAATGGCCCATTGCTGTTCCCATGTATGCTTAATGCCTTGGAGATGCTCTTTGTTTGTTAAACAACAGTTCTGTCTTCATAACCTGATTTCTGATGGGAGAGTTCAATTAGTACCCTTCAGTTTGAGACTGTCTACTGCTCAGAGCAGCCCCGATGCCGTCTCCAGGCTCTGGTCCCTGGCGTAACGGAGAGGCATCCCGCACTGACACTACAATCAGCACCGAGAAGCGGGCACCGGACTACCTGCAGGCAGCCAGCATTCGGACTACGCCAACAACAGCAGTCGCCAGAGCCCGCGGAGAGGCCTACCCGCTCCGGACCGGAAACAGCGCAGGGCTGCAGTCGGATATTAGCCCGGTGCTGCACACCCGGTGACATCGCAGAGGCACGGGGCGGGTGTGTGGGCCCAAGGACTGGTTACAGGCCCGGGATCGGTGGAGCCCCGAGTTGGAGATTCCTGGCGTCAGCGACTCACATCGACATCAGCATCGACAGCAGCTTCGTCCCTGAGGTAAAATCCAAAAGCGCGATTAAAGATTCAAGAGTGGCCATCTTTGGGAGGGGGTGTGAGTTCGCAGTGTTCCTGGTAAGGTCAAAGTGCGGGCTTTGGTGTGGAGGGTGAGTGTTGACCAGGTAAGGCTTAATTTTTTTTTTATTCCCAATTTCTATCTTTCTTTCTTTCTTTTAAGCCAGAAGTAACGCGAGGGGAGGAAATGGCAGTCAGTGGGGTAGTATGCTCCTCCTGTGAAATGTGGGAGATCAGGGAGAAGTCAAATGTCCTTGACGACTACATTTGCAGGAAGTGTGTCCAGCTGCAGCTCCTTTCAGATCGCATGGAGCGGTTGGAGTGGCAGTTGGACTCACTGAGGAGCACACAGGAGTCAGAAAGTATCATAGATCGGAGTTTCAGGGAGGTGGTCACACCGCAGGTTCAGCCAGATAGATGGGTGACTGCCAGGAGGGGCAGGCAGGTAGTG